>NC_065423.1:11792340-12133657 GCF_024362695.1 Pectinophora gossypiella
ACGAGGACACAAACGCTGGGCTGGAAACGGAACATGGTTTTGGAAGAAATACATTATCTCGTTTTTCACAGGGTCCGCTTACCTAACCTGAAAATATAATAGGTCCGGTTTTTTTCAGAAGCACGTTCAGCTGCTTCTCTTCCCGGGAATGTCGTAAAAACCGACAGAGGGATTGTGTCCTCTAACATGATGGACTAGTGTTATGGGCGATAGGCTGATCCCTTATCACCATAAGGTTCATCATATCCATCTTTGGACTTCGTATCAACAGTGGCTGCAAGTTGTCTTTGATTACTTGTGGCTCTGCCCACCCCATTAAGGATTACGGGCGTGAGTTTATGTATGTATGTATGTATGTTTTTCAGAAGCAGCTGCCTGTCTGACCTTCAACCCGCGAAAAAACCAGCCCAATGAAGGTTAGGTCAAAGACCTCCGAAATGCATTTCACGGGTGGTCTTCGATGTTTTCTTCGCTGAGCACATGATAATCATTTATGATCCAAACATGAATTCGAAAATCATTGCTTTAGGCCCGTCCTGGCATATATATATATATATATAAAAAAATATATTTAACAGAGATGGTACATAATAATATTTGCAGTTGTGACCTCCTAGTAAGTGTGAAACACCTGTGTCAGAAGGTCACGCTCCTACATATCCATAAGTACTTGTTGGTACCAAAAGTCTGAAATATACCTACATCGTATTATAAGTAAACAATGAAGAAAATATAAAAACAAACGCGTGTGTGTGTGTGTGTGTGTGTGTGTTTGCCAAATATATTCAAACCAGTGATATTATCCTTCATCTGCTCTGTTATCTCTCTCTCTCTATCTTTTTTATACCATTTCTCTGTTATCATGCTGTTGTTTTATCTGTCACTCCACTAAACACCACAGATGCTACGCAAAACCACGAACTTGACATTTGCGCATATAAGTACAAGTTAGTGCGCAATGTCAACAAAGTGAAAATGACATTATTGCTTTGTTACATGAATTGCTTTAATGTGGTATTTTAGACTCCTGTTGGTTAAAAGCCACATCGAAGCAATTCATCTAAAAAAGCAATATTGCAATTTGACATTCGCGCATATAAAAGAAAGTGCGCAATGCAAACAAATGCCAAATTCAAACGAATTGCTTTGATGTGCCCTTTTTAACCCCCCTGGTCATCTTTAATTGGATAAACATGGGATCGGAGTCTACGAGAAGTCAAAGTCACTAGACGTTTTAAAGTCGTTATTTAATTTTCTCGTAAACTTTTTAGAACAAAGGATTTTTTTGCTGTGTTAGGGTTTTAAATTATTTTTAAGCTCTATCAATCAGGAAAGATTAAATTTTAGCTATTGTCAGTTCAAAAATTAGTCTTCTATACTTTCAAAATAATTAATGATTAAACGAACTTACCTGTACGTGAAGTTCTATCATAATTATACGAAGGCTTCGTCCGAAGAGATTAGCATAACACTTGTAGTATCGCCTAGCAATCGCCTTTTTCACACTATATTTTAGAGTAGACTCACATTTTCGTTGTTTTGTTTTTTTTTTTTTTATGTGGGTACTTCCAAACACTCACTAGGAATTCCGGTCGGTAGTTGCTTCATTTAGTTTATAGCTACAATAAATATTACACGACAAATTGGGGATATTGACATTACATGGGAGGGAGGGATGCTAATCTCTTCGGACGAAGCCTTCGTATAATTATGATAGAACTTCACGTACAGGTAAGTTCGTTTAATCATTAATTATACTCGGCTTCGTCCTCTAGATTAGCATAACACTTGTAGACTTTTAGAGCCTTATAATGTCGTGAAATATTTGTGGTAAAAAAAATTAGGAAATAAAATGCTTTTTATGTTGTAAGAAATACTTATAATGATCAATTTCTGATTGCGCTACTCATTACAGCTTCAGCTAAGGAAATGTTTCCTTCATCAATATTTAATGGCCTATTATAAAACCTATAAAATGTAACAGAGCTGCCGCTCCAGCCAGCAGTCCTTTTTATGATGTCAAGACTGACACCAAGTCGATGGGCAGCGGAGGTGGCTGCATGCCTTGTACTGTGCGCACCGAACATCGAGACATCTATGCCACTCTCTTGAAGAGTACTTCGCACCCACCGGCTCAGTGTCTGTGTCGACACAGCTACATGTGGTTTTCGTAAACTCACAAAAAGTGATTTGAAATTTCTACGAAGGCTGGATGTTCTGGCTACGTATGCCACCAGTGTCCTCCCGGGGCAGATTTCGGGCTTCTCGTGAAAGAAAGGCAATTTTAAAATTGGCTGATTGGCACCTACTCTAGACGTTTTAATGAGTTCAGGAATTTTTATAATAACTTGGTCTGTTGTCACTGAGATATTATCTACGGAAATTTTGGTCATAGTCTGCATTCTATGTGCAGTTACTAATGCCAATAGAGTAATAGTTTTTTTAGAAATGATTTCTAAGGTTAAATCTTCGTTGGGATAATATTTTTGCAAGCAATTTAAAACTATAGAGGGGTCCCAAGTTGAATCATATTTTGGGAGAGGGGGACGCAGACGAAATATGCCCCGGAAGAATCGTTTGATTAATGCTTCATCTAGACCTATTTTTTCTCCTAATACTAACATTAACGCTGATCGACAGGCGTTAAGTGTACTATATTGAGCACCTCTTGAATACAAATCAGTTAAAAAACTAATTACGTCGGCAGTTGAGGCTTCATAACAATCAACATTATTCATCATACAATAATTATGCCATTTCTTTAAATACACTTCATATTGTTTCAATGAATTGGGCGACAGTGACGCCAACATAACATCTAACGCAGAGGAAGGCACGTTGCGTCTTGCAAACGCCTCCCGGACAAAATTGCGACTGCCAGGGTAACTTTGGCATGGAAGTTGCGTCCACTGAAAAAATCAGAGAAAACTAAGTTTTCATTAGCTCTTAATAACAAAGGTTCAGATATAAGAATTTGTTTGAAAATGGGGTACCAGGGTTGCGTTTGCCATAGTGGTAAAACAACAATACCTTCAGCTCGGTCTGTTACTATCTTACGCAAAGTTTTCAGTACCATCGAAAAAGGTGGGAACGCATAAAAGAAGTAGTTTGTCCATGACACTGTGAATGCATTAACGGCGCAAGCTTCAGGATCACGATGCCAGGAAATAAATTTCTGACATTTACGATTAATCCTACTTGCGAATAGGTCTATCTCAGGATGGCCGAACTGAGAAACAATGCGTTCAAATGCTTCTTTTGTAAGTTCCCACTCTATGTCTGGATGGATACGCCGTGATTCAAAATCTGCCTCTGTGTTTTCCTCAGACCGTATGTAAGAAGCAAACACGAATAAATTTCTACGTTCGCACCACTGCCATAATTTTTTAGTAACCTGGGTGAGGTGTGGGTATTGAATACCTCCCATCCGATTAATATACGATATAGCGGTGGTATTATCAATACGTAACAATATTTGGCAATTCTCTAGATTCGTTGCGAAGACTTTCAAGTCCGAAAAAAGCAGCTAATATTTCCAAATAATTGATATGTTGACATTGCTCATGTTCGTTCCACATACCACTGGCTCTCCCGTCTTCGCAAGCGGCCCCCCACCCCGTTGTTGAGGCGTCAGAAAATATTTCCAAGTCAAACCTATCCTGTTTAATTTTGTTCACCGAATGTTGAATAGCGCGATGCCACCACCTTAGATCGGGTAACGCGGTTGAGGGAATATACATATAACGTTCATAATTTTCGTGATCCTTCAAATTTAAATGTTTGATACGCTCAAAAAATTTGCTGTATAGCCAGCCATATTCTATGGCTGGACATGCTGATATAAGAATGCCTACAAAACGTGCAAATTCTCTGATTTTACATCTTTTAACATGAAACATCTTTTCTATTTCAGTCTTTATTCGTTCGGCTTTATCCGAAGGCAGGCTGACATGGAAATTTTCTGAATCTATACGGTAACCGAGAAATACACATGATTTGCTCGGTACCTGGTAACTTTTTTGTTCATTTATAATGAATCCAAGAGCTAAGAGCAAACTTTTGGTTTGTGAGACGTTTTCCATACAATCTTCATAGGATTGTGCTATTAAAAGCCAATCATCTAAATAGACAGTTGAAGCGTAGCCTGCGGAACGCAAAATACGAGCGACAGGTTTCATCACTTTCGTAAATACATACGGTGCGGTACTGAGACCAAATGGCATCACATTAAATTCATACAAATTTGAACCCCATTGAAAACGTAAATACTTTTTGAAATCTTTGTGTATTTTAATTAAGAAATATGCATCCTTGAGATCCAATTTTGCCATATAGCAGTCATTAGTTATTAATTTTAATGCAGTGCGTAAATCCTCGATCTTAAAATGAATAGTGTCTATAAATTTATTTAATTGTTTCAAATTCAAAATGAATCTTTTTTTACCATTTGGTTTCGGCACCAAGAATATACTAGAGATAAATTGACCTTCGCACGGTGAACATTTTGATATTGCACCCGATAATTCTAAGTCATTTATAGTTTCACAAAAAACAGCATGATCAGGGTCACGATCAGTTCTCGCTGGTGGAACGGAGACTTGGTAAACAGGCCGTGCGAAGGGTATTTTATAACCGTCGATGTAGGACAAGATTATAGGATCGCTTGTTATTAACGACCACTGCGCGTAATGTAACGCGAGCCTGCCGGCGTGACTCACTTGCTTTAGTAGCGGTTGCTGCGTGACCGCTGCGGCTGTGACGTTTTTGATGAGTTGGAGCGAAGATTCTTCGTCACAGTATGCGTCATCGCCGTCTCCCTGTTCTTGGGAGCTGCTGTCTGCTTGCGGTTCTCGTTCGAAGACTTCCAGTTTTTTGACGACCCTGGTTTAGGGTTCGTATTTTGCTTCGGTCTTGCGGAAAAATTAGGTGCCTTCAAATCTGTGCCAGATTTATTAATGGCTTTTGCACTTTTGAGTGTTTCTTGAAGGTTATCTCCAAATAACAAATTACCAATTTTTGTTGCTTTCAACTGTTGTTTTAAGTCTTGTTTAAGCGTTGAAAGAACATAATTACGTCTGGTTAGGGAGTCGTTATGCTGGCGTTCGCAAATAATACGACCGGTGTCAATGAGCAGCCGTAATAAATCCGGCTGTTTATCTTTAAGAGCAAGCACCATTGTAATGGCTTCTCCGAGAGACGACAATGCACAAGCTAAGAGTTTCTGCTGCATCTCGATCGCTTTGTCTCTTTTGACAACCCATTCTGTAAGAGCAGCTTTCATTTCTGGGTTGAGCGCTGGAGCATCTACCAGCTTACAGTTGATAGGTATTTTATGTTTATCAACTAACTCTTTTCTGAGCTCCCTGGCCAATCCTGTGGTCACATAATGTTCGAAACGTATGCCAACATCCTTCTGGATTTCTGGTCCATAACTCTCGCATTGTGTGGGATCCATTCCCAAGATCTCCATTAAGTCGAGATCTAACACGTCTTGGGACTCATTTTCGGTCGCAGGTTCGATAGGCGTGAACACAGTGTGGGGCTCGACGCTAGCCGAAGGCGTGACGATGTACTCCGAGGATGCGCCGGCGGGTGACGCGGCACGTGCGGTGCTGCGGTCGCGGAGGGACGACGATGAGCGCTCGGCATAAAGCACACTGACGAGATCATCATCTAATACCGCGGCGCGTGAACTGGAAGCGACTGAGCTCTCATTTTGGCGGTCTGGAATAATATACCGCAGAATATTAAAAAGAAAGTACAGTTTCAAAAACTGAGAATTTATTTTACATATTCTTCGTTTATTTTTTTTTTTATTTTTTTTTATGACTAAAAAAGTTATTCATGACATTGCACGATAGGTAACGATTTATTATGATAAAGAGATAGTCTCTAGAACTATCCACATTATCCATCGTTAGTATAGGCAGGTATTGGTAAGAAGTAGTCTCTGGAACTACCCACTAAATACCACATAAATTGCCTATCTCGTTAAGATAAGAAACGAGTATATTTTATAAAGAGATAGCCCCTAGAACTATCCACATTATCTAGAATAAAAATAACATCGGTTATAGAAACAATCCCTCGAATTGCTCACGAAACCGTTTAATTGTTAAAATAAGTGCTAACCTCCTGGTGTAGACCGACGGGCACGACGGGCAGGCGGCGGCTGCATTGACTCATGCTCCGACTCGCTCGAAGACGATAAAACACGCACTCGTTTTCTTCTTGATTGGGATTTTTCTAACATCCGTATTCGTTTTGACAATTCCTTTATACTATTTGATGACATTTTTAAAATAAAATAATATTACTTTAAATTTATTTTACAACTGACGTGCGAAAAGGCTGAGCACTAGCACACGAATGAAGCAACTACCGACCGGAATTCCTAGTGAGTGTTTGGAAGTACCCACATAAAAAAAAAAAAAACAAAACAACGAAAATGTGAGTCTACTCTAAAATATAGTGTGAAAAAGGCGATTGCTAGGCGATACTACAAGTGTTATGCTAATCTAGAGGACGAAGCCGAGTATAATTGAAGTAACCAACTCTTTTTTTACTTTTAGTCTTCGTTTAGAATATAATTTATAATCCAAATCTATTATGACTGGTCGAGGTTAAATAAAAACCTTTTCTTAATCTGCTTAAAATATGAATAGAATTGGATTGTATTGAAATCCTAAGAATTTTTCAAGATTAAATAAATTTTAAAGACGGAAAAGATTGACCTTTGTTTCTTCGCTAGATATATCCTTACGAGACTTACTTAATTCTTTTACTTTATAATTTCTTACTTCAAGTGCTATTTACTCTCTTCTAGCTGCTATTTACTGTCGTCTTAATATCTGTTCATTATTTATTAAGCTTTAAAGAAAGAAAATAATTAGGAGAAAACTGAAGAGAAATCCTATTGAGTACTTATCTGACTTAACAAACAAACAGATTTGTATTATTATTTTATTAATGGCGAATTTTGAAGACATTTTTTTAGTCACGCTATAGTTAAGTAGTTCAGGGGGGCTAAAATGGCCACATCGAAGCAATTCATCTAAAGCAATATTGCTATTTGACATTTGTTTGCATTGCGCACTTATTTTAAATGCGCAAATGTCAAATTGAAATATTGCTTTCTTAGATGAATTGCTTCAAGCTGGTCATTTTAACCCCCTAGGTCTTGTTTGCATACTTTCATATCGGAAATGTTCTATGCGGCCTTTCTTTCAAGCCACACTTTAGAAAAGAGTATAAAAATTACGCCAATCAAAATCATCAATCAAAGTCAGCCAAAAGCCTCATATAAGTCTTATAATAGCTTAAGCAAAAGAGAATCTTCAAGAAAGTCTAACTAATTAAGTAGGTCTCGCAATCTCCAATTTCATCTATTTACAATTAACGATAATCTAAAGCTCTACAGTTTCACCAAAACGCCGACCCTTCAGGACTAATTTCCTAGATTCAAATCTCTTCTAATCTCCGATAATATTAATCCCGAGTGTAATCTTGTGTGTTTCCAACCTTAGGGTGTGCTTACATCACACGACAATAGGACTGGCGACCGCAGTGCCCATTTGTGTCTCGGGACAAATATCCTTCCTTCGCTTCCTTCGCTTAACGTTGAGCACTTCGCTTCGCTTCGTAATGGTCGTTGTTATGTCTGTCGTCATGAGTGTTATTTTGTATATAGTGTTGGGATATTCTTGCTTACATAAATTTAAGTGGATTATAGTCACTTTATCTAGCATACTAACAGTACAATGCCAGTTTATCATAGTACGAGTAGGTATATACATTTTAGGTTCTTCATTTAAAGTGCTTGGCGGCTTTTTCTGATTTGTGACTATGCTCATTGTAACAGAACGCACCACAATAATCGTCGCGGTTGGAGTCATCTAGTTTATTTTCAATAAACTTTAATGTACATCAATGTGTACAAATATTTGTCTAAAAGTTAGTAAGTACTTAACAGTAACTAAAAGGTTTAGCTATGGGGTGAAATATTTTTTCGACATTTATTTATTATTTTCGTCCTTTTGAATTTATATTTTTATTATTATAATATTCTTTTATTTTTAGACTTTAGACAGGGAAAAAACCATAATTGGAACTTTGAGAAACATGTAGGCTTTGTTTCACCTTTAGGCTTCATAATTTCATAGACCTACAAACAAATGGAATTCAGTGGTCTCTGCTTGCCCTGGTGGGAAGTGGGCGTGAGTTTATGTATGTATGTATCTACAAACCAATATGGAAGTGATAATGATTTTCTAGTGGTTATACCATTATTAAACTACTTAATTCTTAATTCGAATCTAGTGTTTCTATAAGGCGACTTTTTTTATTATTTTTATAAATTTAACGCCATCTATTAGGGAATAGTTTTGGATAAGTGCGTCTACTCGTACATAGATGGAGTGGGAAAAGGACTGACATTTGTGAAAAGCAGGACTTCAATTCTAGGCAGCTTGATAGCTAGAAGTCATTGTAGTACCATAGCTTGCCAATAGATGGAGCTGTACGATATCAATAAAAATAATCAACCAGGGTATTATTAATGAAACATACTATTTTTCTCCAAAACTGCTTTATTTACTATTGATGTTCATAATTAACAATGTACCTTTGATGTGAGAAACAGTAGCGTGCTTGTAGGCTTAAATCTTTCATCTTGCTAAATCTGTCCGTCATTCACATTTGTTTTCCTATAATTTTCTTGAATATCTGCAACAGATACCAGGTTTGGAGTAGATATCTGTCCCTCCTGAATCTTTGGACGATTCTGAAAGTAATTAATAACTGAAATTAGGGGTAAATTTTATGTAAGAGCATAATCACTGTCTAGTACCTACTAAGACGATGACTTGCATTTACTTATTGTTTCCACAGGTATTATTTATGACTCACAGGACTCTAATAAACGAATAAAAACATGTGAATACAATAGAAGTAGGATTCATTCTTATTCTCAAAAGAATATGAAGGGAGATCAAATCTCATCATGAAAGCCAGTTTTAACCGAAACCGTTTTGCTAATAACTTTATATTTTATTTATCAGTCCAGAAACTATTGGTTGATTTCATGTCTGGTGGGTATGTAATTTACTAATTATTATATTACTCATCAATAAAACAAGGTTGTTAGTGACTGAGCATGTGTAGGAATCTAAGGAATATTTGAAAAAATTTCATCTGTTAATATCTCATTAATTCCTAAACAGATTCAAATAATTCTTGTAGTCCTGATAAGAACTATCTCCCCACACATGGAGTTAAGTAATAAAATTTTGCTTGATTGCTGTTTGATAGTTGAAATTATCATAAGAAAAATTGGAACAAATGGTTGAAACAGTGACTTTTTGCACTACGAATTTCTCTATAAAATACTTAACGAATACAAAAGGTATTTATTAATTTCTTACCTGGCGAGTGAATATTTTATAGGATACATTATAAACATCGTCAAGAAGTCTTCAATCTTACTAATTATTGTAGCTAAAACCCGTACGTTGCATCTTATTTTGTCTTCCTTCCATTATGTTTCCCACTATTCTGTAGTCGTATTAAACACGATCTGAAAGGTTTCATAATTATAGTTAACACAAAAAGTACACTAATTGTCCAAACAATACAAACCACACTACTTGATTCAAGTGTTTTGTTTAACTGTGAGAACGAATGAAGGATATGTTCAGTTTACGTCACAGGAATACATAGATTATAAAAAGGTATACGAAATTTTAGAGTTTGTTAATTAGGATTCGAGATAGGGATGTTATTTTGAAAGAATATGTACGAATTTATGGAATAAAATTATTTAAAATACAAAAATAGACATTAGGATAGTTTGAATTTTCGCGGGAGTAGCAAGCACCAAAAGGGTGTCGATGTAAAAATATATGAATGAAGGGTTTTGAGCTGGTATATTTTACAAAATTGAAAATAATAGCTATATTACGTAGTATTTCTTGTTGAAATTGATTTATAAAGCAAACGAAGTTCGTACCTATTGTTTAAAATATTATTCTAATTTTTTAGAACTGTGATTCGCGAAAATTGAAAAAATCATGGAAAAAAAAGTAAAACTAAAATAATGCCAAGTGTGAATCGCATTATTTGGAGGGGTTCCGTGCCTACGATTGAAAGAACATTTAGTGAACAAAAACATGAACGTGGGTTGATCGTGAATTTTATATTGCTAGTATGTTGTCGTTGTTAATGACAAGCCAAAACATGCATTGGAGGATCGGGTTTGTAGAGTGGGGGATCTTTTTAAATGTTTGATTTATTGTGTTTCTTTGAATTTGTAGTTGTGATGGCAATGGAGATGCATTGTTTTTGAAAGTTTCAGCTACCTAATTGTCACAGTTTAAGAGATATAGAGGAATTTAGGTATTTTCATGGTTTTTGTCTCCAAAAACGGAACCGTTTTTGGATTGTTGACAAGGTGTTGTATTGTACGCGTTTTAGACCCTAAAATAGAACAATCCAGAAGTCACGCCACTTTTCGCGTACACAGAGAAACAGCCAATAAGGTTGAGGAGCTTGGTTTGTGTAGATTATGTAAATTACAGATGTGTGCGAGAAACGTCAGGCAAATGGTCGAGCGAGTGTTTGGTTTTTTAGAAATTCTACAAAATTGGATATATTTTTTATCTAAAATTCTGCAGTTCTGATTTGATAAATTAAATAGAATTTGATTAAATAAATAACATCATTAGTATTATAGTCTACTTAAGAATAAAAATAAAATTAAATGAATATTTTTATGTCAATAGGAAGTATGAGATTTTCAATAAATACCTCGATTGTCAATGTCGGGTAAATGTCATTTGGATGTTTTTGAGGCGCTAGTGGTAGCAATATCGCGATTGCCTGATAGATGAGAGGGAGCATAACGGGTATAAAAGGGGTTTTGCACGATTTTTTGGGGAACTTCGTTGGTGACTAGGACAGCAGGAGGTGCTGCCGGTTTAGGAATTTCAAGTCGGACTAGCTATTCTGTAAGTCGGTAGGGATCCGTTCTGCTGGATTACCAGCTGTCGCGACTTTTGAGAGCTCCGTAGCTCAGGATTACAGTGCGCGATTGTTATTTTGTCAAAATATGTAAATTTGCTCTTTAATCAGCTATTCGAACCTTCCGTGGTGTAGCTGATCGTCTACCGCGTTAGAATAGGGATTAGAATTAGCTTCCGTGCGTAGATTACGTGAAATTATGTAGGTTTTGTCCGACAAAAGTCCGCGGAGTGCGCTGTAGGGACCTTGTTAGGTTTTAAAATAGGAAGTGTGGTGTACTAATTACCTTTTTCTTACAGGCATCGTTGGAAACAGGTCAGAGATCATCAGATCTCAGACGACAGGTACAATTTTACGCTAAAGATAGGGCCCGATAGGAGTAGGATGTGTCAAAAGTGTGTAGGGAAGCTTGCGAACGTAGGGATCATGTGCTGCTTGTGATTGTTTACCTTTGTTTGTGTTTTGTTATTATTTATGTTATTTTATGTAGTTTATGTATGTTTATCTATTTAACATTTTGACTGACACTTTACTGACGCGTAGGGAATGACTGCTTGCGATATATTCTGACTGGATTTTATTATCTTATTGGTTATGTTTGGGCTGTGTGTCAATGTTTACAATGAAAATAGTACATATTGCCGCATAGACTGAACAAAAATGTTCTTCTCGTAGTTCTGTGTGTTGCGATTCACATTTCGAGGTAATATAATTATTGCCTGGAGATGGGGAGATCAGTATGCTGAATGAGGTATCCTTGTTTTAGAGGTAACCTCATGGATTTAGATTTTTACTTTATATTGCGAACCTAGACTGTTGGTCCAGGTTGGATTGTAATCTTGCTGTGTTTTATTGTAGTTAGAATTCCCCTGAGGATTCTATTCGAAAACCAATCTGAAGTTACACAGGGTGAACCTTTATGGTTTACGGCCTGCTACCTCACTGTGTCAATGTAGAATAATTGTAGGAACAGTTGTTGTTACCACTGTAACATGGTTCTGGATTGTTCTATAGTGGTGCTTTGGGAGATACAGCTATCTACAGGAGTGGTGCGGTGAGATATTATTATCCATGACCTTCTTTCTGATATTGGGACAGGATGACCATCCGCCAATATGAGATGAAGCTAGATAATCAGTATCGAGCCAGCGCTGCGACTTGGATAGTCAGGTTGGATTGCCTCCTCCTGATGAGCGGTTGTGCGTGGCGATGCTTTCGAGTATGAAGACTCTAGCCGATGCCATATAATCAGTATTGTATGGTATGGGTCAACTTTGTCCTCTTGTGTTATAATGTAAATTTATTATGACCCACTCTGGACCTATCAGCTCATTGTGGCTTATCAAGCCATGTAAATAATACAATTAATTACTAATTTGAATTGAATTATAAAAGTCTGGATACCATGAGATGAAGGTAATGGTATTGATAATGGCTTTTGAATAAACTTATATACTCTGAATCTGTGTTGTTATTTCACCTATGTGACTTAACATGACTTCTATATACTTACTGTATTGTCCGGGCCTGCCTGGCTTGATTACACTGATATACAAACCAATTCAACACAATTTATTTGTGTTATTTTACTATTCATCTACCTGATAATACCTTAATGTCACTGCTGCTAGTTTGTGACATACCTAACAACCTATATCTTGTCCAGGGGTTTACCTGGCCTGATTTCACTATGCAACTTGTTTGCTTACTAATATGGAATTTTATTGCAATAATGCATTTATGCATAACAATTACATCCAGTTTGACTGCATATATTCTTGTGATTCATGGTTGGTGTCATATTCATGACCATCCATCTCACACTCATACTTATTCCTATGGCTGGTGTTATTGCAATGCCGCTGAAGCCATAGTAGGGACGTTAGGGACATTTTTGCTTAGTATACTCGGGGTCAATCCAGTTCGGTAGTCTCTGCTTCTGTTGATCCTCTTGCACTGTGGTGTATTGGGGGGAGGACAGTGATGAGTAGCTGCGTATTGCCTTCGGTTGCTAAGTCGCTCATTCGTTTTGTTAGGGACCTTTTGCTTAGTATATTTGGGGTCAATCCAGTTCGGTAGTCACTGCTTCTGTTGATCCTCTTGCACTGTGGTGTATTGGGGGGAGGACAGTGATGAGTAGCTGCATATTGGCTTCCGGTTGCTAAGTCGCTCACATACTTACCTTTTTGCGCCATGGCTATGGTGCTAACTATGCATCACAATGAGTTGTGTTGTTAGATTGGATGTAAATCTGTCTAACTTAAATAATTTTATTACATATGTGAAATTGGTGTTGGGAAGCTCTTCCCTTTACCTACCAACTATTTACCTAATGCTCCTGATATGTCACATTTTTGTGCTTATCATTCCATAAAAAACCTATATGTTTCTTTCGGAGAGGGGCCTAAATCAGGGTAGGGCCTCATTCGCCGGTGAGCGTGGTCGGGGCTCGAAACGGCACCCTATACTATTACATTGTTGGTATGATATTCTAATCCTTTTCCTGTGTTCCTAGATCTTTTACAATAATAAAACCAAATTCCTAAACATATTTTAAATAACTAATTTATTTCTTACCTTCTTGTAAGTCTCTCTTGTTTAATTTGTTTAATTATAAGCTTTAATCAGTGTCATTAAGTTTAGGGTTGCTTGGCGTTGACTTAACTGTTTTTTTTAAACTATAAATATTTATAATATCTTACATTCCATTGCCCTATTACTGAGATAATTCTTTGACTTTCTTATGTACCCTAGTGACACAATTATAACCTATTTGTATTGTTATTAAGTAGTATATATGTAGTATATTAAGTTAGTATTATTCTTTATTTACATGCCCTCAATAACATGCATTCATATCTGACTCAGCTACCTTCATATAAAAGAGTTTGAGTTACTACAAAACACAACATAAGGTCCTACCTTTATACTAGACGATCACAACAATAATAATGGCCATTTTAATCACTTAGTTTGACTTTAACCCAGGGTCGAATCCTGGTCAGTTTAGTCGTGGATTGAGTGTGTGGGGTTAATAAGTATTATATGTAAGGGGGGGTCGTTACAATTTGGTGCCGTGACCAGGATTATGGGGTCTCAAATGCTGGGAAAAGATTGGATGTCTTGGGGGCGTGAAATTTGATATGTACGTGTATATAACTAGGGGTTTATAAAGATGTGAAATGTTTATGTATGTGTAATCTAAGGGAGACATTAAGATGTGTATGTATGGTTAAAATAAAGTGGGGGTGTGAAAATTTACATGTATGTATATAAAACTATAGCTTATAAATGTGTGAAGTGTTTATGTATGTATTAATGTAACCTAGGAAAGGTGTAAAGCTATGTATGTACATCAATAATGATGTGGAGGCGTAAAGTTATGTATGTACCTCAAGAATTATGTGGAGAGTAAAGTTATGTATGTATCTCAAGAATTATATGGGGGCGTAAAGCTATGTATGTACTTAGAGAATTATGTGGGGGCGTGAAGCTATGTATGTATCTTAAATGTCCAGCTGGGGCGTTCTATTTTTGTGAATAGTAAGGGTCTGAGACTAACCTGCCAGCCAACCCTGATATCATAAGGGGTGAAGTTTGTGTTAAAACGGTTCCATCTTATGGTTTAATTATCAATTATTATAAATAAGAGTCTGGATATCATCAACATTCTAATATTATTTAATTTTATAATAAGTACAGTTGTCATATTCTGCTTGTTTTACTTATTATTATTTCACTTTAATTTCACTGTGTATGTCCATGTCACTTTTGTTTTATCACACTGTGCATGCTTATATTGTTCTATGTGTCACTTTCAGTATCCTCTTACTGTGGCCAAGACACCTTTAGCCTAACCACGGTCACATGAGTCTGTGTGATTGGCAGTAAGAAAATCCTTCCTACACCTTCTCATTTCCACTATCCGCCTGTTGCCTTAGGTCTCATGGTGCAGGTATCCCGCCCTATGTATCTATTTATATAATTTCTGTGTAGGTATGGCTAGGGCTAGGGCTGTAGGTCGATAGGCATTTTGACTTGCTAGCATTGTAGGGTTTCGTTCTTGCATAGTTAGGCAGGGTTATATTATCATTCCGAAGCTGTAGGTTATGTAGAAACATGCGCGTAACTGAAAACAAAACAAAATAGCATTGTAAGCGTGTTGTGAACAAGATGCAAGTGAAGGTTTTCCAACGTACAGACGTATTATTTTAAGTAACCAAACTTTTATAATTACCTTGTGTCATCTTTTATATGTTTTTACTAGGTAGAATCTTCTTATTTACAATGATTTCTTTAATAATCACGACGAAATAATCGTAATACAACGGATGGTTCTCTCCAGTTGTCAATCTGACATTAAATTTGTTTGTTTTTGGTTTGTCTAAGTATGTAGACAAGGATCATCTTACATACAGCCTTGTTTTAAGTTCATAGTTTGACAAAGGCAAACATTTTTTTTTATTAAATAAGCGTGTTTATTTAGTATTTTTATAGATACAATTTATCTAAGGCTATATAATTTAATTTGTGACGTTTTGATGTAGGTTTATCTTACTTTTATAATAAAATAATTAACAAAATCGATCGGTCTAAACTAAAATAGATATTAATCGGTTCGTGTATAGATGCTTTATTTTGCCTGCCATCTAGTGACGAGTAGGAGTATTAGTTTGACATTTATTAGATAGACTTCGCATAGAGTCTCATATCGACGGACAAATTATTAGTTCCGTTGTTCGCCGTTAGAGTGCGTTGATATGCATTATTCAATTATTTTGTTTTTTTATCGTATTTTTATATTAGGTTAGATTGGGGTTGGATAGGGTTTTTAAATGTTTTTATTTGCTTGTTTTTGTATGTTTAGTTTATTAGTGTAAAAGTGTTGTTGACCGCGGTTGTGATAAGAGTAATTTAATAAGGTTACTTTTGACCACGGTAGGTAATTTAGCTAGGGTTAGTGTTGATCAAGGTTATTTAATCAGGTCAATAATCGGAAGGGTCAATAACCGGAAGGGTCAATAGTCAAGGTTATTGATACGGGGTCATTGATAAGGAGATATTGGTCGAGGTCATTAGTACGGGGTCATTGATACGGGTCATTGATCGGTTTTATTGGTCAAGGTCATTGTTAGAGGTCAAGGATAAGAGGTCGTTGACCGGATTATAGGTTAGGTTATTGACTTGACCTACTTCCATTAGTTCCAATGTACTCTCATAGATGGCGCTAGTTGTTTTGAAATCATTATCGCTATATTTAGATTAAATTGAATTTAATAGATTTAATTAAAATAATTTTAAATAGTTTACTTTTGTTTTGTTTACTACTCAATAATTGAGTTATTATTTGTTTATTTTGTTTCGTTATTATTATTTTTTGTTTTTTTTTTTTTGGTAATTGTGATAAGAGATATAATAAATCTTTTAAATTTATTTTTTTAAATAATTATATTCAATAAAGATTTAATTATAAAAATAATTAGTATATTATTAATTATTATGGTTATTTAATAATATGATTGATGTATAATTACGATATTTTTGTTTCTTTATATATATATATATAAATATTTAGACATCACGCTCGTGTTCCCAAAGGAGTAAGCAGTAGTATATAATATTATTTATTTTTATTTTATATCTTATATTTAGGGAAGTAGTTAGGAAACATTTTAGTATATCTGTATACTTTCCTGAGTGTATTTGTATATCATTATGGTTATAATATTTTTGAATAAAATATGCTATTTACTTATTTTATTTTTAATTATTACTATTATTTCAGTATTTATTTATTTATTTTTTTTACTTTTGAGGGGAGTTGGGTCATTCCTGGAGGGGAATTTAGATAAATTTTCATTGTATATAATTTTAATAAAGGTTTAATAAGATGTTGGAAATCTTATTATAGTAATATAAAGATTTGCTTTATAGTAATATAAAGGTTTGCTTTATTTATTTAAGGCTAGGTTATTGTGGTGTTTCTTTTATTTTTTATAAATTATCACTACGATAAACTACGTAATAATTTAGGGGGCGATTGTAACAGAACGCACCACAATAATCGTCGCGGTTGGAGTCATCTAGTTTATTTTCAATAAACTTTAATGTACATCAATGTGTACAAATATTTGTCTAAAAGTTAGTAAGTACTTAACAGTAACTAAAAGGTTTAGCTATGGGGTGAAATATTTTTTCGACATTTATTTATTATTTTCGTCCTTTTGAATTTATATTTTTATTATTATAATATTCTTTTATTTTTAGACTTTAGACAGGGAAAAAACCATAATTGGAACTTTGAGAAACATGTAGGCTTTGTTTCACCTTTAGGCTTCATAATTTCATAGACCTACAAACAAATGGAATTCAGTGGTCTCTGCTTGCCCTGGTGGGAAGTGGGCGTGAGTTTATGTATGTATGTATCTACAAACCAATATGGAAGTGATAATGATTTTCTAGTGGTTATACCATTATTAAACTACTTAATTCTTAATTCGAATCTAGTGTTTCTATAAGGCGACTTTTTTTATTATTTTTATAAATTTAACGCCATCTATTAGGGAATAGTTTTGGATAAGTGCGTCTACTCGTACATAGATGGAGTGGGAAAAGGACTGACATTTGTGAAAAGCAGGACTTCAATTCTAGGCAGCTTGATAGCTAGAAGTCATTGTAGTACCATAGCTTGCCAATAGATGGAGCTGTACGATATCAATAAAAATAATCAACCAGGGTATTATTAATGAAACATACTATTTTTCTCCAAAACTGCTTTATTTACTATTGATGTTCATAATTAACAATGTACCTTTGATGTGAGAAACAGTAGCGTGCTTGTAGGCTTAAATCTTTCATCTTGCTAAATCTGTCCGTCATTCACATTTGTTTTCCTATAATTTTCTTGAATATCTGCAACAGATACCAGGTTTGGAGTAGATATCTGTCCCTCCTGAATCTTTGGACGATTCTGAAAGTAATTAATAACTGAAATTAGGGGTAAATTTTATGTAAGAGCATAATCACTGTCTAGTACCTACTAAGACGATGACTTGCATTTACTTATTGTTTCCACAGGTATTATTTATGACTCACAGGACTCTAATAAACGAATAAAAACATGTGAATACAATAGAAGTAGGATTCATTCTTATTCTCAAAAGAATATGAAGGGAGATCAAATCTCATCATGAAAGCCAGTTTTAACCGAAACCGTTTTGCTAATAACTTTATATTTTATTTATCAGTCCAGAAACTATTGGTTGATTTCATGTCTGGTGGGTATGTAATTTACTAATTATTATATTACTCATCAATAAAACAAGGTTGTTAGTGACTGAGCATGTGTAGGAATCTAAGGAATATTTGAAAAAATTTCATCTGTTAATATCTCATTAATTCCTAAACAGATTCAAATAATTCTTGTAGTCCTGATAAGAACTATCTCCCCACACATGGAGTTAAGTAATAAAATTTTGCTTGATTGCTGTTTGATAGTTGAAATTATCATAAGAAAAATTGGAACAAATGGTTGAAACAGTGACTTTTTGCACTACGAATTTCTCTATAAAATACTTAACGAATACAAAAGGTATTTATTAATTTCTTACCTGGCGAGTGAATATTTTATAGGATACATTATAAACATCGTCAAGAAGTCTTCAATCTTACTAATTATTGTAGCTAAAACCCGTACGTTGCATCTTATTTTGTCTTCCTTCCATTATGTTTCCCACTATTCTGTAGTCGTATTAAACACGATCTGAAAGGTTTCATAATTATAGTTAACACAAAAAGTACACTAATTGTCCAAACAATACAAACCACACTACTTGATTCAAGTGTTTTGTTTAACTGTGAGAACGAATGAAGGATATGTTCAGTTTACGTCACAGGAATACATAGATTATAAAAAGGTATACGAAATTTTAGAGTTTGTTAATTAGGATTCGAGATAGGGATGTTATTTTGAAAGAATATGTACGAATTTATGGAATAAAATTATTTAAAATACAAAAATAGACATTAGGATAGTTTGAATTTTCGCGGGAGTAGCAAGCACCAAAAGGGTGTCGATGTAAAAATATATGAATGAAGGGTTTTGAGCTGGTATATTTTACAAAATTGAAAATAATAGCTATATTACGTAGTATTTCTTGTTGAAATTGATTTATAAAGCAAACGAAGTTCGTACCTATTGTTTAAAATATTATTCTAATTTTTTAGAACTGTGATTCGCGAAAATTGAAAAAATCATGGAAAAAAAAGTAAAACTAAAATAATGCCAAGTGTGAATCGCATTATTTGGAGGGGTTCCGTGCCTACGATTGAAAGAACATTTAGTGAACAAAAACATGAACGTGAGTTGATCGTGAATTTTATATTGCTAGTATGTTGTCGTTGTTAATGACAAGCCAAAACATGCATTGGAGGATCGGGTTTGTAGAGTGGGGGATCTTTTTAAATGTTTGATTTATTGTGTTTCTTTGAATTTGTAGTTGTGATGGCAATGGAGATGCATTGTTTTTGAAAGTTTCAGCTACCTAATTGTCACAGTTTAAGAGATATAGAGGAATTTAGGTATTTTCATGGTTTTTGTCTCCAAAAACGGAACCGTTTTTGGATTGTTGACAAGGTGTTGTATTGTACGCGTTTTAGACCCTAAAATAGAACAATCCAGAAGTCACGCCACTTTTCGCGTACACAGAGAAACAGCCAATAAGGTTGAGGAGCTTGGTTTGTGTAGATTATGTAAATTACAGATGTGTGCGAGAAACGTCAGGCAAATGGTCGAGCGAGTGTTTGGTTTTTTAGAAATTCTACAAAATTGGATATATTTTTTATCTAAAATTCTGCAGTTCTGATTTGATAAATTAAATAGAATTTGATTAAATAAATAACATCATTAGTATTATAGTCTACTTAAGAATAAAAATAAAATTAAATGAATATTTTTATGTCAATAGGAAGTATGAGATTTTCAATAAATACCTCGATTGTCAATGTCGGGTAAATGTCATTTGGATGTTTTTGAGGCGCTAGTGGTAGCAATATCGCGATTGCCTGATAGATGAGAGGGAGCATAACGGGTATAAAAGGGGTTTTGCACGATTTTTTGGGGAACTTCGTTGGTGACTAGGACAGCAGGAGGTGCTGCCGGTTTAGGAATTTCAAGTCGGACTAGCTATTCTGTAAGTCGGTAGGGATCCGTTCTGCTGGATTACCAGCTGTCGCGACTTTTGAGAGCTCCGTAGCTCAGGATTACAGTGCGCGATTGTTATTTTGTCAAAATATGTAAATTTGCTCTTTAATCAGCTATTCGAACCTTCCGTGGTGTAGCTGATCGTCTACCGCGTTAGAATAGGGATTAGAATTAGCTTCCGTGCGTAGATTACGTGAAATTATGTAGGTTTTGTCCGACAAAAGTCCGCGGAGTGCGCTGTAGGGACCTTGTTAGGTTTTAAAATAGGAAGTGTGGTGTACTAATTACCTTTTTCTTACAGGCATCGTTGGAAACAGGTCAGAGATCATCAGATCTCAGACGACAGGTACAATTTTACGCTAAAGATAGGGCCCGATAGGAGTAGGATGTGTCAAAAGTGTGTAGGGAAGCTTGCGAACGTAGGGATCATGTGCTGCTTGTGATTGTTTACCTTTGTTTGTGTTTTGTTATTATTTATGTTATTTTATGTAGTTTATGTATGTTTATCTATTTAACATTTTGACTGACACTTTACTGACGCGTAGGGAATGACTGCTTGCGATATATTCTGACTGGATTTTATTATCTTATTGGTTATGTTTGGGCTGTGTGTCAATGTTTACAATGAAAATAGTACATATTGCCGCATAGACTGAACAAAAATGTTCTTCTCGTAGTTCTGTGTGTTGCGATTCACATTTCGAGGTAATATAATTATTGCCTGGAGATGGGGAGATCAGTATGCAGAATGAGGTA
Source organism: Pectinophora gossypiella (assembly GCF_024362695.1). NCBI lineage: Eukaryota > Metazoa > Arthropoda > Insecta > Lepidoptera > Gelechiidae > Pectinophora > Pectinophora gossypiella. The sequence goes on from NC_065423.1 coordinate 11,813,315, forward strand.
TCCTTGTTTTAGAGGTAACCTCATGGATTTAGATTTTTACTTTATATTGCGAACCTAGACTGTTGGTCCAGGTTGGATTGTAATCTTGCTGTGTTTTATTGTAGTTAGAATTCCCCTGAGGATTCTATTCGAAAACCAATCTGAAGTTACACAGGGTGAACCTTTATGGTTTACGGCCTGCTACCTCACTGTGTCAATGTAGAATAATTGTAGGAACAGTTGTTGTTACCACTGTAACATGGTTCTGGATTGTTCTATAGTGGTGCTTTGGGAGATACAGCTATCTACAGGAGTGGTGCGGTGAGATATTATTATCCATGACCTTCTTTCTGATATTGGGACAGGATGACCATCCGCCAATATGAGATGAAGCTAGATAATCAGTATCGAGCCAGCGCTGCGACTTGGATAGTCAGGTTGGATTGCCTCCTCCTGATGAGCGGTTGTGCGTGGCGATGCTTTCGAGTATGAAGACTCTAGCCGATGCCATATAATCAGTATTGTATGGTATGGGTCAACTTTGTCCTCTTGTGTTATAATGTAAATTTATTATGACCCACTCTGGACCTATCAGCTCATTGTGGCTTATCAAGCCATGTAAATAATACAATTAATTACTAATTTGAATTGAATTATAAAAGTCTGGATACCATGAGATGAAGGTAATGGTATTGATAATGGCTTTTGAATAAACTTATATACTCTGAATCTGTGTTGTTATTTCACCTATGTGACTTAACATGACTTCTATATACTTACTGTATTGTCCGGGCCTGCCTGGCTTGATTACACTGATATACAAACCAATTCAACACAATTTATTTGTGTTATTTTACTATTCATCTACCTGATAATACCTTAATGTCACTGCTGCTAGTTTGTGACATACCTAACAACCTATATCTTGTCCAGGGGTTTACCTGGCCTGATTTCACTATGCAACTTGTTTGCTTACTAATATGGAATTTTATTGCAATAATGCATTTATGCATAACAATTACATCCAGTTTGACTGCATATATTCTTGTGATTCATGGTTGGTGTCATATTCATGACCATCCATCTCACACTCATACTTATTCCTATGGCTGGTGTTATTGCAATGCCGCTGAAGCCATAGTAGGGACGTTAGGGACATTTTTGCTTAGTATACTCGGGGTCAATCCAGTTCGGTAGTCTCTGCTTCTGTTGATCCTCTTGCACTGTGGTGTATTGGGGGGAGGACAGTGATGAGTAGCTGCGTATTGCCTTCGGTTGCTAAGTCGCTCATTCGTTTTGTTAGGGACCTTTTGCTTAGTATATTTGGGGTCAATCCAGTTCGGTAGTCACTGCTTCTGTTGATCCTCTTGCACTGTGGTGTATTGGGGGGAGGACAGTGATGAGTAGCTGCATATTGGCTTCCGGTTGCTAAGTCGCTCACATACTTACCTTTTTGCGCCATGGCTATGGTGCTAACTATGCATCACAATGAGTTGTGTTGTTAGATTGGATGTAAATCTGTCTAACTTAAATAATTTTATTACATATGTGAAATTGGTGTTGGGAAGCTCTTCCCTTTACCTACCAACTATTTACCTAATGCTCCTGATATGTCACATTTTTGTGCTTATCATTCCATAAAAAACCTATATGTTTCTTTCGGAGAGGGGCCTAAATCAGGGTAGGGCCTCATTCGCCGGTGAGCGTGGTCGGGGCTCGAAACGGCACCCTATACTATTACATTGTTGGTATGATATTCTAATCCTTTTCCTGTGTTCCTAGATCTTTTACAATAATAAAACCAAATTCCTAAACATATTTTAAATAACTAATTTATTTCTTACCTTCTTGTAAGTCTCTCTTGTTTAATTTGTTTAATTATAAGCTTTAATCAGTGTCATTAAGTTTAGGGTTGCTTGGCGTTGACTTAACTGTTTTTTTTAAACTATAAATATTTATAATATCTTACATTCCATTGCCCTATTACTGAGATAATTCTTTGACTTTCTTATGTACCCTAGTGACACAATTATAACCTATTTGTATTGTTATTAAGTAGTATATATGTAGTATATTAAGTTAGTATTATTCTTTATTTACATGCCCTCAATAACATGCATTCATATCTGACTCAGCTACCTTCATATAAAAGAGTTTGAGTTACTACAAAACACAACATAAGGTCCTACCTTTATACTAGACGATCACAACAATAATAATGGCCATTTTAATCACTTAGTTTGACTTTAACCCAGGGTCGAATCCTGGTCAGTTTAGTCGTGGATTGAGTGTGTGGGGTTAATAAGTATTATATGTAAGGGGGGGTCGTTACATCATCCTCTATTAAAAGCTTCAGATGTGAGTTTGCATGTACTATCCTCACACAAACATATCATGTATAATATTGTACTCTGGGCCTCACTAGTTTGCATAAAAGCACGTCTACTACTAACCCCTACAGATTCCCTTGTGGTGTAACTGTTATTTAATCTGTGGCACGGTTTAATCCGACCGCGTGAAACAAGATTGCGTTCTTGTTACGTTGCTAAGATTGCACCAACAATTTAATTTAGTTTGGTAACAAAATGAATTCCAGTTATGAATGTTCTAGTGTTACTGCCATGGAGGCGATCACATGACACTGATAATCGGTTGCTGGTCATCGGCTTACGTGAGAGTCGTTCTTCTTCAAAATTATGCAATTTAATTTACTACGTCATACTTATACACGAAGAGTAAAAATACTTACTTTGTCTATTTCCTACAGAGGTAAGCAGAGACTATGAAATCCCATAGGCGTGAGTTTATGGAAGAAAGAAAGAAAGAAAGAAAAAGTATTTATTCGGCATAATTGAAACACATAATAACGGGTTCTTACCGCGTTTAAAGTAGGGATATGAGACTCCCGAAATTCCGACACTGTTGCAAGTGCCATGATCACGGGATACTTAACATTAACATACTTAGGTAATTAAAATACTTAATCATTATTATACTTAATGCTGCAACGGCTTCAGCTCAGCAAATGTCACGGCCTAGCTGTAGCTAGACTATGACGCTGATTTTCAGCTGCAGCCGGCTGGGGAATCAAAAGACAGTGAAACAAAAAAAAAATGTATATACTTATGTTTGTTGTGAAACTGTCTCTGGTTTGATTATTTGAAGAGAAGCCACACCAGTGTCACATTTCGTAGATTATGAATAGGGAACCATATCAGTTGCCGATCTTCAGCTTAGTCTGCCGGTTATGAACGCAGCGTTAAGCCTGCACTGTATATCGTGTTACTCTACTGTGTGACATACGAATTTTGTCGGTTGGAGCTGTTTGCTCTCAAAGTTACGCAATTTCCTCTCTGCTCCCGATTTTGGAGTTTCGTTGTATTAAAAACTGGGAACGGTTGTCAGCCTGTTACTGTTTTTAATTTGTACTATTTTAGTTACACAATGGTGCTGATTCCTGTAGACGCTATCTTTTATTTTATTTTAAGTTATACCTGTCATTTTCTCCGCCGAAAAGGTCAACAATCTACAAGCATAAAATTTTAAAAACACTCCCATATTTTTATATTGGCCAATAAGACGAAAGAATTATGTTGACAGCACACGTCAAACGGGTTGCATTTTATTCGCCCGTTTTATTCATTCATTTAAAAATTAACAGTTGTCAATCATTCGTCCTTTTTCTTTTCGGTGGATAAGAAAATGACGGGTATAACTTAAAATAAACTTAGGAGGTGTCTGTAAGATTCGGGGCCATTACCTAAACATACATACATAAACTCGCGCCTGTAAAGCGCGTGGGGTTAAGAGCTTTCTGTTGTTACAAAATTAAGCTTTAAAATTAAAAAGAGTTACTTAAATTTTTAAAAATCGAATCCAACTTCCCATTGTTACAGGCACCTTTGGTACACAGCCATAAAATTTTGTTTAATGGACTATAAAAACAAATTTCGAGGAGAAACGATGGTCATAATGTAGGGAGATGAAATCGAAGGAAGCCAAAAGATCCATTATTCTTAAATTCAAATGAACATGAAAGTGTCATTACTAAGTTTAAGAGCATTTTTGTGTAAATGTATTTTTAGGTGGCGAAATGACAGAGTTATCTTTCCGTTTGTTTTCTTGGCATTTGTCTATTTAACACGATGTTTCTGACAAGGAAAATCGACTGGAAATTTTGAAGATACTTTTTAAAGTACTACTTCAATACAAGATTTGACTTGAGAATAAAATTTCACTTTTATGCTACCCTGAGACGAGGTATGCGCCCATCATCACGGCATTATACCTGGGGGGTTAAAAAGGCCACATCGAAGCAATTCATCTAAAAAAACAATTGCTATGTGACAATTGTTTGTATTGTGCACTTACTTTTATATTCGCAAATTTGAAATTGCAATATTGCTTTTTTAGATGAATTGCTTTGGTGTGGCCTTTTTAATCCCCCTGTTGTCTTCAATTTTGTACTAGATGAGAGCCTTCAGCGCTTCCTATTTGTTCAGGCCAGTAGTTAATGCTATTTGCGGCATACCTAGCTACAATAAGTATTGTCAAATAGGTTGTAGAAAATAACATACAAATAAGTTATCCCCGGGGGTGGGTATGTGGTGTCAAATGAAAAAGTGCTGGAAAGAGTTGGATAAAAGAGAACCATATTGAAGACTATAGAGAACCGGAGAGGAAATATGATTGGCCACCTAATACGACACGATTCATTTATAACAAACATTATAGAAGGAAAAATTGAAGGGAAGAGAGGAAGGGGTAGACCTAGGATAATATTTATGAAACAAATAAAAGAGAAGGTGCAGGTCGTGTCGTATCGGGAGGAAGAGAGGAATGGCGATTACTCCACCGACAAGAGCTCAGCTCTTAAATAGAGAGAGAGATAGAAATTATCCCCAGAATGAAGTACTATTCACCTATTACCACATAGTTTAAGTACATTAAAATAATAAGCTAAAGAAAATGAGTACAATCTTGAGATAAACCAGATTATAAATTGTGAATCTGAAACCTGAAGATAATACCACAAAAACAGCTCCAAATAATATTCATTTGTTCCGCCGGTCGCACAAATCCTGCTTCAAACTGACCACTATTTTTACATTCCAGTTTACATAATAGTTTAATTAAAATCTTTTATGAACGCACCCACAACTCCCCAACTATTTCCAGTCAAAACATGCAATTAGTGTGGAACAAAGACCCGGAACACAACACAAAGTGACCGAAATCTCAAATTCAAATGTTGAAATTGTACAACAAAGGAGGGTGCCTCAAGAGACAAATAATCCTACAGTATGTAGTGATTGCATGCTTCTTGCATTCCCGTGTTAGGATGTGAAATTAGAACGTTAATTTTGCGTGCTATCGCGTTGTTGTTTTGGATGCTCTTGGAATGCTGCGCTCAGATTATTTTGATTGCGTTCCGTTTTTGTTTTTAGTTTATGCTTCATCAAGTTTTGTTGGTTTGGGACAATAAGATAAGCGTAGATTGCAGCGTCGTTCTGCTTTTCATAAGAGAAAATTCCACTTGATACTAACTCAGAATAATGAGCTGAATCGTCTCCCTCTGTATTTGTTACGACGTTACTTACACCCCACCCCACCAGGTACAATTACTTACAAGTTGCACTACAAGTACGTACTTGTGTTAGTGACACCGTAACTAATACCGAGGGGGATGATTCACACCATGATTCTGAGTTGATATCAAGTGGAATTTCCTGACGGATAATTCATGATTTTTTTTTTCAGCTTGTTACTTTTGTGACGGAAAATTCCACTTGATATTAACTCAGAATCATGGTCTGAATCATTAACCTCAGTATTTAATACGATATCACTAACACCCTGTGTATATGGATATAGTCACTGTGATCCTGTAGTTCACAGGGTTGTTTCTCACATGGTTCCACCAGTTCGAACACCGGTACCGGACTTGCACCAATTAATTATAAATTTATCTTTAGTGATAGGTGATGAACCGTATCGTCTATAATGGTCGAGCCAAGTGTTAGTGAAAACTGCACTTAAGATAAATTAACACATAATTTATTAGTGCTTATTTTTATAAAAATCCTACCAAAAATATGAACACCGATTCTTGAAGGCTTTAGTCGCATTTTTGGTTTGTGGAAGGGTGTTTGATTTTAGCATCATTACACATACAATTACAATAAATCGATACATTAATTAATTTATTTTTGTAAATGTTCTTTCTTGTTCGTCACATACTCGTGGAAATATAATATTTATTTGAATAAAACATGAAGAATCGAACTTCTTCAAAGTTTCCTGTGGAAAAATGAAGAAACTCGAAACTTTGTTGGGACCCGTCGGTTTATTTGTATATGACCTAGAGAAATACGATATATGAGTTACAAGTGGAAAATGTTCGCAATTTTTTTGACGATTTGATTTTTCAGAAATGATGTAGGATTTATTTTAACCGCATCGAAATCCGTTGCGTAGTTTTAAAGATTTAAGCATACATAGCGATATAGGGACAGAAAACGCGACTTTGTTGTATTCTATGTAGTGAGTGATATTGACTTCTGGGGGTGTAAGTGTAAGATACGAGTAAGACATATTGGAATTTGATATTTTACTATATTATAAACCCTTACCGACTCATAGTCACACCAAGTTATCACACCAGTGTTACAAACAAAACAAATCTAATCTTATCAAATTTGTTCGTAGTAAGTGGAATTCCGTAGTCTCTGCCTAGCTGTATGTATGTATGTAGTTTTAACAGCATCAATACTAAGTCGTGAATGCTAGTCGGTCCCGATACCGACCCCGCCGGCGTGGTCGACGATTTCCCTCAATCAGCGCTTATCGCTGTCGACCCACTCGGCGGATTCATTCTTTCAAATATTTTTCCTCTCAGACGACACCATGAGCCGAGGTTCGCGTCCAACTGGGCACCCTCAGGCCTGTTGTCTTAAACGTTGTACCGGGTGAGAGATTTCAGCGCTCCCCATTTGTCCGGCCAAGTAGTCAATGCCATCTGCGGCAAATCTACAATAAGTCACGTCAAAAATATAAATATATAATTTATATTTTGTTGTATGGTCGTGATTTTGATGCCTTTTTTTACTGGATGATTAAAAAAGATATCTAAATGTTAGAAACCAGAGTACCTAATAATATTGAGTGTAACAAGATGGCGTATTATTAAATTTTCGAATCTACGCGTCTCATCTTATTAGATATTCACACTGTACAGCTTCTGAGGTGTGATTGGAATTTCTCACAGAATAATTTGTGGCTTTGATGTATTTATTATGAAAATTTGTTCAAAGGCTATTTTGGGGAATGGAGAATTTTACTAGGTATGCCAAATCGCTTGAAATATTGTCTCAGTAAAGCCTGTATGTAAGTAAACAAATACACTAGTTTTTGTTGTAGTCAAAAATACTTAGTAGTTTTGATTTTAAAGGCACTCAAAGTTTCTAAAAATATCGAGTCCCGCTAACAGTCACGTGACCGCTTGTGACGTCATAAAACAACGCGGCGCGCGGGCCACGGCCCGCTTAGTATCAAGTCGCCAGCGCAGTTATAGTAGTAGGTGTAAGTTTGCGCTGTATTTTGTTGTTTCGTCCTAATAAAAGTAAATATTATTCGATTAATGAAATGGATGAAGGATTCGAAAAAGGGCAATTGGATAATGTACCTAAAGTAATTAAGTAATTATCTGGATTTTGGCACGATTATGTATTGAGCAATATGGCTTGGTGTTCGAGAAAAAAAAATAGGTTTCTTTGATGTAGAAGCGGAAAACATGTTTTTGTTGAATCTCGGTTCCATTTCTTTTTTCTTGAAAGGCACTTTAAGCCGTTGATTTCAGTTGATTGACTGATGTAAGTAAGTTATGTATGTCAGGCGCACCTGACGCCTCAATAATAACCGTGACACCAGTGTTGCTGAGGTATGTCATCCACCTTACAACCCACACGATAGAAGATCAATACAGAGCTTTACTGAAATCACTGAATGTACGATCTTCTTATCGTGTGGGAGTCTTATTCTTATCATCAACCCTGGTGTCAGGGTTATTATTGAGGCGCCAAAGGCCCCTGACATGGCTCATGTAACGATTACTCACTTACATCAGTAAGTAGTAACCGGGGCCAACGGCTTAACGTGCCTTCCGAAGCACGGATCGTCTTACTTTCGAACAATCGGGTGATCAGCCTGTAATGTGCCAAACTAGGGATGGCAAAGTGATTTTTGTGATACGTCCCCACCGGGATTCGAACCTGGAGCTTCCGGAATGTGAGCTCAACGCTCAACGACTGAACCACAGAGGCCGTTCTGACCGAGTCTCACGATTGCAACTAATGAATCGAAGACAGGTCAAGATAAATCGGTTCATACATCAAATTTTGAGACAGGACCTCCAAACTTTGTGATATTAGTTTTGTAAGTTGTATACTTCCCTGGTGGAAGCTCAAAATTAAACGACTTTAGAATTCTAGTTGATGTTGGAGTTAGAAATTCTGGCTTGCATCTAGGGAACGAAGGGGAGAGGGTAATGGAATAATTACATTAAAGTAACATACGTAAACATATTGACGTAAACTGGAGCAGCGCGGTGGAGTATTCTCCATACCCCCTCCGATTGATTGAGGGGAGGGCTGTGCCCAGCAGTGGGACGATACGCTATCTAAAATCAAATTCATGTTCTTTGGGGTTATGCATACATACGTCTTTGGCCGTGGTGGCCCAGTTGGTAGAATGCTTGACCCTCACTTTGAGGTCGCAAGTTCGAGGCCCAGCATAGGCCTAAATCAATGTTTTTGAATTTATTTTCAAATTCATGTTTCGATTATACATGATCGTGAGGAAACCCACATTTCCGAAAAATGCATTTCAGAGGTCTGTGGCATAACCTGTATTGGGCTGGTTTTCCCTTCGAGGGATGGAAGGTCAAACAGGTAGTCGCTTCTGTAAAAAACCGGATCAGTCAAATCTTCATGTTAGGTAAGCGGACACTGTGAACACGGGATAACGCTAGGGAGATGATGATGATGTATACATACGTCTTTACAATAAAATACCAGACAATATTTTGCATTTGTCATAATAAATTTAAAACTCATGTGAAGCTTACATTATGCAAAAAAGCTTATCATAAGGTTAATGATTACCTATGATAAAAATGCCTGGTATTAAAATGTGTTCCTCTAGTAATTCAATAAATTGTGATATATTCCTAGATGGTTTAAAAAACGTGTTGCTCTTCTCCTCAGAGAGAGAGAGAGAGAGAGAGAGAGAGAGAGAGAGAGAGAGAGAGAAAATGAGATTCAAAAATATTAAATTGAATTTCAACACTGTTGCAAGGGCCATGATCACGGGACGACTGATGAAATTGGAGTGGAGTATGTTGATTCATAATTTTCTAAGGGCAAACATATCTTCTTTCTTTACCTTTAATGTTGGAATGCTCGGAACAATCTAAACTCGCACTAAACTCACTGCGACAAACCGCACTCCCTGTGTTCTCGAGTTTTATTTTGTGATAAGAACCCGGTAATGGTGCTAATTCCTACAGATGCCATCTATTTTCATTTTAACTAATACCTGTCATTTTCTTATCCGTTGAAAAAGAAAGGGACGGGTAATAGACAGGCATAAAATTTATGGAACATCCATCTAAATATTTTACATAGGCCAATAACCCGAGAGAATTAAGTAGACAGCACGTCAAACGGATTGCATACCAGCGAGACGCCTTTTTTATACATTCGTTTTAAAATTAGCTTGTTGACAATCATCCGTTTCTTTCCTTTTCGGCGGATAAGAAAATGACGGGTATAACTTGAAATAAAAATAGGAGGTGTCTGCAGAAATCGGGGCCATTATGCGTTTTAATTGAGGTGATAAACTTATTTTTGTATTTTATACCTTACTTCTATTCCAGCTGACAGTACAATACCAAATGAACTAACAAGCAACTATTTCTCCGACGTCACAGTCCAGCTGTAGATGGCCTTGTGACCAATAGGAGTGCTCCAATTGATTACACAGACGATAGTTACTGATGGCCTGATCCATCACGCTGGTAAATATCTGTGAGAAAAAAATACTGTTTAATCCCACCACAGAGCATAGAATTGAGTCTTGCTTGTTTAATACTAGAGACGCCTCGTTAGAAACTTACAACCACATTGAAACAAAGTCTCAGTGAATGTCAAGAATATGTAGTTATAAAAACAAGTATTATTTTTGTATATATTTTATCTATCTAATCTGACAGGGTTCAAAATTATGTACTTTTCACATAAAATATTTTTACACGTGCCATGGCGGCTCGCAACTTTGTTGGCATAGAATGTCTTCCTATAACTTAATTAGGTTGGAATTCCAAAAAGCCATTTTTAGGTGCTTAATGATTTTTAGGTAGGTATCGTTAAATAGTATATTGTATATTACTATAATATAATAGTGAATAGTATATTACTGTTAGCCATATAAGGACCCTTTCGCGGCTCAATAGTAACCCTGACACCAGGGTTGATGAGGTTGGTCAGCCACCTCACATTTCACACGGTAGAAGAAGATTACGGTTAGGTACCTAATTGACAAAGTCGAGGAAAATACTTAGTTTATTTATGTAAAAAGAATATTAGTATTTAAATCTCCCGGAACAAGATTTATTACTGAACTGATGTCGTGTCGTGAGGCCGGGCGTTCTTTGATTCCATGCTCTGTGTACCCCACCCTCTTAATATAATAAGGTTGGCAACCTCTGGCGAATCTGCGAGTTGGAGGAATGTGCAAATATTTATTTTGTTGCTCGCTTCCGATATATTTTGATATGGGGTGCGGTAGTAGCAAAAGTCGCCTTTTGTTTTGGGATGAAAGTAAAGTCATTACGCTTGAGAAAGAGGAAAGCAAAGGTGTGTGTGTAGTAATACTACCTCTCTCAATCAGCGCTTATCGCTATCGACCTACTAGGGTCGATTAATTCTTTCAAATATTTTTTCCTCTCAGACGACCTCCTGAGCCGAGGTTCGCGACCAGCTGGGCACCCTCAGGCCTTTTGTCTTAAACTTTGTACTGGGTGAGAGAGAGATTATCTTACGACTTCTCCAAAGTGAATTATCGGTCATTATCACTAACTTAAGAGCCACGCTCTTGTCGGTGTAGCATTCCTCTCCATGCTACTTTTTAGGAATAAATAGACAGTGGTTCCTTCTTGCCTTCTGCCCCGCAGTCTCTGACGCGAGTGAGATGGCGCCCAGAGTAGTCTATTTCAAAGCCGTACTAGGACTCCTATCCTCCGCCTCTTAATAGTTACTGCTGCCCTCAGTCAGATTCCAAGTTATAGTCCCTGTGACTTTCCCCTTCGTCTAGCATTGCCGTATCGATGTCGTCCATCTCTGCCTACGAATCCAAGAGTACGTCCTGCATTTACTTTAGGTGCTCATGTGAACGTAAAACCACATACGATTCAGAGTTGATCGTTAGAGCGTTCTGAAGCAGATATAACTCTAAGGGCGCAACGCAACTCAATGACAGCGATAAGTGGAGCGATAGCGGAAATATACTTCTCGTAATAAAATATATAAACGACATAAAAAATATTATAAAAGACATATACAGCCTATGTACGTACAAACCTTCTAATAGTTACGTTAAAAAAACTTTTATAAAAAGTATCTTATTTGATTAAGTAGGCAAGTAGCGTACATACATAAATTGACACCTATTTCCCACCAGGATGTTCAGCAGTCTTATTCCATATTTATAGTAGCTTTTTCCAGTAGCCTATGTTAATCATCGTACCGAATACTGAAGAGGATAATTGAGACAATGATTCTGAGTCAATTTTGTGACGGAAAATTCCACTTGATATCAACTTCGAATCATGATCCGAATCAACCTTCAAAGTTTTAGTTACGACGTTACTAACATTCTGTATACTTCTTCACTTATCTGTACAGTCATGAGCAATATAATGTACCCACTTTAGGACTCTGTCGCACTAACATATTTGACATTTAGTGAGACTTACAGTTCAATTTGTCAAAAAAGTTAATGTGACATGGTACCAAAGTGTATACACATTAATGCTCGTGACCGTACGCACGTAGCCTTAACCAGCGGAAGTCGTCTCATGTTTATGTGGCGTGAAGTGGACGCCTTGTATAATGTTTTAGTCTAGAACTTGATAGCTCTGTGGTTAGTACAACTAGTTAGATCAAAGTATATGGGCATGTACATTTGAGTCCAGCTTAGTAGAGAGTCTCGTCCGACCAATAGCTTGTTACATCATAAACATTAAATAGACGTTAACAAGGGAGGAATTATCTCTAAGAGAGATCTCTTCCAACCCAGAGGTAGGACAAGAATAGCTACGGGAGAATAAAAAGAGGTGCAAAATACGAAATATAAAAATTACATCTACATAAAATAATAGTAACTACAAATAGGGTACACAAAAACACTTCTCATCAAAAAAATCGAAACACTTCCGTTTTCATTGTTTCTGTCCGAATTTAACACAAAAAAGAATTCATACGATGAAAAAAAATACATAAATGTATAGCTGGCAGTTTGGCCATTACAGTAATAAGCGAAAATTCAAAATTAGAATTTCATTTGTTTATCTTATAAACGAAATGAATCACTGTTTTGAGACAAATGTGTGTTTAGGGTTGGAGTACATCTAGCGTTTAAAAACTAAAAATTGGCGCCTATCCTTAAACTTTTTGTTTTTTATTTCAATACTGTGACTTTGGGACGTCTGAAAAAAGGTTTTTTTTCTAAAACGTATGGATACTTCGCCCACAGAAGCCGCCCAAGTTGTGGCATTGCTGGATTCTGGCCTTAGTCAGCGTGTTGTGGCTGCAAGACTGCATCTAAGCCTGTCATCTGTTCATAGAGTCTATAAACGTTATCGGGAGACTGGTTTGTTCACGCGCCGTTCAGGATCTGGCAGGAATCGGGTCACTTCTGAGCGAGATGATCGATTTATTGTAACAACTTCTTTAAGAAATCGACGCCTTAACGCTTTTCAACTGCAGCAGCGGCTTCGTGTTGTACGAAGGGTGGCTGTAAGTGACTCTACAATTAGAAGAAGGTTGAAGGATCGTGGACTGGTACCGCATAAGCCAGCAAATGGGCCGAAATTAACTGCAAACCATCGAAGAGCGCGCCTTAACTTTGCACGTGAGCACCTAAATTGGTCATACCTACAGTGGAGCAAAGTTCTCTTTTCTGATGAGTGTAAAATTATGCTGTATGGTAACGACGGAAGGAACAAGGTCTACAGAAGAGACGGAGAACGCTATGCACAATGCTGCATTGAAGAAAAGGTCAGCTATGGTGGCGCTTCGTGGACGGTTTGGGGAGAAATCAGCGCCGACGGTAAGACAGAGCTTGCTTTCGTGTCTGGGCCACGTCTGCCTGCACTAAACTGTCATCGGTACGTCGAAGAGTGTCTCGAGCCTCATGTGATGCCCTATGCACATTTTATTGGCAACGGCTTCATATTCATGCACGACAATGCTAGGGCTCACACCGCGGGCGTCGTACGAGATTACCTTAACGAAGTCGATATCTCTATTATGGAATGGCCAGCAAAAAGCCCGGACATGAATCCCATTGAACATCTGTGGGATGAATTAAAGAGACGAATTCGAGCAAGAGATCCTGCCCCAGAAACACTTAGCCAGCTGCAAGATGCAATCCAAGAGGAATGGGACAATATACCACAGCATGTGATCGTGACTCTCATCCGATCGATGAAGAACCGTATGGAAGCAGTAATTAGAGCTCGGGGAGGGAATACAAGTTATTAAATAAACGTTTTTTAGCTTTTTTTTTCATTTACGTGTGTTGTTTTATCCATTTCCTTTATACTCCATACGGAATAAAAATGACTCATTTAACAAAATACGAAACCTATGAAAAATTCATTTAAATTTAGAACATTAACATTAAGATTTGATAAGCTCATATTACTCACTATTAAACGACATTTAACATTTATTCCTAAATGTACACATTTTTCTGATAATCCTGACAAAACGTAAACTTGCAAGGTGTTTCGATTTTTTTGATGAGAAGTGTATATGCCAAGGCCTACATAAATATATACAAATATAATAATATACTATATCTACATACATACATTTCTTTTTAGATACATTCATTTACATACATTTTTTACTGTTACATATAAGTCTTAGTTATATATTACCCACTTTTTATATACATTTTTCTACACGATTGCATGCAGTGTTTACTTATATACGTAATTAGACACTACATTTAGCTTTTAAGTTTTGAAAATTAACATTTTATAATGAGTTAGTGTAAGTGACTGTTAGTAAACAAAAAAAATCCTATTATATACATAACTATATATATTATACTTCGGCTAAGAATATTCTATAGATAAAAAAACTCTTTGATTCTCTTTTTAAAAATTAGGTAACATGAACTCTTCTGAACTACCCTCGGCAATCTATTCTAGAGCATGGATGCACGGATAGATAAACACCACTGCACTGCACTTACCCACCTCAATTCAAGGCAAATTTTCACTGAAGACGACATCCGGAGTGTTATAGCTTCTTGAAACCTAACGAGCCACTCTACGTCCCACATACAACACAAGTGCGAATATAGAATATTTCCAACGGCGCGGCGACAGGATTCGATGTTATTATGATAGCTTCGAGAGTTGAGAGCGTACTTCTTTATTTTGCTCAGTTTTTATTACATTAAGCTACAGATTCGATATTTAACTTTATTAATAAACACACACAGCCTCCGTGGTTTAGTGGTTAGAGCGTTAGGCTCACGATCTGGAGGTCCGGGTTCGATTCCCGATGGGGACATTGTCGAAATCACTTTGTGAGACTGTCCTTTGTTTGGTAAGGACTTTTCAGGCTTGAATCATCTGGTTGTCCAAAAAAGTAAGTTGGTCCCGGCTATTAGCCGTAAAAACACCTCCACCAACCCGCAGTGGAGCAGCGTGGTGGAGTATGCTCCATACCCTCTCCGGATGATTGAGGGGAGGCCTGTGCCCAGCAGTGGGACGTGTATAGGCTGTTTATGTATGCATGTATGTAATAAACACACGCCTATTACCTATTAGGGTAAGCAGAGACTATGGAATTCCATTTGCTTCGATTCGTATGAGAATTATATCTTTTAGTCGTCCGAGAATTATGTCTTCTCTTGCTTTTCCGTTCATTCATCAATCGCAATTGAAACTAACTTGTCTATTGTGAGATTTTTCTAACGAGAATAGAATAGAAGAATACGAATTGTTTATTATAGAGAAGAATGCCACATACAAAAACAAGACAATAAAATGATTAAAAAAATTCACAAAACAAATTACAAATGTGCCAAAAATCATCTAAATGTGATTTTCTAAAAAGGCTCTTACCTGTAGATAAGGCGAAGTTGTTCAGATTACCCTTTGATCCCGGATACTAGTTACCCAAGGGTCTTAACTCCTCGATCTGCCATAGATACGACAGTATTAAATTCCTCAATTTACCAAAAAACATGTGTAACTTGATAAACTTATTGGTGTCAATCTTCTTTGAGGTGAGATAGTCAATCATGGATAATTGGCGACTAATTGATACCCACTGCGGACTTCAAACAATATTGTGTAATGAACGACAGGGAATGACTGTCTAGATTGTTCTTAATTAATTTGAAGGGCCTTTAGTAGGTCACTCTTTGATCTCTTAACCTCTTAAAAGCGAAGGAGATTGTGCGTAAATATATTACCTAATAGCGAACTTGTTGTTCAAATTCAAATGCATTTATCATCATGATTTCCTTAACATTATCCCGTTTTTCACAGGGTCCGCTTAAACTAACCTAACCTTTTTTTTTTTTTTTTGGTAACGAAGGGGAAATCCTCATGGATACCTCGCCACCCGGGGGAGCGACGAGGTTATGTCGGACTCTTACCGACTAAAACCCCTCCGATGGCCCTCTGCTGCGCATGTCGGGAAGCTCCGGGATCTCTAACGAACGCACCGGTGCTTCCCTCGCGCCTGCTATAAAAAGCGCGTCCCGGGGTAGGTCCCCACCCCTACGCCATCCCAGTTTTACGGCAATGCGAGGCCATGTCACATTGCCGTCCCTCCCGGAGACCGTATGAAGAGCGGCTCGGGCCCCCGCCCCTACCACTCACGGTCTCCAGTGTCCCCTTTCAGTCGCCTTTTACGACAGGCAGGGGGTACCGTAGCCCTATTCTTGCGCCCGGAACTACAGGGCAGAAACTAACCTAACCTAACCTAACCTGAAGATTTGACAGGTCCAGTTTTTCATAGAAACAACTGCTTGTCTGACCTTCCAACCCGCGAAGAGAAAACCAGCCCAATACAGGTTAAGTCACATACCTCCGAAAATGCAAATGCATTTACAGCACCAAAAAATAAAATACTTAAAAATAATCTTCTTCTTATTGTGTGGGTTCTGAGGTGGAACACCAGCCTCATTAAACCTGGTGTCAGGGTTATCATTGAGCCGCCAAAGGCCCTGGCTCACATTACTCACTGACATCAGTAAATAGGAACTGAGACCAAGCAACGGCTTCATAAAAATAATAGTGGTTGTTCTGCAAATGTACCTTATTCGCATCAGGTACGATTCAAATTCAATTCAAATTCAAAAATATCTTTATTCAATACGTAACATAGTTACAAGAATCGTCAATTTTTACATAACGAACGTCTCATCCGCCTAAAACTACTGTAGCTTCTCACAACCTGTATAGACGGGGAAAAGAAGCTGCAAGAAAAACCTCGCAGTATGAACTAAGTACCTACACCTCTCCGAGTTTTATGTTAGACCAACCTTTAGCTGGTGAGCCGTATCGCCGTGTATAATGTAAATTTATATTTGTTTAAATAGTAGGTATATTCCTTGTACCCTGTTTATAGAAGCTTTATGAAGGATATCTCTTTGTTGTTTCATGCTTATGTAAATAACATCCATCAAGATGTTTACAACTTTTTCGACAACAACAAACTTTTATTAAGTACTTCATAGTATTACGCTGTTATGTAAATATTCCTATACTGAACTGATAGCGTAGAATCCATACTAATATTATAAATGGGAAAGTATATGTGTGCTGAAGTGGCAGTGGGCAGGACACATAGCGAGGAGAACCGATGGCCGCTGGGACAGAAGGGTTCTGGAATGGCGACCACGTGTCGGACGACGCTCAGTGGGTAGGCCTGGTACAAGGTGGACCGACGATCTGGTGAAGGTCGCGGGAAGCCGCTGGATGCGGGCAGCGCAGAACCGATCGTCGTGGAGATCCTTGGGGGAGGCCTATGCCCAGCAGTGGGCGTCGTACGGCTGATGATGATGATGATGATGATGTGTGTGTCTGTCTGTTTGTCCGTCTTTCCCGCAGCGACGAATTGAAGTGTTTTTTTTAAGTGAAGATAGTTGAAGTATCATAGGCTACTTTTTGTCTCTTTCAAACCCCTCACTTCCCTAAAATGGAAGGTGGAATTTTGTATGGAACATTTCGCAATTTTCAATGTAGAAAGCTAAAAATTGGTATGCAAACTATTTGTAACTAACAAAAAAAAATCAATCATTTTTTTTTGGAAATCTGCCCCCATCCCCTTCAAAGAGGAGGTTAAATTTGATATGGGACTTTTGGCAGTTTTTAAGGTAGGAAGCCAAAAGTTGGTACATTTGGGAAGGGGAACCGTGTTACCTTGAATTCAACGCGAGCGAAGCCGCAGACAAAAGTTAGTAAGAAATAATATTACCTATAGAACGGCAACTCTCCGCTCCCGATCAGCGGCTGAGCTAGGGTTACTTCACCCCCTCGGTCTTACTTTAGTCTTCAATCGTATGGGCGTCGTCACACACACACATGCGCGTGTACGATAACGTCAATGAGTAGTGTCTGTGTAAAACGGGGTATTTTGTATGAAGTGTCTGGGGTGTGCTGATCTTCTTCCTTCCTAACCGTATTCGGCCACAGCGACTCGACAACTAATGAGAGCGTCGTTCGTGTGCTCTAAAGTGACTGACATATCCGATCTTGGCATTAAATGTACGACCGCATTCAATGCACGTCAGCGCTCCTCCTACATAGTTATAATCTACCATATATCTTCAAAATCAATATAAATTGTTCATACATACAGAGAGAGAGAGAGAGAGAGAGAGAGAGAGAGAGAGAGAAATGTTTATTTCACAAAACTGCACTGCATCGGGAGTCTCATATCCCTGATTTAAACGCGCTAAGAACCTCATATTAAGTGTTTTGTTTATGTAAGTCGCTTATAACATAATTGGTGTGCATCATTACGTATATCTTTTTTATACATGACTTATTAATTTGTGGCTCAGCCCACTCCTGTTGAGATAGATGCTTGAATTATTCTCACTTCTATTTTCTTACTGTCCCTCGGCAGTCTTCGTTCTTCCGAAAACAAAGGAATGCTAATTTCCATGTTCATAAATTATTAGATTCATCGTGGATCAGAATTTGAATTCAGAACTGAGTACTTTATATTGTTTTGTTCATGCGGGAATCAAAACAAAACAACAATGGAATACTTAGTTCCGAATTCAAATTCTAAAAAATGAAAATGGAAATTAGCACTGTTTGTATTCAATAATGCGATTATTTCCGATAGACACAAGAAAATAGGAATAAGTACTATACGTTGACCTAACGGTGTTATCATACGAAGGAACAATCGTACCATTTGAGGTCAATATTGCAATTCAATTTCAAAAGGGATGCTTCAAATTCAATGTATTTGTACATAATGGGCCCTCCGTCGCCATAACTAGGTTATCATATTAACATTCCCTTTTAAATGACTTACCCGGGGCAATATACGCTACGATGTTGGTTGGTGAAAAGAGGTCATGTTGTATATACCTACTTACAATAACCTTAAATGCTTCGTTTATGACCTAAAATGAGTTAAAAGGATTCTATGTTGAACCGGCATGAATTAGCTCCATACGTCCTCCGGTTGGTTGAGGGGAGGCTTGTGCCCAGCAGTGGGGCGTATATTGGCTGTTTATGTGTCCTTAGAAAAGGTTTAATACGATCTACTCTGAACCGGCATGCGTGTATGAAGCGATTGATGAATGTAGAGGAAGCAAGAAAAGTGTCTCTGGAATTCTATAGTCTCTGCTTACCCCGGTGGGAAATAGGCGTGAGTTTATGTATTATGTTATATTATTCTGATCAGCAGGGCTAACGTGCACAACGTGATAATATCATCGATCGATTCAATAAATTTCTTTGAAATCGATAATTTGGTTTTTTCCCTAATATGCGTGGCACGTAATTTTGTTCGTTTTTTGACAGAACGATATGACTTCTTTGGATTCACATATAAGCACGAATCGACAAAACGACATTATAAATATATCGTCAGGTAAAGTGACCGTGTAAATAAAAATTTACTTTTTTATTTTTACAGTTTTACATTCAGCCACTACAGTAAAAACCAATTCGACTGAAACAAACACATAATTATTGTAAGACATAACAATTATTATTATTTATCTAGAACAATATCACATCTGTGAATTTAGCCACCGAACAGCTGTTAATGTTAGACCTGTACATAACATAAACATAACATAAATAGCCTATGTACGTCCCACTGCTGAGCACAGGCCTCCTCTCAATCAACTGGAGAGGGTATGGAGCATACTCCACCACGCTGCTCCACTGCGGGTTATGGAGGTGTTTTTACGGCTAATAGCCGGGACCCACGGCTTAACGTACCCTCCGAAGCACGGAATCAATTTACTTTTTCGGACAATCAGGTGATTCAAGCCTGAAAAGTCCTTACCAAACAAAGGTCAGTCTCACAAAGTGATTTCGACAATGTCCCCATCGGGAAACGAACCCCGTTAGACCTGTATGATGAGTGAATAGGTAAACACAGCAACAATCAACAATAAAAAGATTCATCATCATCTTCTTGTCCTTATTCCACTCTAGGTGTGGTCGGCACAACATAGATTCCCCTTCCATTCTACTCTGTCAGTAATCATCTCGGTACTCACACCTTTCACACACATATCCATTACATTCCTCGTTATACGCCTCCATCCCTCTAGCAATAACAAGATCTTCTTATATCGTGTGGATTGTGAGGTGAATTATCAACCCCGTCAACCCTGGTGTCAAGGTTATTACTGAGCCGCCATAGGCCCCTGACATGACTCATATAACGACTAGGTACGTGCTTACATCAGTAAGTAATAACCGGGACCAACGGCTTAACGTGCCTTCCGAAGCACGGATCTTTTTACTTTTTGGACAATCAGGTGATCAGCCTGTAATGTCCTAACCAAACTAGGGATCACAAACTGATTTTTGTGATTTGCCCCCAGCGGGATTCGAACCCGGGACCTCCGGATCGTGAGCACAACGCTCAACCGCTTGACCACGGAGGCCGTTATAACAAGATTACAATCAACTGTAATTCACAAATATAACGCATACAAATCTACCCCTAGTCAATACAATACGGACCCTAGAGAATGCAGTAAACCGCATTCTCAAACTCAATAATATGCAACAATTAATCCAGAACTTTACGCAACTTTTATTCCCGAACGGTAACAGTCGATGTTTTTGTTGCAAACTCTCAGTCTATATAACGAACTATAAAAACTTTTCCTCTCGATGTTTATAATGTGAATCGATAGTTTTTGCTTTTGTAACTAGACTCACCAAGGCTACGAGTCCCAAGGCACCTCGTTTGGTGATTCTCTACAACCTACTTCAGTGTTATCTACCTGGGGGTCTAAAAATTGCGACATTGAAGCATATCACTAAAACATACATGTTTTAATTTGACAATTGCGGTAGGGTCAAGAAATCGGCTGCCCTAACACAACAAAAATAACTTTTCAAATTCAATTTCAAAAATATCTTTAGACTTTCAAGTCGTTGTCCGATCGCATTTCAGTGAAAAAAAAGCAGGCTAAGTATTTATGGCCGCAAATCCAAAAGAGATACATCAAAATAAAGTCACAGCAATGTCGTTTATCTGCAGTATAAATAACTCGCAGTAACGCAGGTATCAATCAACTTTTTCGGAAGGATATGTACACATCCATCATTCTGTATGTCATATGCTGCTGTTGTTGGTGGAAGAGATAAGATCCGAGCGTCAGTATACTAACTACAGATTGAACGATAGACCTCTATGAATGCACAGGGAAAATACGTCAAAAGTCTATGAAAGGTTATTTATGTTTGTTTAATTAATTACTTATAATAGACTAGCTTTTGCCCGCAACTTCGTCCGCGTGGCGTGTTATAAATAAATAAATAAAAGAGAGATCTTTGTGTGTGTGAGAGTGCATATCAAATTTCAAGCATCTAACTTATGCAGTTTAGATTTTTTTATACAATTTTTTTTCCCGCTAACTCCCATTTTTCAAAATACAGCCGTAACTAAACTTTATATTTACTAAGGTATGCATGCATGCTAGATTGAAAACATCTTACGCGGTTTCGATTTTTTCATACAAATGTTTTTTGCGGTAACTCCCGTTCCCGTTAGAATTTTGCAATAATTATCCTGTTGCAACTAGGCTTAAAGTTAACTAAGGTACCTGCATGCCAAATTACAAGCGTCTAACTTAAGCGGTTTAGATTTTTCATACAAAAGGATTTTCCCGCTAATTCTCGTTCCCGAGGGAATTCCGGGAATTCCTTTCTTAGTGCACCTCTACGGTACCTAAGCTACGTCCTTCCAAATTTCAAGTGCCTACGTATAGCCGTTTAGGCTGTGCATTGATATGTCAGTCAGTCTGTTTCTCCTTTTATACAGGGTGGCCCAGAAGTTCAGGTTCAAAATGAAAAATTAGATAGAAGGGCTCATTAGCTACCAGAAACACTCCCATGTATGTTCAGCAATTATTTACGGTTTAGGAGATATGACCCATTTTGTACCTTTTTCTAGATTTTCTACTTTACTTCAGAAATAATCATTTTGTCGCTATCCCTTTCTTAATAATTATTTTATTTTACTTCACAACTATGCCTAAAGCTGTGTACCGCACAATTAAAGATAAATCAAAGATAAAAAAAAAGTTATCGAAAGTGAGAATTCGACCAAAATTGTTACAGTTGTTAATATTTCGCCGACGAATAATAAACACATGAGATTGTCATGGACCCTGAAAGTATTTCTAAAAACTGCTCCATTTAATAAGCTTTTAGAAACATCCAAAAAAAGTACCCTTAATAAGGGCATAAAACTAAGTAATTAGCCCTCAAAGATTGCAAGACAGACAGATTTGAAGGAAAATTTGACATTCTCATACAATGTAGCTGCTTCTTTCTAACGTTGTTAAAGGTGCTCAAAGACAGATTTTATTTTAGTATCCAATAGTATGAATCACCAACAGTGTTTGGGGATAACTTTTTCCTTCAAATCTATGTACCTTCATTAAAATACGAATACCAAAAGTGACTGCAAGTTTTGTCTTCGGATTGTTGCTATGTCTACCCTGTTAGCGATTATAAGCGTGATTTTTATTTACTTTTAATTGAAAACGGGATGGGAATCCGAAAGTTAATACACTCCTTACGCAAACTGCTTAAGGGTGCTCTTTCAACTGCAAGAATTCGCTTGTAATGTCACATGACACATTCGATTTCGAGCATTACATGTTGATGATGATCTCAAAAACGATGTCGGCCATGGCGACTACTTAGACTCCTAGTCGGAACGACGCTGATGCGCCCGAATATGACTTATGTAGCCTATCTTCACAGTGAACTCAGCGCACAGTGAGGGCACGTGAGCATACACACCGTTTCGGTAATTATAATGAATAGCGGCAGGGGGACGGGTCTTTAACTCGTCACGTTTAGCGTCAAGGTATGCCGTACGCTCTTACTCGAACTCGTGGACTCGCCTCATCACACAGTGTAATCAAGCCAAACCGATAGGACCTCCAAGAAAAACAAACCTTCAAGAAAAGAACGTGCTCCCATCTGAAAGGCCAGCTGGTGACTACTGGTCACTACGGGTTTGCGTACCATCAGGTGATCCACTACAAGTTTGCTGGTTTACACTTATTACAAATTGACATAATTGCTCGAATCTGTTGTAGCATTAGATTACAGGGTTCTGTTGTGCACAGGCTGAGCACTATAACACTTAATTTTCTTCCATGATTGGTGTAATGATCAGATCTGCAACATTACACGCTACATTACGGGTGAAGGAGCACCCTAACAAGAGCCACACACGCACATATTTATGTGATCATTTTCTCTTTATAAGATATTTTACATACATACATAAACCCACGCCTATTTCCCACCGGCCTTAGCAGAGACTATGGAATTATATTTGCTTTTTCTTGACATTCTTCTCTTGCTTCCTCCACATTCATCAATCGTTTCATACACGCACGCCGGTTCAGAGTAATATTATTGAACCTTTTCTACGGACATCTCCAATTTGGTCAATAAACCAATAATATGTGTATTTGTATTGTATTGTAATAAACGTTTTTCTAGGTCTTCCTTCTGCCATCCCTTCCACGCTTCGCTTTATAATAGCTACTGCTTTCCCTTCTCCCTTTCCCTTCTCAATCTTAGTCACTGTATCGTCTTTTACACCACATCTCCATTTTATCACACTGTTTCTCACTCTAAGACATTTTAGGAGAAGTTTAAAGCTATTCACGATAGAAATCAGTTGAGCTTTTCAACATAATTGTGTCACACACACAGTCTGTTAAAATAAAACCTATTGATAACCATAATAAACAACCTGACCCAAAAATACATATACACACGACAGCCCATTCATCAATTTCACCTTTAATATCGCTTTTGCTTTCAATTTGTACCCAAATTCAGGCTTTGTAAGTAAATACATTTACATTTTTACCCGTTGTTTCTTTTTTCGGGCGATAAATTTTATTGGATACAAGTGATCATATTCGTAATACCCCAATGCGAGTGTGCTAAATTAACTGGTGCGTCATTTGTTTTTGCTAAGCCTTCCTTAGTCCTATTTTATATTTTTTGTAAGTATGTATATTGTATAGCTCTCGTAAACTTCTTTTAATCTTGTGCACGAGGGACTTCCCAGGCTACGTTCCTTGAAAACAATATTCATGGCGCTGTACGGTCACGAGCATTAACATGTATACACTTTGGTACCATGTCACATTCACTTTTTTGACAAATTGAACTGTAAGTCTCACTGAATGTCAAATATGTTAGTG
This sequence comes from Pectinophora gossypiella, assembly GCF_024362695.1. Classification (NCBI taxonomy): domain Eukaryota; kingdom Metazoa; phylum Arthropoda; class Insecta; order Lepidoptera; family Gelechiidae; genus Pectinophora; species Pectinophora gossypiella. Next base: position 11,837,558 of record NC_065423.1, read on the forward strand.
CGACAGAATCTTAAAGTGGGTACACATTATATTGCTCACGACTGTACAGATTTTCCTATGTTTATACTGATCTCATATTTTTTTTATCTTTGTTTTTGGGTATAAATGATGACTCTTTTTGTTACACCCAGGAAGAATTACATCTTCCACACATTATTATTCTGATCTAAATAAAGAGAAGTAATATAAGTAAGTAGCAACATAATTCTATACATAATGTGATACAAATATCAAACAACAATTATTTTTAAATATGCTTCTGCCTAATTTTGGAATAATTGTGTACCCCAGTAATGAGAAAATAGGTAATTATCATGTTAAATCTGAACAGCGCCATCTATATGTCAGGGTCCTTTGGCGGCTTAATAGCAACCCTGACACCAGGGTTGATGGGGTTGGTAATCCACCTCACAACCCACACGACAGAAGAAGACTGTCAGTTTTTACGATATGCCCACATTCAGTTGCTCATAATTCTAGGTAGCTAACTGAACGGCGTATAATATAATTATTTTTAATGGATCTGTCTTAAAGAATGATCAATCTCTTAACATCATTCTTTAATTTGTTAGTTTCGTTGTAAATTAGACGGATAAGCAAGCGTACATTAAGTTGACCTAATTGCAAAAGTATAATGGTTAGGAGTACAGACAACCGGATTTCCTAGAATCTCATAAGACTCAATTAGTCGACTGTGACAAATTGGTTTCTAAATGCTTATAAATTTATTCAGAAAATTGTTAAGGAGAGTACGTAATTAATATTAAAGAGAGTGAGAGAGTCTACATGGACGGACGTTCTGTTGCGCCGTCGAAACTGTCTGTCAAGTTTTATATTAATCGGGTACTTGGTTAAAGATAAATTATGAAATTCTTATTATTAAATAAAGACAGATCTGAATCTACCGAAAAACATTACCTTTTTTTTCTATTATACCTATTTATGAATTTTAATCAAAAAAAACGTAATAATAAGTGCAACATTTTATCAAGTTTTTCTATTAACGCCACAGTGTGCTTTTTCATAAAAATTCCATAATTATTTCGTGCTCTTACGTTTTGTAAAAAGTAATTGATTTCACTAGTTGGAAACTACCCTTTAAGGGACTTTCGTTGTATTACACGCAGACCGGTATAAAACTATAAACACAATGCGGCACTTTACAGGATACGTTCTTCAAAATTAAATTCAATTCAATTCAAATTATTTATTTCAGATTAATATCCATAATTATATGATGACGATATCAAATAAATGATATTAATAATATTAATGATGATTATTTTTTTGATTTTATTATTGATGATTTATTATTAATGATATTAATTATATTATATGATGATTATTTATGTGATGGCGTGACGACTTGGACGCTTGCCGGAGGGACTGGCCGGAATACGCACAGGACCGCGAAAAATGGAAAGAGGAAGGGGAGGCCTTTGCCCAGCAGTGGGATCTTGTAGGCTAGATTAGATTAGATTAGATCCATAATTATAAGTATAAGTACATCAGATTAGATTAGATAAATTAAAATTAAATTATATATAAAGTCAAATAAAATTAATATTATTAATAAAAATGAAATTACACGAAATAAAATAACATAAAATAAAATAAAATACATTGGTGCCCATTCGGGTGCACACAAAAACAATATCGATGGCGCTGTCCAGATTTAACTTGATAATAATATCCTATTTTTGGCTTACTCAGGTACATAATTATTTAAAAATATAATGTAATAGCCGAGAAATATATAAAAATAGTTGTTGCTTGATATTTGGATTAGATACGTACGTATTATATTGCGACCTTCATTGCTTCTCTTTATTTTGATCGGAATCATAATGGGTGGAAGATGTATTCTGCCTGGGTGTAATATCATATACCAAAGCCCTCTGCTTACCTCAGTGGGAAATAGGCGTGAGTTTGTATATATGTAGGTATGTATCATGCATGTGTATGTCTGTTATACATGAAATTAGAAGGTTAAGCGAAGGCATATTTCCGTATTCAACTAACATACTTAAACCTACTGTCTAGATTAGGTACTAATAGTGGTTAAGCACCATTAATTTTGTATTTATTTAATTATTAAATATGTGTGTTGTGATTGCTTCGAGTAAAAACATTTGAGATTCCCGCTGTTTGTGCACGGCGCTCGCTTGACCGTGAGTAGCGAGTGTTGCTGGATGGCTCGCAGAGGTGGCGCTAGTTACACCATTTTCCAATGAAAAACTGCGTGCTGATTGGTCGTGATCGACGCGGCCCCTCTTAAATTGTTCGTCGGCTTCATGGCGGCTGCATATTGTTTAGCTCCGTGAAATAAATAAATATTTTTAGTGTTCTTTGACTAAAAAGCCACCGGATTTCTTTCAATTAACTTTATAAACTTGTGCTCGTGTGTGTGAAGTGTTATTATACGAGGTAAGTACCTCGCAATCTTCCTGACTTTTTCGTCACCGACTTCCACGCTGTGACTCGATGTGACTGAGCGACGAGTTTTCTTTAAAATTACTTTGAAGAGGAGTCGAATCTTCGCCTCCTGCAGCTAGAAGGCGGCACTTTGTCAAAGCAGGTGAGTGAGTGGCTTTGGCACGGGAGTCTGTTTATGTTACTTGAAGCAATCCACATATCTTCAAAAAATTTACTAGGGTACATCACCCACCCAAGATTGGGCTATTTACACGCCCTTTCAAATAGATAGATAGATATATCATTTATTTGCATGAACACAGTTCAATGGTCTTAATAGGTAATAATAATGACCTTATTGTATTAGTGTATTGTAGTGTGTGTTGTGTTGTGTATTGTGCTTGAAGAGCCGCGATTGCAGTGAGATCGATGCTTTCCAAATGTGGTGTTGGCGAAGGTTGCTACGCATACTTTGGACTGCGATTCGAACGAATGAGTCCATATTAAAAGAGCTCAAAATCACGATGCAGTGCTCCTCAATATGCCGGAAACATGCCCTAAGCTTCTTCGGACATATTATTATGCGGTCCCCAAAGCACGGCCTGGAGAAGCAGATCATCATTGGGCAAATTGATGGTAGACGCGCGCGAGGAAGGGCACCTACGAGGTGGTCTGACACCCTGAAGAAGACGGTGGGCGGCAGCATACAGAGGGCGGTCCACGCAGCATGCAGCCGTACTGAATAGAAAACCATAACCTATGGTTGCGATGCTCAGCAGTGAGGGAACGACGAAGAAGAGAAGTGTATAGCCTGCTTGCAGGCAATAAAAATATAGGTCAGGTTAATATCGGTTTTGTTGTCGCAAGTAATCAGAAGATAACTTCCAGCCACTTTTGAAATTGCAGCATCCACGGTAGCCCAGTTCGAAGAACGCGTGACTAACATTGTAGTGTGACTTAATCAAATCCCGGTTCGGGCTCTAAACCATTCCCTCTCCTAACGTGTGGGTTAAGAACCTCCATGGTCCAGTGGCTGAGCGTTGGGCTCACGATCCGGAGGTCCTGGGTTCGATTCCCGGACATATAACAAAAAATACTGTTTGGTCCCTAGTTTGGTTAGGATATTACAGGCCGATCACCTGGTTGTCCGAAAGTAAGATGACAACCCTGACACCAGGGCGAGGAGTGAGTTGGTTTGGTGGGTGTTACATGTATACACCTTTGCCCCCTCGGGGAGACAGCCGTGATGCTATGTTATGTTGCGATACCAATCCCAAACCAACCTCCGGAAGCAACCCTCACAATATTTGAAAACTTGCGGAATTCCACAAATACCATTCATAAGCTTATCTTACACACATTATCTTTGACACCAAAGTTACCCATCTTATGATGGCATCAATCAAAGTACGACAAACTAGGGCACATTAATCAACTCGCGTCATAGGTTTAATGACCTATGCCTTCTGATATGACCATAATGATAGTTCTTGTTGCCTTTTGTCATATTTTGATGAAGGTCTTGGAAGTTTAATTTCTGGTTTGGGAACAATTTTGAAACTGGAGAATTCCTGTGTGAGTGTTTGGGGGCCAACACGGAATTATTGATTCATAGTTTTAAATTTACGCGGTTATTATCATAATTAAAATATATAATACCGCCGGTGTCTGCCCGTAGAAAACTATGGACCTACCTACTTCACTCCAATCTCATCAGTCATCCCGTGATCATGGCACTTGCAAGAGTGTCGAAATATCGGAAATCCATATCCCTTTTTTAAATGCGGTAAGAACCCGTTATTCATCATCATCAGCCGTACGACGCCCACTGCTGGGCATAGGCCTCCCCCAAGGATCTCCACGACGATCGGTCCTGCGCTGCCCGCATCCAGCGGCTTCCAGCGACCTTCACCAGATCGTCGGTCTACCTTGTAGCGGGCCTACCCACTGAGCGTCGTCCGACACGCGGCCGCCACTCCAGAACCCTTCCGCCCCAGCGGCCATCGGTTCTCCTCGCCATGTGTCCTGCCCACTGCCACTTCAGCTTTGCAATTCTCCGAGCTATGTCGGTGACTTTAGTTCTCCTGCGGATCTCCTTATTTCTGATTCGATCAAGCAGGGAAATACCAAGCATAGCTCTCTCCATTGCCCGCTGAGCGACACCGAGCCTCCTCACGAGACCCATAGTAAGCGGCCACGTCTCACTGCCGTAGGTAATCACTGGCAACACGCACTGGTCAAAGACTTTCGTCTTGAGACACTGAGATATTTTGGATGAGAAGATATTCCGCAACTTCCCGAATGCTGCCCATCCGAGTTGGATCCGACGAGAGATCTCTTTCTCGAAGAACCCGTTATTATGTGTTTTAATTACGGAATTATTGTATCATACAGGTTATTCGTGACACTGTACTTTATTTTATTTTAAATAAAATACAATATCATAAATTTTGCAACGGAAAAATTCAATCCACTTGATATTATATCAGAATTATGACCTGAATCTACCTTCAGTAGTAGATACGGTGTCACTAACACTCTGTATATTATGAGCCGTGTGCGACGGTCCAGAGTAGACGGTACTAAAACTTTTTCATGCTTATCTCCAATTTGGTCTAGTAACTCACTTACCGGTTTTGATGTTTAGAAAGTGAAGAAATAGGTACTCGCTTTGAATATATTTGGTTTTATAATGAAAAAATAGGTACTCGCTTTGAATATATTTGGTTTTATATACCGAATATAAGGAGCGGGAAAATAAAACGGCGTCGTTCTTGCTACTCCATTTTGTTTCTTTTGTTTTTATGATAAAATATGTGGCCAGCTAACTAAATTGTTACACGCCGTTTTCGGTAGATGGCGCTTGTCTGTGACAGAAAGACTTGTTTTATAGTTATCAAAATATCGTCAAGTTACACGCAGTGGTTACGTGTACAATGATTTGCATTACATAATAAATTGTTACCTAATGAAGATAAACAAACCAGAACAATAATTAATGTGAACCACAAACCGACCAAAAGCCACAAATTTGAAAAGCTTTTCAACTAATAGAACAACTGTAATACACCGCAATTCAAAACCGCGTTATTTGATTTTACCTTTAAATTAAAAGTGGCGCCCAACATGGGGCACCGAATCGAAAAAATATGAGCACCAATTTTTGTGATTTTACTACGTTCTTTCGACTTAGCAAAGCAAAATATTGTTAAGTAATTATTCAAACTCCCCAAACAACAACGTCCCTTAACAAAAAAAAAACTCATATAATAAAAATCAATGGATTGCTTCATGTTTTTGGGACCGAGATTTTTTATTCTTATTCAAATTTCTTTAGGGTGTCGCGTGAAAGGATCACATTATTTGCAATGTATTCATTCGTAGCTTCAGTTCAAATCAGCGTAACAGGAAATAATTTCTGCTGAACAAATAGACAAAACCCCGTCCCGCATGACCCAAATCTTAGGAACAGCAAACTTGAAAAGTTTGGCACGTGACAATGGCTTCGAAATCCACGGCTTGCGACACGAAACCTCCAACAATTCTTCACTAAAACCTTTTACGAAGAAATAAAAAGAAAGGGACGTTAATATGCTCTTTATTATTTGAGGGTTTGCAGACTTAACACTGGAGCGCTTTTATATTCCGAGTGAAATACAGAATATGTGAAAAAGGTTTTAAAGTCGTAAAAAGTTTTGTTTTATAAAGTATTAACTTGCTCAAAGGTACGTTGTGACATCGTTTGCATATCTACTTTGTCCTCTGAGTGAAAAGTAAAAATTTTGTTACATAGGTTTAGCCTGTTGTGTTACTTTGTAAGAGGGTATCTTGTTTGCTGAACTAGAAATTTCATTGAGTTAGTTTTAAACCCTTTTAATTCCCTGCACAAAACAACAATAAAGTATTCACTTGTGACTCTGCCCAACCCGGTAGAGATACATGCTTGCCTTCACGTTCGTAAATTGCTTCTATTCTTTTAAAGTCCATCAACAGTTGTCGTTTTTTCGAAAACAAACGAACGCTAATTTCTATGTTCTTTAATTATTAGATTTATCATGTATCCGAATTTGAATGCAGAACTGAGTCCTTTATAATGTGTTGTTCACGCCAGAATTGAAACAAATTAACGATAAAAAGCTAAGTTCTAAATTCAAATTCTGATACATGATAGATCTAATCATTTTTGAACATGGATATTCGCATTCGTTTGTATTTGCGTTTGGAAATGCGATGATTGAAGGACATTTTGAAAATAGAAGCACTACTCAGCAGCGTCCAGTCGCTTATCATAATAGGCAGGTCGTAAAGTCCCTTAAGGTTTGCATCCTCAGCAGATAAGTTTATTTTAGCATTATTGTCTTGCAAGATTACATTCTCTACATTGTTACCAACGTTGTCTAACAAACATTTCCTAGAAACTGCAAGAAATTATAATTTTAATTTCAGAATGAAATCCCCATTCCTTTCGTACTAAACATACATTTTCTTCTTTGCAGGTAAAATCTTCTGGCTGTTGGAGGCGATGGTCGCTCCGGTAAATAAAACTCTTCGAGATGTTAAAGTGGACTGTATTAGAATTAAGAACTAGGAAATATTTACATAAAGTTAAAAGATACAAGAAAACGTGCCTCGTCGGCAAAGTCCGTGGCGTAAAGTCCTGTAATATTGCCATAGGACAAAATATTACAGTAAAAATAATATAGACCTTGATGTTGCCAACATGCTGCGGCCTCACAGAATATGACTTATTTTTAAATTGAAGTAATTAACCTTTTAAAGCACAACTTATAGAGTAGAATATCAAACTATTAAAGACATACTACTGAAGTGAAGCTAATCAATTCAATGTAAAACATTCATTTTAATGTATTCTATGAAGCACATGAATAACATTTCTTTTAAGTTAAGTGAAAAACAATCTAGTGAAAACTTTAGACACATAAGTACAAATAGTAACCTTTTACATCTGATACAATGCCTTTATATAAGTTAAAGAAAAACTATCGACCAGAGTATAGATGTACAACAGTTTTAAGAATTGTTATTATTAAAAGAGAAAACATTACATCTCATAACAATATTTGTAAGAAAACTGTTTGCAAAATGAAAACATTAAAATAATAATTTTATGTAACTTATTCTATATAAAAATATCCTATAATAGGTATGTAAGTAAAACATAACAATGTATCTTCAGGTAAGTAAATACATAAGCACATATAAAATAAAATAACCTTTAATCTTATTCTAAATATATTTACTTATCTATAGGCAAGACGCTCACCTTCGTCACAGACCTAATGTGAGTTTTGCCATTAGGCGTCTTTACTTCTAAAGCCCTAACTTTTTGGTCAGCTCCAGGGAAAACTTTGGTTACCCGGGCCATGGGCCATGACAATGGTGGGGTGTCTTGTTCCCTAAGTATCACTAGAGAACCTACATCAATATTTGGTACATCATCTCGCCATTTAGGACGAGTTTGTAACACGGTAAGATAATGTTTGTACCATACTTTCCAAAACATTTGTTTTAGCTTTATACAATGGTCCCAAAACCTTAACCTATTGTTAGGTGCATCTGACACATTTTGTTCTGGATATGAGGTCGGAGCCACCCCAATGAGAAAATGTCCCGGCGTGAGGTATGAAAAGTCATCGATGTCTGAAGTTGACATGGGAACTAAAGGCCTCGAATTTAGTACGGCTTCGATCTCACACAAAACAGTTTGAAGCTGCTCATAAGTTAGCAGAGTGTTGTGTACAATACGTTTTAAATGGTACTTTGTACTTTTGACTGCGGCCTCCCAGAGGCCACCAAACACCGGTGAGTAGCATGGAATGAAGTTAAATCGCACTCCTCTAGTAGCTGAATAATCTTGCACCTGTGTTTGATGGTCTCGAGACGCGAGCAGCTTGTGCAAATCAGCTAATTGGTTGTCTGCGCCCTTAAACGTCGCTGCGTTGTCACAATAAACATCGGTGGGCAAACCGCGTCGCGATATTAGTCGTTTGAAACAAGCGAGAAAGGTATCGGTGGTCAAGTCTGAGGCCAACTCAAGATGAATTGCCTTTGTTGAAAAGCAGACGAAAACACAAATATAGCCTTTACCTACTACTGACTTTCGTATACGCGAAAGCTTAACATTGACGGGCCCAGCGAAGTCTATTCCAACCTTCTCGAAGGGACGCGAAGGGGTGACACGGTCCGCAGGTAATGAACCCATTAACTGTTTTGCAGCCGCCGCTTTCAGTCTGAAACACATAATACATTTGTGAGTGACTTTTTTAATCTCTCGTATACCATTAATTATCCAGTATCTTTCGTTTAAGCTAGATAACAAAAGTTTAGGTCCTGCATGAAGCAGCCTATAATGCTCATTCAGAATAATAAGTTGTGTAACATGAGAATTTTTAGCTAATATCAAAGGGTGTTTCCTAACATAGGTAAGATTAGCATGGTCAAGCCTGCCCCCTACTCTTAATAAACCCTCTTCATCTACAAACGGATGCAATGGCTTTAAACTACCTTTTAAACAAGTACCATTTCCTATAGAGTGAAATTCCTCTTTGAAGTGAAGGGATTGATCATGTTTCAAAATCAGTCTCAATGCATTATTTAACTCGGCACTAGACAAATAATTATTTTTATTCTTATCGTTTTTAGATTTAATGTTGCGACAGAATCTCAGTACATAAGCTAAAACTCGTGTCATTTTTTGTATAGATGAATACTTGTAAATATAATCAAATACCTCCGACTGCGATTGCGCGACCAGGGAGATCACGGCGCTGGTGGTCGGGGCTTCAGGTAGGTTTACAGGTGACCCGGGTGTAGCAGACTTCAGCTCAGGTAAATTGACAGGTAAGTCTATATGTTCATTGACTAAGTACTCACTGTTTCGTTGAAAGTCTGGGCCGTGCCACCGTACCTTGGAGTGTGGAAGATCACTGGGGTCACTTAGGGTGCCTCTGCTTATTAAATCGGCAGGGCTACCAATAGTATTAAAGCTCTGATATTCAGAGAAAGACCTCTCATCTTTATGCAATCGTTTTTCTAAATTATGATTGTCCTGCAACTTCACAGAGTTTAGGAATACACTTTCGCAGAGCCTGTGCTCTGTAGATTTTTCATTGTATACATGTGGTACACTTTCAGCTTCCCAAAATGAACTTACAGCATTATTAAGACCGTTATCACAGCTTTGACAATACAAAGATACAACCTGGTCTGCAACACTACCTCCCACTACATAGCCGAACTTGGTGTTTATGAAACGCGGTGTGGGCAGCTCATTCTGTGATGAGAAGCGCTCTGGCTCCGTGGATGGCAGTATCACCTGAAAAAATATGTCCGCACCCATAAGCATATTAATTTCCCCAGGCACATTAAAGTTATCATCTGCAAGTGGTAAGGCAGGTGGGATGAACATACACGACAAGTCAATCTTGTTTTGTGGGAGTTTGCATGTGATTGTGTCAATGACATGGCAGTTGACCGTAGTTGAATAGTCAGACTTCAATGAATAGACATGCAACGGAAGGGAATAGGATATTTTGGTCTTTGCATTGGAAATACCAACTATATCAGCCGCATTCCGCTTAGGAGTCATGCCTAGCATATTGACAAGCTTGCTGGTAACAAACGAAGCCTGTGAGCCACTGTCTAATAAGGCCTTTATGGTGTGCTCCGTGCCATCCTTAGCAACAACCTTGACACGGCAAGTGGGAAGGATCACATGTGCATTGTCACAAGAAAAATTGCATGACTGTATTTTATTGACCACTTCCTCAGCGTGCAGTAATGTATTATGTGCTTGCCTGCATGTAGCGCATCGGAAATGGTATCTGCATTTTTTAGTGTGTGAATTTAAGCATATCTCACACAACTTGTTAGCCCTAACAAACTTTATTCTGTCAGCGACAGCCATACATTTAAAATGCGGGCAGTTAAATAATTTGTGGGTTGTGGACTTACATTTCAGACATCCGGAGGCTCCTGAGTCGGTTGCGATGTTGACAGCCAGTTTCTTCCTTACCATACCCTGGTCTGCAGTTTCCAGAGCCATGGCTCGTCGTTCTAGGTACTCAAGGAACTCCTTGAGGGACGGGTCAGCCTTCAGGTCTCGTTCCATCTGATATGCTCGTGCCGTGTAGGTATCTAGTTTGCGAAACAAAAGACACAATAATATGGCATCCCACGATTTAACTGAGTCGTCTAAGTTCTTTAAAGCCGCAATTTCCTGCCTAACTGTCGATATAAACTCGCGCAGTTGCACTGAGGTTGATTTTGATACAGAGGGCATATCCAAGATTGTGTTAATATGATCACAAATAATCAAGTGACGATTGTCATATCTACTGTTAATTAATTGCAATGCCTCTTCATAGCTCTCATCTAACAAAGGTAAGTTCTTAATTAAGTCATAAGGCTCATCTTTTAACAAAGTCCTTAAATAGTACATGCGTTGGATATTGTCTAACGAACTGTTGTTATGAATCATACTGTTATACAGTTGAATAAACGGTTTAAAGTCACCGTACTTACCAGTGAAAGGTTTAATTTGAATTTGAGGCAGATTGAGTTTGGCAGCCGTGGCAGACGACGTTGACGGCGTGTTAGGCTTCTCGGTACGCATAGCCGTACCAGAGAGCAAAGACAGTTGGCTGCTCAGGGAACTAAGGGCCGAGTAATACTTGTCCTCCATGGACTCTACATCCTCCTTGTCGTCATCACTAAGCTGTATTATTTCCACATTAAACTGCTCGTACTCCTTGAACGAAGTCTCGAGCCGCGACTTGCGAATGTTTAAGGTGTCCATAGTCGCCTTGTTGAATTGTTCACTAGCCACAAAATTAAAAATCCGTGTCAACGTGCCCTTTACGTATCCTCTTGCTGCAATTAAATGATGAAAACGCTCGTCGTCTGCCATTGCCGTTAATAACAATTACAATAGTATATAACAAACGAATAAAACTTGTATAAATATAAAATGTAAAAAATGAAATTATGATTTAACGAAAAAATTAAAATGGCTGAATGAGTAAAAAATTCAAAAAATTGTTCGGAGATTCGTTCCTCGTCGCGCCGGTAGAGCTTCACTGCGTCACCTTGCTGTGATTGGTTGCCGCTCTGCGTCAAATTTCCCGCTCGTCCGTGATTGGCTGAAATGCTGTGCCGCCGTTGTATTATAGGCCGCACGCACACGGCACACGGAGTGAGTGAGTGGAATAGATGTTGCCCTCTTGCGGTAAATATGTGCAACGAAGACACCGATCAATGATACCCAGTCAATATTGAAGTAGATTGAAGTGAAAAAATTGAAGTCACTTTTATAAAAAAAAATAAAAAATTGCCGCTCACGATAAATTTTGCGTGTAGCTTGAAAATATGAAACAGAATTGATGCTCACGATTATGTAGCGTGAAAACATGTAGGTTTCTTCCTTCTTCTATAATCTTCTTATCACTGTTTCTGCAGCCTATTATGTAGCGATGGAATGACTAGGAGAAATTTTGCCGCCAAACCTCGTAGGCGCGAAGCGTTTGAAGTTGAAGTTGAAGTGAAGAATGTATAGAATCGCCGCAAATTCCTATTTTGTTGCGATAGATGGCCCGTCCATTAATAATTCGACGTAAATCGCTGCCACCCGTCGTAGGAAATATGCTATCGTTGACTTTATGTTGACGACACTTTCCCGCCGCCGCGCTGCTTTCTTTGTCTTCAAAGTCACTGATTTTTCCCGGTCTCGTATGGACCAATGTTGGAGGCGATGGTCGCTCCGGTAAATAAAACCTCTTCGAGATGTTAAAAAGTGGACTGTATTATATTAAAACTAGGAAATATTTACATAAAGTTAAAAGATACAAGAAAACGTGCCTCGTCGGCAAAGTCCGTGGCGTAAAGTCCTGTAATATTGCCATAGGACAAAATATTACAGTAAAAATAATATAGACCTTGATGTTGCCAACACTGGCTGTAGTCCAAGGATCGCAAATTCTCCTACTTTTTAATAAGTGAGTAACACGTAGACAGATAGAAAAATATCTAGTGTGAACTTTTTAATTTAAATTTTAGCTTTTCCGTGTATTCTCGTGTGAGTTGTGAGGCCAATGACCGATCTCATCAACCCTGGTATCAAGGTTGTTGAGATCCCTTATATGACTCATGTAACGACTACACACTTAGTTGCTAGGACCGACTATTTTACGTGGCCTTCGAAGCACGGCACGTCTTACTTTCGGACAATAAAACAAACAATATTAAGGTAACAAGTAACAAACAAGACGAGAATAAAATAGAATAGAAATTGTTTAAACTACCAAAACGGAGAACATACATAAACAATTTTGTAATAAAAAGATGATTCCTACGAATTAAAATCATTCTTTTTTTGAAATTAGATGAAAAGGACGCCACACACACAAAAACAAGACAATAACAACAGTTAAAACCCAAAACCCCTATTTATGCTTAGTTCTATCTAGGTACTTAATAACAATATTAGACTCCTAGAAAACTGGCCCAATTAGGTAACATAAATATTTACAAGAGCTCTTGTAATGTATTCGAAATGAAGCCCAAGTATTTATAAAAGAAACGGGAAAATAATGAAACTGACTCCGGTTTAATTTTGCAAAGTGCCTGTCTTTTAGCTTAAATACACAATTCAGGTCGTTTGAGAAACTTGGAAAAAATATTGTCGAAATAAAAACAGAACTCGTCTTGCCCTGTTTTAGTTTTAACATTGGAAATAGGTACATTATGAACATAAAAAGACCGTAAGATTTTATCTATCAATCTATACGATTGTAAGATTGAACTAAAATAAAGGTTTTTCACTTTAAATTAACTCCCTCGCGCTTATCGCTATCGACCCACTAGGGTCGATTAATTCATTCAAATATTTTTCCTCTCAGACGACGCCCTGAGCCGAGGTTCGCGCCCAACTGGGCACCCTCAGGCCTGTTGTCTTAAACGTTGTACCGGGTGAGAGCCTTCAGCGCTCCCCATTTGTCTACAATAAGTCACGTCAAAAAAAAAAACACTTTAAATAAGGTTCTCTATTGATCCGACATATAAAAGGTCTTAACGACTACGCTACAATTTTTAAATTTGCCAACCCAGATAGAGGGCCAGGGTTCGATTCCTAGACGGCTAATTTCAATTTGGTCTAGGTATGTATTCTCTTTGCTTTTGGTTTCATACAAGACCATTAACACGGATCCAGGGGAACAGATTAATCTTCTCTGCCCTGCAGTGGGGTAATTCCTGTTCGGCGCGACCTTGTCAGGGGGTGAGCGCCTTTTAGTTCAGTAGGCCGGAGTGAGATGGTGGCTGAGTTAGGATAGGGACCCAGACCTACGGGGTATAACGTAAAACCCTTGCCCAGGGATACGTGTGAGGACCTCGACGGTTGCAGAGGCGGAGATGGGATCTATACGGCAATGCAGGACGAAAAGGGCTAGTCACAGGGACTGTAACCTGGCACCTGACAGAGGACAGCAGTAACTGTCAACACTATTCAGAGGCGAAGGACATGAGTCCTAGCACGGCTTTGAAATAGACTACTCTACTCGCGTCAGACAGAGTACTGCGGGGCGAAAGGCAAGACAGAAACCATTGCCTTATTTTTCCTCAGGTAGCATGGAGAATGCTACATCGACAAGAGCGATCGAAATTAGTGATGGTATTTTCTATGCATATTTATGTATTTTTTATTGCTGTGAAGGGCATCAATTTTGTTTAAAATGTTAAAAATGTGTCGTTCAGAAAGCCTCCCAACTCCACTCATGAACCCTAATCAAAAGAATTCGACACATTTTAGTCGTTTTAATTACCTGACCCGTTCAGAGCACGAATCGGAATGTTTAAGTTCTATTGGAATATTAGAAAAGTTGTTCCGAATCGAACTCCAGTGCTCATTCCAGGTGCCAAAGGTTTGGAATGGAAAGTATGACCAAGTTTTGCAGATGAATCGGAATGAACGAATAAAACTTTGATGGAAAAAAATATCGGCAGTTGAAGTCTTACAATTTATAATATTTCGAAATGAGTTTGTTTACCGTTATTTTTGCAGCAATTTGTTTGGTGTATTTCTTCTGGGAAGTTGTAGAAAGTTCTGGAAGGTACTCGCGGTGCTGATTGGGGCTTGAAGTCTGGGAAGTTATGGAATACTTATATAAAAAAATGCTGAGGTTGGTAGTGTATGGAGCCACTTAAGTTGCGCCACGGGAAGACAGCATGCTGTCTCCAATTTTGTACCGAGTGAGAGCCTTAATATTAATGATTTTCCAAAAAAAAAAATCTCTGTTTCATTTTAACAAAAAAAGATCTAAGAACTAATTAAGTACGATTTTTAGGTTTACAAAGACACCAATAATACCTTTTGATTTTTATTACCGGTCCAGAATATCCACAGTCTTGATGAAATATCCACAACAAAAGGGTGGAATGCCTGCCGACGTCCGGTTGACCGCAGTTGGAATGGATGGAATGAACGTTTTAATCTCCAACCGAATTTTCAATACTCAAATTCCATTGTTGCGATCTTAGCGAAATAAAAGAATTTCCATTTCATATTTTGTGGTCTAATCGGAGATGCCCAGTATAATAGCCCTGGGACCCTTTCAGCACAACCCGGATACTTCATACAGATAACCTCGTTTTACAAAATAAATATTGCAAATTATTAGCATCTTTTGATGAACAATAACCATAAAAAAATAAATATTTATACTGTGAAGTCAAATATTCGGATCAGGCGATAGAACTTCTACATCCAATTTCAAAATTCGAACAAATAAACTGAACTGATAAAAAATAAAAACAACGGTCCACGCGATTCCTTCACGATTCAAATCTAAACTATGTTCGAGGGGTGGTGAGGTAAATCTAGCTCAGACACTGAGGGGGGGCGGAGAGTGGCTGTTCTTTACGTAGTATTATTTACTCCTTATTCTATGGTTTCAGGGTGAGTTGTAGCCCAGTAGAACGAATGCTTGACTCTCACTTTGAGGTCACAAGCATCCCAAAGCATTAGCAATGATTTTATGAACTAATCGGTTTCCAGTCCATGATTGGATCATAAATGATTATCGCGTGCTCAGTGGTGAAGGGAAACATTGTGAGGAAACCCATATTCCCGTGAAATGCACTTGCGAGGTATGTAACCTAACCTGTATTGGTCCGGTATTCTTAAAGTATAGTTTTATTTTACAGCTCGATGAGGCGTCTATCTAGGTGTTTAGTTCATCTTGCGATGGATGTACCTCTGACTACCCCAATTTAATAATAATGAAGTATGTCAATTTGGGAAAACACTGGCTCCTGAAATACAGTTAAATTAGTTTAGGAGCCAGAGCCTTATTTATAATTGTTACTTGTTTGTTGTACTGAATAAACTTTCTTTCTTTCTTTTTTGGATATAGGATGACCTTATGTTGTGTTGTTGTTGACTTTGTATGAAAAGTGGCTGCAAGTTGTCTTCTGATAGCTTTTGAGTTTAACCGCCCACATTTACATTTGTCATGAATTTATATAGGTATAAAAGGGTACTTATAAGATAAACTGCAAAAGTCCAATCACTTTCCAGCAAAGTAATACATTAACAGACGGGTTGCACTTAAGACCTGATTACGTGTCGTTTCTGTAATAGACCACAAACCCAATAGTGAGCATGACACCAGGGTTGATGGGGTTGTTAATCCACCTCACAACCCACTTGATAGAAGAAGAGACCACAAACCTACAAAAACGTCAATTTTGTAATTATGACGACTAAAGGTTCATAATTTCACCACTGGTATAAATAACTCGCTGGCTCAGTGACTGATCTTTTCTTTTTTGATTGTACCTATGCACCGTCAAGTGAATGCCATCCATATCCCTTACTGGACATGCTTCGATGCCCACGAAACTTGGCAAGTCTGATCGACCATTCATGGTTAACGCGACCAAAATTGAAAAGTATCGCCTGCTCGGTACTTACTGTAAATTCACCCAACTGCAAGTTAAATCCAGGTTTATCCTTCCTGCCCCCATCTAAAATAGAACACAGCAATTTCCAGCGGTTTCTCTAGACTGTTTCATGTTTATAACTTTGGGTAGGGACACACTGTCCATAAGACTGCCAAAGAGATTGAGACTAACAAGTACCGATAAGTACTATTCTTCTTCTTCTATCGTCTGGGTTGTGAGGTGGAAGAACCTCAGCAACCCTGGTGTCAGGGTTACTATTGAGCCGCCAAACGGCTTTGGCATGGCTCATGTAACGACTACTTACTTATGCAGGGTGTTAATGACGTCGTAACGAAAACTTTAAGGGTTGATTTAAACCATGAGTCTCAGTTGATATCAAGTAACATTTTCCGTCGCAAAAGTATCGACCTGAAAATAGTTAAAAAAAAAACAAAAAATTCATTAATTTTCCGACGCGAAAATCCACTTGATATCATTTCGGAATACGGGTCTGAATCACCCCCTCAGTATTTGTTACGATATCACTAACACCCTATCTACTTGTATGGCTACTTGTACAAGGTGTAAGTGACATAATAACAAATACTGATGATTTAGCTGATTATTCGGAGTTAATATCAAGTGGAATTTTCCATCGCAAAAGTATAGAATTTAAAATTATTAAAAAACAATCATGAATTTTACGATGGAAAATTCCAAAATCCAAATCCACCCCCTCGGTATTCGTTACGATGTCACTTACACTCGATTATATATAATGTATAGTGTATTTTTATAAATATTGACTGTAGGTTATACTCGTTCTTGTTGCAGTCCCTCATCCAAGTTATTTTATGGCTGAAGAAATTGCTTCAGAGCAGTAAAGCCGCCCACTTGTACTGAGTCATTGAAAATAAGCATGCTTTGAAAAGCTACAAAAACTCGTCCATGCCATCAGTATGTAGCACTCTCCACGCTCATACACATGAAGGTATCTGTAATCTGAAATCTGGTATAGTTTTCTTCTACACTGATACACATGAGAACAATACTGAAACTGAAATTTAGACCTCAAGCACAAAGCTTTCTATATTTATTTCTTGTATTTTGCACGAACAATAGATTGGAATTGCTTTGGTGCATTTTCAGTGTAATTGGCGAAGAAATCTCGGTTAGACGTTTGAATTGTACAATTCTGGGTTGTACAAAGCCCGGCGCTCCCCACCTGTTCGGCCAAGTAGTTAATAATAGTAGTGTAGTTAGTAGTAGGCTTTAAGCGATAAGGCCGCCATTTGCCATGTAACTTAGTTAAGAGTCTTTTTGTAATTATTACTTTTTATTTTGGTGCAATAAAGTGTATTTGTATTGTATTGTATTGTTGTTTATGCTATTTACGGGTAATCTACAACAAGTCACGTCAAAAATACAAGTAAGTATTGTACAAAATGTTGATGTTAAAGCGATTCTCACACTGCCCCGCATGATGCAGCGTAGCGCGTGGATGCGTGTTCTTCCGTTGCTTATAAGTATCTCCGTTTGTATAGAAAACAGGGATTCTCTTAAAATGCATAAATGGTTTTGTCATAATTTTAATTATCATAATCGTTTTCGCATAACGTTTTGAAGCATAATAGTACTTTCCCATAATAACATCTAAGAATACTGGTTTGTTAGGTATAACTTATTTTTGGACTAATATTTGTTGGTATAAATTTGATTGGCATAGAAATAGGTATCCATAATTCTTTTTTAGAATAATAGTGTTCTGTCATAATTTTTACAAGGCATAACAGTAGGTTACTCTTATATCCTTTTTTTTGTTTTTTTTTTCTATTTTTTTTTAAAGGAAGAATTGTTAATGGTTCTGTTTTTATAATGAAGTGTCATCGTCTGAATCTCTTGAGTTGCTTATTATTAGGTATTTTGTGTGTACTATTTATATAAGTAGGTATATATGTTAGGTTATGTATATAGGTTAGGTATATATTATATTTGTAAGTATGTTATATATTTATTTGCATGTATTTGTTGTTAAGTTGTATGCATAGTTTGTACCCGCAATCTTTCAATTATTATTTTTTTACCTTTTTCCTCACCTTATGGTTGTCTGGAAGAAATCGCTTTAAGCGATAAGGCCGCCATTTGCCATGTACTTAGTTAAGAGACTTTTTGTAATTATTTCTTTTTATTTTGGTGCAATAAAGTGTATTTGTATTGTATTGTAGGTTAGGGGCCACCCCTACGCCGCCAATATGTTTATCTTACACACGAAAAGTATGCTGAATAATGACCAACAGCATGAAATAGAGTCAAAAAATATAAAAAGTCACAATCATGAACCAAATGCAGTCAATGTTCAAAGTTGTGCCAAAACTTTTCTTATTCGGAGTATAGTTTTTATGCGTATAATAATTATGCTTATATATCATTATTGTCATTAATTATTATGCTTATAGTAGTTATGAGTTTCAAAATTATGCTTAAAAAGTTATGACAAATTAATACTATGCGTAACTAATAATGGGAAAAGTAACATTATGCCATGGTATATTATTACAAAAAAAATTATGCGTAAAAATAGGGAACCTAGAAAACACGCACAGTCTAACACCCAAAAAATGAATCCGCATGAACGCGCGTGGTTGCATTTTTAGTGTTTTAGACCGTGCGTGTTTTCTATATAAGTATACCGTAGTGTGACAATCGGCTTAGTCTGCAAGACCTCTATAAAAAAAAATCCAATATAAAAAAAAATATTGCACTTCTTCTATCGCGTGGGTTGTGGGGAGGATTACCAACCACTATTTAGCAGGGATACTATTAAGCTGCCAAAGACTCCTGATATGGCTCGTGTAACGACTCCTAACTTACATCAGGAAGTAGTAACCGCACTTAAGAAAATTAAAAACCCATTGCTGCAAGTCCGCCACGGTGATTCGAACCGGCAGTAGGTAAATTATAAGCAAACCCCAAAACTTGCATACAACTATGTCAACAAAAAGTCACAACTTTGACAAAGGTCACCTTCAACCAACAACCCCATAAAACACCCCCGTGTCACAGCATAGAAAAATGAATACTGCATTAGCATGAAAAATATCCGCAAAAACTGTGAGCAGCTGCGGTCGCGTCAAACTTGGAAATGTGTAATCCTCCAGCATGCATATTTTACACTGTGGCACGTAACGGCCTCTGTGGTCTAGTGGTTTGAACGTTGGGCTTACGATCCGGAGCTCCCGAGTTCAAATCCCGATGGAGACATATTACAAAAATCACTTTGAGATCCCTAGTTTGGTTAGGACATTACAGGCTGATCACCTGAATGTCCAAAAGTAAGGTGATCCGTGCTTCGGAAGGCACGCTAAGCTGTTGGTCCCGGTTACTACTTACTGATGTAAGTAAGTAATCGTTACATGAGCCATGTCAGGGGCCTTTGGTGGCTCAATCATGACACCTGGGTTGATGAGGCTGGTATTATTCCACCTCACAACTTACACGATAAGAAGAACTAAAACAGTTGGTTCGACTATTAGGCCTCAAACTGGATGACACCGACAGCGGCGCGGCGGCGGCGGTGATTTTTGTGATATTTCCCTACCGGGATTCGAACCCGGGGCCTCCGGATCGTGAGCCCAACGAGGCCGTTTTAAAGACTGTTTCAGTGAAAACTGCCAATGTGACGAACATAAAACAATAAAACATGATTACAGTTATAATGTTATATGAAAATCATTTTATGTCAACCGAAAAAGTATAAATATCAAAACAAAACCTTCATTACACGACTGTAACCGCAATGGCGTACTGAAAAGGACATTTTAATTTAATAATTTAACTCCCGCACGTTTCTGTCTCACACTTGTTTGTGACACGGTTCCACGCAAAAAGAACAATTCCACCATAATGGATAAGTGGGGTAACTTTGTTTTTGTTGAAATCTCGGTTGAAAGGGGGTCGTGTTGTTTGATGATGGTAGAGTCGGGTTGTTGGTGTTTTATTGCGTTAAAACTTCCTCGAATCCCGGCTGGATTTGACTTTATGAGTTTGGACTCATTTTTGGATCATCTCCCTCTCTTTTGCGAGCAGACTTTGCTAGGGGATCTCAAGCTGGATATATGAGTCATGCAGGATAGTTTTTTTTTGTCTGCCATACGCAATAATAATCTGAGGATCGTGGTCAGCATGACGGTTGAATCTGGAGCAGATGATCTCTCTCTACCGGTTTCTGTCCAGCGCTTCCCTTATGACTGTGTAGAGTTTGGATGACGACGAGTCTTTCACTTCAATGGTCCATCTAGTTGGTGAACGACCACGCGATCTTTTGTCTCCAGTGTTCCCAACGACAATCAGTTTTTCTAAACTGTCATCACCTTTGCGCATCGTGGCCAAATCAAGAAAGGATGCGTTGTTAGCATACAGTGGACAGACGAGTTTTGGATCACAGATCATATCAAAAAAATAAAGAACTTTTTTGAGAATACATACAGGTTGTTAGTGACATCGTAACGAAAACTTTGAGAGATGATTCAGACCATGATTCTGAGTTGATATCAAGTGGAATTTTCCATCGCAAAAGTATCGAACGGAAAATAATTAAAACAGAACTCTAACATTTCATTAATTTTCCGACAGGAAATTCTACTTGACATCAACTCAGAATCATTGTCTGAATCATCCCCCTGAGTATTCGGTACGGTGTCACTAACACCCATACCTACACGTATGGCTACCTGTATGTACTTTTATGAGGTGTAAGTGACATCGTAACGAGTACTGAGAGGGATGATTCAGCTCATTATTCTGAGTTAATATCAAGTGGAATTTTCGATTGCAAAAGTATAGAATTGAAACCAAAAAAGACATGAATTTTGCGATAGATTTAACTTGGTATTAACTCAGAATCATTGTCTGAATCATCCTCCTGAGTATTCGTTACGATGTCACTAATACCCATCTATGAATATGGTGTGTACTGGAATCATCACCAATATCCAACCCGGCAGTTACATCGCATCAAATGAGACGACTCAGCGCTCCCCATTTGGCCGGCCAAGTGGTTAATGCCATCAAAACAAATATACTTTATTGCATACAAACATTTATAAAACATCTGAGGCAAACCTCCAATTTATCACGCTGACACTATATAATTAACATCGTCTACTTACATCGTTCCATAATGATGACCTCACGACCACAATTTCATTCAAACCTCATAATTTACGAGACTCGCGTAGGATTGATTTAATTAATGTTAATAACTTGTTTTGCGCGCTTATAATTAACACTACAGCGAATGAGTATTCTTGCCACGTATTTAGAAGTCAGTAGTAGAGAGGTCACGACAAAACCCATAAAAATACATACCCTACAAACATAAACACAGTCCTATATTCTAGTAAGCAGAGACTATGGAATCCTCCGACACACTTCTCTTGCTTCCTCTACATTCATCAATCATCAATCATCATATTCATCAATCGTTACATACACACAACTTAAAACAAATACGTCCTTCTAGGTCTTCCTCTGCCAGCCCTACCACCAACTTTCGCTTTATATATTGCTTTCATTGTCCTATTATCCTTCATCCGCTCTGTGTACAAACCAACTTAATATTTCCTTCTCAATCTTAGTCATTTATATCGTCTTAAACACAAACAAAAACAACAAAATGTATAAAAGTCTATGAATAAAACTCATTATTTTAACTCAAATAGCTTATTCACTCTCCCTAAAGACGAGATAGAATAGGCATTCACCAATAATAGATAATCGTGTATTAACGAACTTCTTCTTAATCTTCCTTACCATCTGGATATAACATACACAACAGTCTATACTACAGTCATGAGCAATATAATGTACCCACTTTAAGACTCTGTCGCACTAACATATTTGACATTTAGTGCGACTTACAGTTCAATTTGTCAAAAAAGTTAATGTGACATTGTATCAAAGTGTATACCACATTAATGCTCGTGACCGTACACACACCCACCCCTCGCCAGCAATGTTTGAATCCCATGTAATAGGAGACGAGCCTATTGCAATTAACCGGGCACAAATCCAGGAAACCACCTGATATCAATTACCTACGATCCAAACATGAATAGCTCATAAAGTCGATACAGTGGTTTTGAACCCGAGCTGGCCTATTACGTATTCTAAAATATTGTAGTATAATCGTGAGCTAATTAATTTTCTCTATTTACCCGAATGCGCAAAAAGGAGGGTTATGTGTTTGACCGCTATGTATGTGTGTATGTACGTCTGTTCCAACCTAACTTCTAAACCACTAGTCAGAATTTAATCAATGAGGTGTCACTAGAAGCGTCTTGATTGCCTGGTGGTTATAGACTACTTGATGTTACGCTAAATTCAATGTAGCGCCCTCTAGAGGACATAAAGTAAGGACGATTTTATTTTTTATTGTGTTGGGTATCAAATGAAATTTAGTTATTTATTTATTCACATTACAGGCAATCCCAATTCGACTATGAAATGCAATTATACTTAAATATTATAAACTCAAGAGTTTTACAACTAAGTCTGTGAATTTCGTTAACGGACATGAAAATAGATCGATGTCAGTATGGAGTACGGAGATAGCATTAATGGTTTTTAGTGCGCGTGCTACTGGAGCGTAGCTGCTGAACTTGGTGCGCGCAGTGGGCACCGCAAACATTCGGGGAGGCCGTCTAGTTATTTGAGCGTCTAAATCGCTGAATATGCCGTGGTCGTATGCCCATTTCTTCTCAGATTTTGCTTACCACGGCATACGACCACGGGTATCTTCTAAACATCACTATTCGGAAGAATTACAGAGAAATATACGAATTTTCTTGTTTCATACTTTTTAGAGCGTGATATTCTGTAGTTATGTTTTAGTTTTAAAACATTAATTTTATTGTCTCAATAAAAACGCTCCATTTCCTGCTGTCTTTGAAGCCTCGGTTCAACTGCACCACTTGACGATTATACTCTCAGTCTGCATTTTATTCCTTATCCGATCCAGACAACCATTTGCTTAGTGTTTGTCTGTCCGTAGTCAAAACCTCATTAGACACTCATTCTAACCTGGTGTATCCATGTTTATCTTGTTTCTGTAATAATTCTTCTTCTCCTTAGCATTTATTATTCCATATCTAATGGCAGGGTTAATAAACTTAGGTACTGCTCGTATGCCAATGGCTCAAATTAGTTTCAAAACGTTTTTCGATTCTGCTCCGCACCACCCAAATCCGCTGGTAGTTGCGGCTTCCGAATACATCCCGCTTAGTGACCGTACTGAAAAGTATCGGCATCCGAAGGACGTAATATGCGACCCGACGACCCGATCACTCTAGCCAATCAGCTCGCGACATCAAACACTTCAGAACCCTCAGGAGGTCATCGGTCCACTTTGTGGGGAGGGGTTTTACCCTCGCTGCGCTCTCCAGTCCACGGTCGTCACTCGAAGATCCCCTATATTATTATTATATTTATTTATTTCGAGAAACTTGATGACACATATATGTTAGTGACCTTATTCTAGATGTTAGTAGCTTTATTCAATATTAGATGCTATGACATGCAAGTCACAACATCTACGCAAATACGGGCAATTGATGCGCGCACCTATCATCGCATTTTGAGAGGTCGAAGATTTGACAGGTCCGGTTTTTTGCCTCTCTGACCTTCCAACCCGCGAAGGGAATACCAACCCAATACAGGTTCGGTCACATACCTCCAAAAATGCATTACTCACAATGTTTTTCTTCACCGCTAAGCACGTGATAATCATTTATGATCCAAACATGAATTCGAAAACAAATTCGTCAATCTTTGGGTTAGGCGTATGCTGGATTCGAACCTGCGACCTCAAAGTGAGAGGCAAGCGTTCTACGAGTACCAACTGGGCTACCACGGTTTCCACGGGGTAGTATTTTGAGTATTTACATGCAAACACACAACCTTCCTTTTTGCTTTGCTATAGTCGGGTAATAAACGATTTTCTTTCTCTTCTTTCTTAATAGGCCGTCGTCGCTTACCACACTTCATTACACTTTATATCCAATTTCGTTTTTATCTAACTTGCTTAACTTTTATGCTCTACCATTTATCCCCCCAACCTCATCATTTGGCTCGGAGCACGTGTCCGGAAAGTTAAGACAACACTGAAAGAAATTTAATTAGAATGACGAGATTAATATAAATCGAAAAACTAACTGACTCGCAGCTCTTGTCAAGCTGGTACGGGCGACTAGGTCCTCTTAAGAAATATTAGTTCTCAATATTCCAAATAGAAGGCGCTGGCGTCGGCTTAATGACTTAGGAGGAGGACCTGATGGTACAATAGTTAAAAGGCTCATCCCGGCTCGACAAGAGATGCGGATATTTCCCACCGCGGTCAGCATAAACCATGGAATTCCATTTGCTTGCCACACTTCTCTTGCTTCCTCCACATTCATCAATCGTTTCACACACACACGCCGGTTCATAGCAGATCGTACTAAACATTTTCTAAGGACATTTTCAGTTTGGTCAATGTATGTGATTCTATTTTGAGGAGCTCTGTGGCGCAGCGGTAAACGCGCTCGGTCTGCGATTGTTGAAGTTAAGCAACTTTCGCAAAAGGCCGGTCATAGGATGGGTGACCACAAAAAAAAACAAGTTTTCATCTCGAGCTCCTCCGTGCTTCGGAAGGCACGTTAAGCCCCCTATCCATCCATAGGAAAGGCCCGTGCCCCAGCAGTGGGGACGTTAATGGGCTGATGATGATGATGTGATTCTATGAAACAGAATTAATATAATTCCTTAATAGAATTACCTAGATTACCCGCTAGAATATTAATGTAAGATACCCCCCACACTAGCGTATTTTGATCGTCGTCGTCGTGCCAGCGTTGCGCGTTTTTTTTCAACGTTTTTTGCGAACAAGTACAGTGCACAACGCAATCCACTATTATGGGTATCTTGATACTTTATATCGTTCTGTATCAATTGTATTAGTTCGTTAAATATTCATTTTGGCATCCGTAAATAATCATAAAAGTGTTTTTTATTATTTTTTATAATGTTGACAATACAATACGAAGTAATCGCCTTCCTGAGCTCTAACACTACACAGAGGATGTTCCCAATGTTGAAGAGGATGTTTTCTTTTTCGTTTACGTAGTTTTTGGATCAGTAATATAAACAGCAGTGTTTCTTCGTCGGAATCCATTTTCACAATGATTGTAGGCGACAGGAGCCGCGGCTACGCGACATAGACGCCGCGGCGACGCGACGTCAGCGCCGCACACGTTCGGCGTTCGGCAGCCGGTCAGCACTAATGTCGCACTATGGATCGAAAAATGGCTTTAAATAGAAATAGAAATACTCTTTATTTGCTTTTGAAAAGGGTACATTAATAGATGGATGCTCATAAAAGTCTCTCCTTATCAGCTATCAACAATGGCTTTCATAGACATAGGGATTTCAAATTTTAAGTGGCGGTTTTTTCAAATCAAATCTAATCAATTTATTTGCTAGAACCATAAAATACAAAAAGGTGGTAAAATTATTCCGATAACAATGTTGTGTTACTGGATATAGCTTCTATTACCTATTACTATATAGGAAAATGATACCCGAGTTGATTTTGTACAAAAGCGGATGAACTATAATTTTTTTACGAAAAATTTGTATGTAACTACTATGAAAAATCCGATTATCTCGAAAACGGAAAAAAAACACTGTAATATCCTGAGAGATTGTTATCGTACTAATTATTTATGATTTTTTGACATGACGTTTTTTTTTAATTAATCGTCAAAATAAAAAATATTTATTTTTTGATAAGATAGTACCTATCATTTTCCTATTTTCGATAGGTAATAGAAGCTATATCCAGCAAAAAAAACACTTAAAATTTGAAATCCCTATGTCTGTGAAAGCCATTTTTCGATCCAAAGTGCGTCGCGCCGACGTCGCGTAGACGGCGTGCAAACGTTCGCTCGAAAAACGCTAGTGTGGGGGGTCTCTAAATATTATAATGATTTGAGGTAATATTCTGGTGGCCTTCCTTTTACACGTGCCTTCAATGTATTTATTGGAAGAGGCGCAACCTAATTTTAATTCTAAAGTCAATATTGAACAATAATGATTCAGACAGACAGACATAATTATTTCAGTAGTCAGAACGAAATATCAAACATTATTATTTTGTTTCTTTTAAAGAAATATTCCTTATAATTCCCTATTTGAAGGGAATTTAACTGGGTCAAAAACAAATTATAAATAGGAATAGAAGCCAGTCTAAAAAAAATATCTTATTTTACTTTTCTACTTCCTTTCGAATTTTATTTATGAATTAAGTGACAACGAGTACGACCTTTGATCGCTTTTATTGATGACGTCACAGGACAGTATTTCCATGAAAATCCCAAAGAAAACTTTCGTTTTAACGGTTCGTAAAAAGTATCTCATTTGACTAGGTTGTCAAGTAGGCTATTCCTATTCCAAATCTGGGTTTTTCCACAACTCATGTATAAATCAAATTATCAGAGATAAATAACCTTCTTGAAAGCCTAAGTATAGCTTCTATGCTGAACTAGAACCGTATGAAAAACAGAAAACACGCGAAATACTTGTCTTTTCGGGCATGTCGTAAAATCCGACTGAGGGAATGATTCCTCTCTAATATGATGGACATGTAATCCCTGATCCCTTGTCACCAAAAGGTTCATAGCTTAGGACTTCGTATCAACAGTGGCTGCAAGTTGTCTGAGATTACACGTGGCTCTGCCCACCCCATTAGGAGTTACGGGCATGAGTCTGTGTATGTATGTAGCATTAATAAACGTGAGTGCAGACAGACGATTAGGGAAGACAATTAATTACCTATCTATTGTATTTTGGTATACCTACTACGGCTAACCCACCACGGAAATAAGAAAGAGGTTGGAAGGGCCAAGTGAGCGCGAAACGCGCGCCATACTAGTATGAGCAAACAGTTCATACTTCAACTTTGCACTCCACTCGTCCGCAAACTTTACGACGTACGGAGCTCCGCGATAGTAGATTAAAAGGTCGTCTTGCGCTTTGTAGCCTGCAGGGCAAAAAAACAAATATCGACTATCATGCAAGAAGATCCCTCCTTATCACAGGAAAGCAAAAAACCTTAGTATGATCAGCTATTCATAAAAAAAAAAATACTTTTGTACGTAGTATCTAACCAAAAGTAGTAATAGAATAATAACATTGCTCATAAAGTGGCTATGGAATTTGAGAAGCAGTAGAGCTGTCGTAGTTATCTGTTTGCAGGAGTAGTAGTAAAATCATGTCCTTCATGCAATTCATGATGTGATTCATGTTTGGATCATAATGATTATCACAGCGGTGAAGGAAAACATCGTGAGGAGATCCATTTTCGCAGAATCCGAGAAATGCATTTTCGGAGTATGTGACCTAACCTGTATTGGGCTGGTTTTCCCTTCGCGGGTTGGAAGGTCAGACAGGCAGTCGCTTCTGTAAATAACCGGACCTGTCAAATCTTCAGGTTAGGTAAGCGGACCCTGTGAAAAACGCTAGGGGGATGAGGAGTAGTAGTTAAAGTGAGTGGGGTTGAACTGGTGACAGCGGTTCTTATACAAAATGCGTTAGGGCTTTTCCATTCTCTGTCTTCTATTCTGTGGGCTAACCTTACCCCAATTGTCTGCAATATTATCCCATTCAACTATAGCGGCTTTTAAATTGATAGTCTGACAAGCTGAGGCAACATGAAATATCCATTATCTCAACACCACTGTTTAAATTAATGAATCCTAATTGCTTTTGTTTCGTTGAAATTATTTTGGCTTCACTTTATCGGAAAAATATAGATTATGAGATGAAGAGTCAGACTGTTGATGTGTTAGTAGATACTTACGTCTATCTATCAAGGCAACCTGCCTTTGAATTGTTTTAAAACTGTCATTAATAATTCGCGCATAAACTTTGACACAGAGAGATAGAGTCAGCTCTGCTAACCCAAAGGCAAAGGTATAACATACATACATATACTCCCGTCTATTTCCCACCGGGGTAAGCAGAGACTATAGAATTCCATTTGCTTTGATCCTGACACACTTCTCTTGCTTCCTCAACATTCATCAATCGCTTCATACACGCACGATGGCAGAGTAGATCGTATTAAACCTTTTCTAACGACATCTCCAGTTCCGAAATAAAAACAATAAATATGTGTAAGTAAAAAAGTTGTAAAAACATATCATCATCATCAGCCCATTAACGTCCCCACTGCTGGGGCACGGGCCTTCCCTATGGATGGATAGGGAGATCGGGCCTTAAACCATCACGCGGGCCCAGTGCGGATTGATGGTTATTAACGACTGCTAAGCAGCCGGGACCAACGGCTTAACGTGCCTTCCGAAGCACGGAGGAGCTCGAGATGAAAACTTTTTTTGGTCACCCATCCTATGACCGGCCTTTGCGAAAGTTGCTTAACTTCAACAATCGCAGACCGAGCGCGTTTACCGCTGCGCCACCGAGCTCCTCAAAAAACATAAAAAAACATATATGTAAGTAAAATAAAATAATGTATATTATGTGTCTGTGTATTTTAATACGTTCTATATTTTCTCTGAAGTGTTTGTCAAAACTACTTACACAAGAACATAGAACATTAATAATTCCAGTTCCTCCGTAGCAACTTCATTATTCAATTCCAACTATTATACTATTCTATTATAAATTCTTGCAAATAAAGCATATCAAGGCAGCACATTGTATTTAACTGTGTTATTAGTTCATCTGTCAGAGGAACGAACGTTGAATGTGCACTGTGTACTCTGTCATTATTCTTCTATGTACCTACTGCCATAGTGTAGGGATAACAGTGTATGCATAAAATATGTCAGTGGCAAATGTAGCCCTTTCGCGGATTGGCTTGTTCAAATTTCGAAATAAATTTATTCGTCAATTCATTTACACATGTTCAAGTTACCGACACCTTTAGGTAAATTCCGGAATATATTCTTATTTCGGCCTTTGACTGATGTATTTTTAGTCAGTCCTATCTTCATTCATTCATTAGATATACTCCTATCTATTTTTAGTCAAAGGTCGAAATTAAAAGACCGTTTTCGCCTTTGCCTAGTATGTTTGTCTGAACTACGTCAAAGTGACTGAAGTAGTCAAATGACGATTCTAGATCAAAACGTAAGAAAATGCTATTTGACTGGATGGATTTTTTTTTTTGAAGTGACTTATTGCAGTTTCCCGCAAATGGCATTAACTACTTGACTGGAATTGGATGGATGGCAACCAAACAAATCGTAAGAATAAAAGTATGTCCAGCTTTAAAATCCCACACCTTGCATAACCTTGTCGTAAAAACAAATAGATAATTTTCTACATTGTTTTAGGTTTACGCGGTTATTATCATAATTAAAACACATAATAACGGGTTATTGCCGCTTTTAAATCAGAGATATGAGACAGGGACATCAGTCATCCCGTGATCAAGGCACTCGCAACAGTGTCGAAATATCGGGAGTCTCATATCCCTGATTTAAACGCGGTAAGAACCCGTTATTATGTGTTTTAATTAAGATAAGTTTAATGTTAATTCTTGTAATCATAACATATGAACTTATTTATACTTAATAATAATGAATAATTATAATAAACGAAATAACAATTTTGGCGTCTGTACGGAATTTACCTACTGATATATTTTTACTACGACACTGTGGACTTTGTCATTATACTCCGGGTGAGAGCCTTCAGCGCTCCCCATTTGTCCGGCCAAGTAGTTAATGCCATCTGCGGCAAATCTACAATAAGTCACAAACAAAAAAAAAAGTCATTATACTAATGTGTACCTACTGCAGTATTTGAATTAACTGTAATAGGTGTGGTGAAACTGCTAGTTTTACTGTATCACTGTAGACTGTGTATTTAAATAGATGGGTACACTGTGATATATGTTGCAGGCTGTTTGAACATACCATAAGCTCACGACTATATCCCAATTGGGTTAGTCAGAGGTACATCCATCGCAAGATAGACTAATTACCCATACCTCACGGAGCTTCCTGTTAGACCAACGTGATAGGTGGTGAGCCGTATCGCCGTCTATAATGGTTGAATGGTGCAACTGTTAGTGAAAACTGCACTTAAGATAAATTAAAAACTCTTGGGTACAAGTCCAGTACCTGTGTTCGAATCCGCGCTAAATTTGAATTTATGTTCGAATTACAAATTTTTGAAATAAATTAATAAATTATATTTTTTTTTTGTCGTCGGACGGATTTTTACCGTAGGCTGACAAACAGCAAACCCGTTCTTAGTAAAAACTAGATATCTCTCTTTGGCGGTCCCTAAAGCCCTAAAGGATAGTTTTATCTTCTAGGATAGGTTCCATTTCTTATGTTCTTTAGTCTATAATAAAATAAACAGTAAGCATCATGCATCACATCCGGTAGTTTTGCTACTATCCTGAGCAGTTTGCACACTTAAGAGAAATGATAAAAACAATGAAAAAGCATTTATTTATCATTTCTCTTTGTGATATGGTGTCTTCTTAGTAATCATGCAGGAAAATAATTTATATACTGGTTAAATTTAATTTCAGCTAGATATAATCTCAAGTAAGACCATTTATGATATGCTGTCAGTTGCGTCGCTTACGTGCATGCGTGTATGCATGCATGCGTGCATGCGTGTATGCGTCTATGCGTGTATGCGTGCATGCGTGTATGCGTGCGTGTGTACTCGGTACAAACCATAGTTTTTCGACTACGCAACGAAGTGACAACGCTCATTTGGTCTGTCACATAAATTATATTTTTATTTGTATACAATTTATTACATAAACTCATCACTTGGAAGAAATTATACACAAATAAGAGCAGAGCCATATAATAGATAATAATAACGTTATTATGATAATATCCCTTATGTGTGCGCCATAAGTAGAAGTCGTAAAAGATAGCACCTTTTGACTCGCAATGCCATTTAGGAGGTTTTATTATCAACTAAGGCATTCGTAAGATCTTATCTTTTATTATATAGTGCTTCTATTTTCTTAACGAATGCTCTGTGTTGAATATCAGAAACTGAACATAACGTAAGCTTACAATTATATCCCATTTGGGGTAGTCGATACATCCATCGCAAGACGAACTAAGCACCCACACCTCACCGAGCTTTCTGTTACGTGATAGGAGGTGAGCCGTATCGCCGTCTATAATGGTCGAGCCAAGTGTGTTAGTGAAAAGTGCACTTAAGATAAATTAATAACTCATTGGTGCTAGTCCGGTACCGGGGTTCGGGATTCCCCGTTTGAGAAGAAAACTGGTAAACCAAAGTGACCTGAAAAGCATCTAAAACACGAAATTCCTTAAAAATATTCTGATTTAACAACCAATATTTCTCTCGCTTATCGCTATTGACCCACTAGCGTCGATTAATTCTTTCAAATATTTTTCCTCTCAGACGACGCCCTGAGCCGAGGTTCGCGCCCAACTGGGCACCCTCAGGCCTGTTTTCTTAAACGTCGTACAGGGTGAGAGCCTTCAGCGCTCCCCATTTGTCCGGCCAAGTAGTTAATGCCATCTGCGGCAAATCTACAATAAAGAACGTCAAAAAAAAGCAACCAACATCTCACTCTTGTTTTAATGAAACATTAAAATTGGAACGATGCCCGCATTAAGCAGTGGACTGCGATTATAAAACATTGTTCGGACGATGACCTCACTTTAAATGCCGACTTATTTTTTAACATTATTTTTACAGGGAGGTGTCACAACTCGATTAAGGCCAAAGTTTAGACCATCAATTTAACGCAAATTCTGTCCTTAGATACGATAATAAAACGAACATAAAAACTGACCCGAGGTTCGCGCCCAACTGAGCTAAGGCCTGTTGACTTAAATTTTACACTGGGTGGCTCAATGCGATCCACTTTTCGGACACTCCTTATGAAAATCTCATTCTTACCGTGTACCATCGAACGCGTAAGTGCGAGGGAGACAGATACAGAGTCCGCGCACTAGTTCTTCCTTCCGGCTTACTGCCATTTAAGACTTGGTAAATTGGGGAATTGGTGCAGGGCGGAGAATTACCGTTTTATGTAATATCATCATCATTAAAAGCCACGCTTTTGTCGGTGTAGCATTCTCCATGCTACTTTTTTAGGGAAAAATCTTCTTATCGTATGGGTTGTGAGGTGGTATATTACGTATACATGGGCGGCGTACCTTTTTGTTCACTATATTACTGTAAGTAATTAGTAGGAAAACTGTATCGTGTTATTTTTATGTTAAATCAATTTATGATTACATCCGAGTTGAGTGTTTACAACTTCCGGTTCTAGTTTATTTATAATTCTGTATTTGAATTACGCAAAATAAGTTATCTAATTGTATTTATATTTATATGCAACTTCTTGTATTTTTACTAATAATTTAATTGTAATATTGATTTATTAGAAGTTAAATCAATTGTTTGTCACTCACTATTTAAGTCCGCGCGCCATTCGAGCGGAGACATTTGTATTTGAACTGTGTTGTAAGCTGTTACTCTGCCCGAATTTCAATAAAAAAAGTGAACTATACATTCAAAAAGATTTTCTTATATCCCCCATGGAACCTCACTATGTGGACTGTGGCCCTCCGCCGACATATACCAACCTCATCAACCCTGGTGTCAGGGTTATTACTGAGACGCCGAAGGCCCCTCACATGGCTCATGTAACGATAAATAAGTGAGTGCGCAATGCAATCAAATGTCAAATAGCAATATTGCTTTCATAGACAAATTGCTTCAGTGTGGCCATTTTAAAACCCCCCCTGTTTTAATTTAATAATCAGAATTACATAATTTTACGCCTTTGACTTAGGAATCTACCTAATTCTATACAGAATCTGTGACAAGCGCCGTGGCCGAAGGACTTTTTTCGTGGCACGAACTATTTATTTTAAATCTAATTTATCTTTTTGTCTTTATTTTGTAAATTACATAACACTGATAAAGTGGATGTCAGTGCTTCTACGAAGGGCTATCACCGTTTCATTCATTATAACATTGTCCAGTATTCATTAAGATTATTACTTTTATTTATTATGCTTCTATGCTGTTCTGGGAGCAAATAAAAAACATAGAACACGTTCAGCTACTTGTCTTCCCGGGCATGTCACAACACCGGGATTGTGTCCTCTAACATGATGGACTAATATTATGGGCGATAGGCTGATCCCTTATCGCCATAAGATTCATCATAATCCAGCTTACGACATCGTATCAACAGTGGCTGCAAGTTGTCTTTGATTACTTGTGGCTCTGCCCACCCCATTAGGGATTACGGGCGTGAGTTTACGTATGTATTAAGATTATTACTTTTTCACACCATCACTATTTTCCTCATTTCTACCATAATAAACATGATTATTATATTAATCATTAAACGCTGACCGCGTCCACGTTACGCCAACTATGATAAATTGTTTCAGCCAACCCTTCTGCGCTGAATTTGGCGGGAATTAATTAAACGTCAGATATACGCCATGTGAGATGAAAAAAAAATAATAATGGCCTGTAATAGCGGATGACCGCTCGCAAAATTGAACGCCAACGGTTTTTTAATCGATCGATAGATGGCGCTACGTCATGTTCTATTAATAAAGTTATGGGTGCCGATGAGATACGATTTATCTGACGATGAAACATTAAAAGATGGATGGGAATTGAACTATTTCAAACTGGATTATTATTAGCAGCTTTCACCTTTGAATTTATTAAACATTTAGCGCCTGTTTTCACAATCTAGCGGGAAAGTACTATTAAGTCTACATCACAAAAGTGTTCAGGTCTAGCTCCAATTGCCTGAGCATATGACACGTTTAGTAGGGGTCATATGCGCAACGTCATAAAATTTTGTCACGGTCATTTTGTCGATTGATGCTAATATGTGAACCCAAATGAGTCATGTCGTTCTGTCAAAATATAAACAACAACCTTAAACAACCTTATCGATCAATAATTTTATCAGGTTGCGCATGTTAGTATATCTAGAACATTTTAAGAACGGGTTATAATATGTACTATTAACTAATAAGACCTATTATAACATCCACGTATGTATCCATAAAGTCGCGTATACACTAACACGTAATGCTCAACAAATGCGACAACGTTGCACAACAGCGCGCGACTTTGCCTGCTGAAGCGCAAAATGTCGCGCAGCGTGTTGTTTGTTTAGACGCGCAACAACACTAGTTCCTCTGGCGACATGTTGTTGACGACAGACGTGTAGTAGATGCTTAGACAGACAACGGTGGTAAACAAAAGTTCGCGCTACCTTTCAACAAATTGGGCAAAATGTTGTGTTGTGTGTGTTGTTGTTTGATTTGATTTGAATGTTGTGCAACATGTTGCACGACAAATGTTACCAAGTGGAAACGTTGCTTAACAGATAATAATATTCAGTGGATAATATTATACCTTAAAATATACAAATATATCCTTAAATTGACTTATAAGTGACATCTTGCAAACTTCCTATTGTTTAAAATTTTGTATATTTATACGCCTATTAACAAGCTTAATGCAGAGACCAAATGCAGAGAAAACACACTTGTGTTAACAAATAAATAATTTGATTTGGAAGTCTGACACTCAGCTTATCTTCTGGATAAGTGTAGAAGGTATCTGATAACAGTTTTTACGTTCTACTAGATAAGCTGAAAAGTCTATCTAAAAGTTATCGCCAATGCTCTTAATATTGGCAATTACATAGCCAATTACTAACAAAGAGTATTTATCTGTGTCCCGATCTGTTGAAAGATATTTGTTTTAAAAACTTGACGACTTCCGTGGTCCAGTAATTGATCGTTAGGCTCGTTATCCGGAGATCCTGGCTTTAAAGTCCGGTGGGAACATATTACTAACTAAGCTACTCTGTGATGCGTACTTTGTTTAGAACATTACAGTCTGATCAACCGATTGTCGGAAAGTTAGATGATTCATGCTTGATCCAAAACGACTTAACGTGCCTTCAGTTGTTTTAGTCCCGGTTACTACTTTATAAAGATTGGGTAAGGTATTTTCTATTGTATGTCAATCTCTATGTTCTACGAGCCTTCAGTGCCCCCCATTTGTCCGACCAAGTAGTTAATGCCATCTACAATAATAGAAGAATAAGCCACGAAAAAGTAAAACTTTCTCGCCATTACTCGGCCAGTTGTGTTCGTGGCTTTTTCACGTTCCTTCCTTTCCACTGTCCGAGGTCTCCGTTTCAACATATTTCCTCCGTATTCATTCATCATCTTCTTGCCCTTATCCCTGTTTGGGGTTGCCACAGTCAGATTTATTTTTGCATTCATTCCTATCAGCTGTCCGCTTCACGCACCCCACTTTCTAACTCGCGTTATTTTTCACACAAAACTTCCAAACTTTTATTTTTGGGGTTCTCGCCTTTTTATCCTTCCACTTGAATTTGACATACCTACTAGTCGTATTCTAAAATTATATCCCTAGCGTTATCCCGTTGTTTACAGGGTCCACTTACCTCGTTACTCGTATATGTATTCTAAAATACTTTCTTGTTTTTACAGGTACGTATTAAAGCAATACTACTGCCGACGTTTGTCGCATTATTACAAAACGAAGACTAAAGATAATACCAGGTTTAAAATGTATTCCACGACACTAAAGAAGTCCCGCGGCCGCCGCGCTAGTGTTGCAAATTCTGCATAGAATTGATATGACTTTTAAAATAGTTCCATTAATATACGTGAACTTATTTCGTGGCGCGGGCTATAATTTTAAACCTATTTATTATTTTTCTTTATTGACTGTTCGTTTTGCAATAAAGTGGATGACTCCAACTACAATAGTGGTAAGTTGTATCTTTGTTGTTTCTTAGGATAGTTCCCCCGTAGCATAAATTTCAAAGAAAAACCTATTCTAGAATGTAATTTCATATATTTTTTTAAATTTTACAGAGGTGCATTTTTTATTCTATTTAATTACGTATATTTGTAATAATATAATTATTATAATGTTCACTATTTTAATGTACCACTAAAATTCTAATGAAGAGAATAGAGAGGGAGAGATAGTGAGAGAGAGAGATAGAGTGTGCGAGTGAGAAACCACGATTACGCTGTCGACTTTTAAGATAAGTAGGCTCTTGTAAAGTTAAATATCAATTCTTATTGATCTAACCTAACCTAACCTACCTTCTTAGGTAGGTTATTATAATATTATGTCGTATTTCTGTTTTCTTTTAATTAGTGTATTTTCCTTTTATTTCATTATAATTATTTTAATTAAAATAATTACATCTGTCAAAGTACGTAAGCTAGTGTTGTGACGTTTATGAGCATAGTGGATGTATCAGTCGATATAGGTCGATCGATTGTTTCGATCGATTGGTTGTTAATCTATAATGCTGGTTTAAATTACTAGTCTTCGATCGTCTCAGTTCTGTGTACACAATCATTATATCTGTATACATCGGAAGTATCGAGAGGTTGTAGCTTCATTATAAATTCGTCAAACGCTTCACACACGCGTTTGGATTCGTCTCGAGCAAAGTGATGTTTTCTCAAGAGATTATTGGTTCCTTAAACTCCAGTGGTAAGTGATATAATGTATACACGGTGTTAGTGATATCGTAATGAATACTGAGGGGGATGATTCAGACTATGATTCTGAGTTGATATCAAGTGGAATTTTCGATGATGAGGGATGATTCACACGAAGTTTCATCACGATGTCACTAATACCCTGTACATCCCTCCTTTTTGCGTCGCCACAGTCGGGTAAAAAATTAGGACCTACATAATGCGGTAGCAAGGTTTTTATTCCTTTGCATGGTGAAGTTCCTTTTATTATGTAATTCGTACTCATACAGTTAGCTTGATTATTATAGACGGCGATACGACTCACTACCTATCATTGTACCTAAGACTAACCAAATGGGATATACTTTTGAGCTTATGTCATGTATATGTATTACGTAATCTGTCAGAGGCACCTTTAAACAAACGACCAAGTCAACCCTTTCCTTTACTACACATTAAAAAACTGTGCAACAACTTGCTATCACAAAAAACTTCTCGACCTCTTTTTTACCGACTTCTTGAAGCTGTAGCAACGAAACGGAATTGTTAATGTGTCGGTGTAGAAGTATCTTAACGGTACCGGACTTGCACCAATGAGTTTTAATTTATCTTAAGTGCAGTTTTCACTAATACAGTTGACTCGGCCATTATAGACGGCGATACGGCTTACCATATATCACGTTGGTCTAACAGAAAGCTCGGTGAGGTGTATCTCTGACTGCTCCAATATGTTCATGACTATATTCCAGCCGTTAGCTTTTGTTACATAATGCTGAGAAGTTGAATTTGTTTTCTGATTATGTGACGTTTTCAAAATTTCAAACTCATTAGGAATTAAAAGCGCCAGTCTATGTATATATAACACATTATGTTATTTATGTCATTAAAAAATTCATCACAATTTACTCGACTTAACACAAAAGGAACTTTGTTAATTTAGCCCCAAGTTGTACACTCCAGGGGGTTATTACGAAGCGTTCGAGAAAGTTGACATTTGAGAAAATTATACTAAACTTCGCAAGTGGTCGTCTATTGGGATTGGCAAGTAAACGTTCGTCATTTAGTTAGAAGTAGCGGAGAAATGTATCAATTATAAGTGCATTTGTACTGTAAGTTTATTTTTTTATTTATTAGCAATCGTGTGCTGTGCGCTACTGCATAAGGTAATGGCATCCATTGACATTTTCAAGCGGATAGAGAAACATAAGCAATACAGGACGGAAGAGGTGAGTGACAGGGACTGTAACCTGGAACCTGACAGAGGGCAGCAGTAACTGTCAGTAGTATTCAGAGGCGAAGCACAGGGGTCCTAGTACGTCTTTGAAATAGACTGCTCTGGGTGCCATCACACCCGCGTCAGACAGAGTACTGCGGGGCGGAAGTCTAGAGGGAAACCACTGCCCTATTTTTCCCTAAAAAGTAGCATGGAGAATGCTAAATTGACAAGAGCGCGACTCTTAAATTGGTGATGTCAGCTCCCGGGATTTGAACTTTATGACGACAATCAGGGTACTTACTTATGTATTAGCAAAACATTTTAAGACAGCTTTAAGTGCCTAAGGACAGTATTGACAAACACTTAATCCCTCATCGGACCAAGAAACTTGGCTGATCCGTTCCCATTAAAATGATCAAGGGGAAGCCGTGATAATGGACCAGCTTAAATACATCTTACTTCGGTAAATAACTTAGTCATGCGTGTCAGTTACCGAGCTGGCGAGCCGTGGTAGCCTAGTTGGTAGAACGCTTGCCTCTCACTTTGAGGCCGCAGGTTCGGATCCAGCACAGGCCTAAGCCAACGATTTTCGAATTTGTTTTCGAATTCATTTTTGTATCATAAATGATTATCACGTGCTCAGCGGTGAAGGAAAACATCGTGAGGAAACCCACATTCCTAAGAAATACAGTTACAGAGGTATGTGACTTAAACTGTATTAGGCTGGTTTTCCCTTCGCGGGTTGGAAGGTCAGACAGGCAGTCGCTTCTGTAAAAAACCGGACCTGTCAAATCTTCAGGTTGGGGATGCGGGACCTGGGAAAAAAACGGGATAATGCTAGGGAGATGATGTTGATGATGCGTTTCAATTACCCGATGGTCGTAAAATTGGACTAAGTATTGAAATATTTAGTTAGGATTAAAAGGTCTAGGTGGTTATAAGTGGCTGGACACTAATACCAAGGGGAAATCAAAGCACCTAGGTTCGATGCGCGGTGATATGACAATGGGCAAAAATGTATGGAATTTGTACATTGTTTTAAGTTTACGCGGTTATTATCATAATTAAAGCACATAATAACGGGTTCTTACCGCGTTTAAATGGGGATATGAGACTCCCGATATTTCGACACTGTTGCAAGTGCCATGATCACGGGATGACTGATGAGATTGGAGTGGAGTAAGTAGATCCATAATTTTCTACGGGCAGACATATCTGTCTACCCTCTTTCTTTGCCGCTTGTTTATGTTTTTGATATCAGAATGTTCGGAACCATCAGATCTCGCACCAAACTCACTACGACAAACCGCACTCACTGTGTCCTCACGTTTTTTCACCACATTTAAACGCGGTAAGAACCCGTTATTATGTGCTTTAAGTATGGAATTTGGTCCAAGAACTTTCACCGATGAGACACGGATGGAATGAAAGCTTATGCTTTTCCTATGATTCTGGCTAAATTATATCAAATTCTGGCGTGGGGTTCTTTTTCTAATGGTATGTTTGTCCTCGCTATAAATGTGATAAAAATATAGTGGTGGACAAAAATCACGCTCATTACATCAGAGGTTCTTGAAACAGTTACGCCCATTGTCCTTTTAAAAATTTTTGTTTACTCACGAAAACTCATTAATAGGGTAAGTA
This sequence comes from Pectinophora gossypiella, assembly GCF_024362695.1. NCBI lineage: Eukaryota > Metazoa > Arthropoda > Insecta > Lepidoptera > Gelechiidae > Pectinophora > Pectinophora gossypiella. The sequence continues at coordinate 11,877,386 of NC_065423.1, forward strand.
GCTACACAAGGGATGAGAAGCCTACCTACCTATTTATTTGATATTTTTTTTTCACATTTGTATGTCTAATATTCGTACCACTTACCTCACGAGAGATATGACATGAGATATAATATTACTTTTTATTAAAATATTTTCTTGTAACATTATTATGGTGTAATATAAACAACATAAAGTATTCATCTTATAACATAAGCTCACGACTATATCCCAAATGGGGTAGATAGAGTTACATCCATCGCAAGTTGAACTAAGTACCCACACCTCACCGAGCTTTCTGTTAGACTAACGTGATAGGTGGTGAACTGTATCGCCGTCTATAATGGTCGACCCAACTGTGTTAGTAAAAGTGTTCATCTTCTATCTAAAATAGGCTAAAAAACGCCTCTAACATCTAAGAAATAGTTCTTAAAACTTTATAACGATAAGAAAAGACCCAAAGTTGCCCCAAAGTGAGTCCAAAGTGGGAGCAAAGTAATTAGCAACAAAATTGACTTGTTAGAACTTCTACAAAGGTTTGATTGTTAGAAATTTTTAGAGTCAATAAAAGAGGGAATCATAAAAAGGAATGTTAGATGGTTGAACGGTTTCATGTTTTACGATTGCCTTGCCAAGTTCAATAGGCAATTTATTTTTTCCCTAACAGCCTAAGGGCAATGGTTCATTGGAGGGAGTAGTAATTGGGCCTCGATAGACTATACACTCCCTTTAGGTAGTGCTAAATTGTTTTATTCAGTACATTTACATTTTTCTGTTTCATATTTTTAAGGTTTATTTACATTATTTTCACTGGATTCCACTTTATGACTTTCAATTATTTGTTGATAATAGATATCGATAAAAAGAGCCAAATATTGAGTGTTGATCAGGACGGAAGAAGCAAGATGATTAGACACTTAATAAGACATGACGAATGTATTAAAAACATCATAGAAGGGAAGTCATAAGGAAAGAGAGGAAGGGGAAGACTAAGAAGAGCTTTTTGAAGAGAAGGGATTTTTCAATTGGCGTTCCCTAAAAATTAGATGACTTTTTTCGTTTAAACTTCTAATTTCATGGATAATAGGCAAATGAATCTTTCATCTTTGTTTTTGGGTAAAAATGACGATCCTTTTTATTACACCAAGGTATAATTACAACTTCCACCCATTATTATTCTGATCAAAATAAAGAGAAGCAATATAGGTAGCAACATCATTCTATATATCATGATCATCAGCCCATTAACGTCCCCACTGCTGGGGCACGGGCCTTCCCTATGGATGGATAGGGAGATCGGGTCTTAAACCATCACGCGGGCCCAGTGCGGATTTATGGTTATTAACGACTGCTAATGCAGCCGGGACCAACGGCTTAACGTGCCTTCCGAAACACGGAGAAGCTCGAGATGAAAACTTTTTTTTTTGTGGTCACCCATCCTATAACCGGCCTTTGCGAAAGTTGCTTAACTTCAACAATCACAGACCGAGCGCGTTTACCGCTGCGCCACCGACCTCCTCCGAGATTCTGATATATAATATGATCCAAATATCAAGCTTCTATTAGTTTTATATAATGCTTCTGCCATTACATTACATTTTCGAATATGTCCTTAGCAATGAGAAAACAGGTACTTAAAACGTTAAAAGTGAACAACGCCATCTATCGTGTGTTTGAGGAACGTCGATTGGAAAGTCCTTCATTACATTAACATAAAAAGCCTATATACGGCCCACTGCTGGGCACAGGCCTCTCCCCAATCAACCGGAGGGGGTATGGAGCATACTCCACTACGCTGCTCCACTGCGGGTTGGTAGAAGTGTTTTGACGGCTAATTATAGCCGTGACCAACGGCTTAACGTGCCCTCCGAAGCACGGAATTATCTGACTTTTTCGGACAATCAGGTGATTCAAGCCTGAAAAGTCCTTACCAAACAAAGGACAGTCTCACAAAGTGATTTCGACAATGTCCCCATCGGGAATCGAACCCTGACCTCCAGATCGTGAGCCTAACGCTCTAACCACTAGACCACGGAGGCTGTTATATATATGTCACCGTAAAATTGTAAATAACGTTAGATTATAGATTATAATCTGACGAATAATAATACGTTAAATTGTAAGCAGTACATTACGTTTCACAATTTTTCGACAGTTCACAATCTCGCGAGATAGATTATAATCTAACGTTATTTACAATTTTACGGTGACATATACATTAAAACCATAACCATTGTTCTGAGTTGATATCAAGTGAAAATTCCTGACATGACCTATGAATTGCCCAGCGTTACGTTTCCGAAACGAAACTTTTTCTTTCAGCATTGTAACATTGTCCTTACCGGAAACCTTACTAAATTTAACGTCTCTGACTAACGGATTTTCCCCTTATTATCCCGAGAGGACTTTGATCCATTACTCGTCCCCGATAGCGCACGTAATGTCGGTCTTTTAGTGGTATTGATGTTTAAGAATTCATATTGACAAAATGTCATATAATGTTTCCAGTCATTGTGGCTTGAAGCACATACATATTTCCCGTAAGCGTAGACAGAGATAGCGCGACTCTACTTACTACATTTGAATCAACAACCGAATGCTAATTTCCATGTTCATTTGTTTTTAGAATTATCGTGGATCAGAATTTGAATTTAGAACTAACTAAACAATACTTTATTAATTGTTTGTTTCGATTCCCGCATGAATAAAAGAACGGTAAAGTATTTTGTTCCAAATTCAAATTCTGATTAACGATAAATCTGATAATTGATGGACATGGAAATTAGCATTCGTTTTTACGACAGTTGTCGAGGGATATTAAGGAAATAGAACCAATGAAATTAATTGCATCTACGAAAACTACCATTCTTTTCCGTACCCTTGGCCTAAAATTAAAAAATGCATCAACGAAAGCTACCCTTCATTTCTATACTCTTGACAATGTGATACAAATTGACGATCGTCGTGAAACTGTGATAATCAATCCCTTTTTCGCATTTATAATAGGTATACTAGCGATCCGCCCCGGCTTCGCATGGGCGAGCTTTAAAAATAAAATAGTTTCCATAGAAATTCACGCACCCTATTCTATCTCTTTGTAAGGTTTATTTAGAAAAAATAATTAATAACGTATATTTTTTTTAATATTAATAATTTGGGAACCCTATTACTAAAATTAAAGAAGTTTTATACTAACTTTGTCACACGTTTTTACCCTCCTACCGGTGCAATTTTGCAAAATCCCGTCCTAGTTAGCACTTATGTCCTAAAAGGAACATCCATGTGAAATTTGAAATCGCACATGTGATTTCTGATATTTCGTGATAAGTGAGTCAGTCTGTGATTTTCCGCTTTTACAACATGGCATAGATAGTTTTTTTAGGTTTACACGGTTATTGTCATAATTAAAACACATAAGAACGGGTTCTTACCGCGTTTAAATCAGGAATATGAGACTCCCGATATTTGGCACTTGAAACAGTGTCGAAATATCAGGAGTATCATATTCCTGATTTAAACGCGGTAAGAACTCGTTCTTATGTGTTTTAATTATGGCATAGATAGATTGATAAGGATACGAAACCACGTAAGAGACTTAATACAAAATAACCTTCCGAGAAGGGAGTATCTATACATATATTATTATTCTAACATAAACGCCTTTGTATTTAAGGGTTCGTAATCAAATAGTAATTTAGTAGATTATGATAATGAGGGATGGGGTAGTGAAGGTCCATTCTCATTAGGGGCTCCGGACGGATAGGGTCTAATCAGACTTGCTTCTGTTTGTATGTGGTTCATTACCATTTAGTACACAATGTTCATTGATTGATTAGGAACTTTAGTGGGAATATGTACAGTCATGAGGAATCAATACCCACTTTGAAACCCTGTCGCACTAACATATTTGACATTAAGTGAGACTTATGCTTCAATTTGTCAAGACAATTGAAGTGAAGATCTCAATGGTTGCAAAGGCGGAGTTGGGAGCCATCGGTACGGCAATGCAGGACGGAAGGGGCTAGTCACAGGGACTGTAACCTTAGAACCTGATAGAAGGCAGCAGTAACTAACTGTCAGTACTCTTCAGAGGCAGAGGACAGGGGTCCTAGTACGGCTTTGACATAGACTAATTTGGGCGTTATCCCACTCGCGTCAGACAGAGTATTCAAATCAAATCAAAAAAGAAGAATCAAGAGTATTGCGAGCAAGAGATAAATCACTGCCCTATTTTCCCCTTTAAAAGTAGCATTGTGAATGCTACATAGACAAGAGCGTGGCTCTTAAATTAGTGATGTATTGACTTGACTCGACAAGCCGTGATAACCCACCTAAAAAAAACGCTTAACTCTCTCTGTGAGGTGTCACGTTTGAATCCCACCACGGGCCGGTACTGACTAGCCTAGAGACCGAAACAGAAATATCAGGTGTGTGAGTACTTACGTTACTGTTTTAATCAGATTTAACCTTATACATGTATCTACCTAGATAAAACGTTATTATCAATACTGTGGCAGAGACCTCAAATGTCATCCATCTTTAAACAAATGTATTTGGGGTACTTACAGATATAAAACGGGATATTTTAATTATCTTCACTCCTTGTATTTTAATTAACTTTGTAAAAAAACAACTTCCCTTATCCTCTAACCTTGACATGCTATCATAAACTAGCCTTTCTTATTTTTTAAACCTACCATACGTCCCATTCATTAACCATCCTCCATTCATACCATAAACAATCAAATCTAACCTAACCTAACCTAACCTCACATGTATTAGGAAAGCAAGCAAGAATATTGTTGTCGGTCAACTAATAAATATATATCTAAATAAACTCAAAATAAGACCGTAGTTGTCAGCCTAGTCCGGTATGTGAGTTATAAAATACCAGTCGACTTGATTGATCGATGAGCCTTGTTTGTCCCCTTCGTCGCCGAGTCTCGCCCGGTTTCGCCCAGTCGCGCCCAGTCGCCCCCTTAGCAACCCCAAACTTTTTGTTTACAGGACACTGCTGAGAATTCTCAAAGTTTCAACAACGTTAATTTCGCCGTGAAATGAAAAAGCTACTGAAGTGACAACGAGGATAATGAGTGGGAAGTAAATTTTGGTGGATACGATGGAAGGGTGTTTGGGGGATTATTTGATAAGGGAATAGTTGTTAGTTTTTGAGTAGTTCCATAAACAATTCTTTACATTACGGCTGTTTTGTGTTGTGTTCGGAGGCTTACGTCGTAGAGCTACGGACTCGACCTTTATTCTAAGAAGTTGATTCGAAGAAGATGAGTTCGAATCTAGCTTCGGCTTGATGCCTTTGACTTGTCATTTTATATGGATTCACCAATCTTCTAGGATTATGAATAGTGAGTGGAGTCAATGAAGAGTTTCACTTCAATTTATTTTATTCTTATTCTTATTATTCTTATTTGCTAGGCACAAGTCCGATTTTGGTGACTTTTTCTTTTGTAGGAGTAGTTTTTTCTAACATTGAATATCAGAAACTTGAATGGCACAAATCAATGTTTCGATCAAACGAATAAAATTGATCACTTTTATTTTTATTTAAAGTACTTTTCTAGTACTATTCAGAGACGACTTTCGATTATTCTGCTTCTATCGTCTGGGTTGTGAGGATTACCAACCTCATCAACCCTAGTGTCTGGATTATTAGTGAGCCGCCAAAGGCACCTGACATGACTCATGTAACGACTACGTACTTCCATGAGTAAGTAGTAACCAGGACTAGGGGCTTAATGTGCCTTCCGAAGAACAGATCGTCTTACTTTCAGACAATCAGGTGATCAGCCTGTAATGTCCTAAACAAACTAGGGGTCACATTGTGATTTTTGTGATATGTACCCACCGGAATTCCAACCCGGGACCTCCGGAGCGCGAGCCCATTGCTCATCCACTGGACCACAGATGCCGTCGCTTTTCGATTAATACACCTAAACTATTTTGGGTCTATCCGTTTATCTATCAGATAGCCATGTTGGGAGATCGCGTCTCTTGCGTAGTATTGTCACGGTTTCAAATCCCGGTTGGGGCACTAAACAATTGAATTCGATTTATGAGTTTAATTTCATATTCCTATCATAGATAATTGATATGGCGTGGTGCCCTGGATTAGTGCCATGTTAATGGTAATAGGCTCGCCCTCTATTACATGGAACTTCGTAACGGGCGAGGAGTCTGTTTACTTCGAGGATTGTAACTTTTAATTTTAAATTGACATTATGTAATTGACATTTTTATATCTTATAATATGGGCTTATTAAATGTTGATGATGATGATTAAATGTCCAATCATCTTGCCTCTTCTGTCTATTATACACAAACAAAAAACAGAAATATTTACTAACCACAAACAGGAAAACGAAAAACTTGTACAAACAAAATGCAGTCTATCAGCAAATCTTTTAAAAGGTTTTACAATAATAATAATTTATTACTTTTTCAGGTTTATATTCTTCGGTCTACCCCTTATTGGGATGTGTTTTTAACTTTTTGCAACTACCTATTTATAATAAATGATATATATAATATTGTGATGAATAAATAATTTAATTTAATTTAATAAATCCTATATTGTAAATAGTTTATTAGGATATTATTAATTTTAATTTTATTTGATTTTGTATAATTTAATTTAATTTTAATAATGGATCTAATGTACTTATAATTATGAATATTAATCTGAAATAAATGTTATGTACCTACCTATTATGCGAAGTAGTATAATAACCTCTGTATCAAAACTCTGTACGATCAACTGCTATTGTAACTTTTCGTTTGTGTTATTTTTGGAAATAAAAAACTACTTATTAAACTTATTAATCAGTCTACGCGTGGTGGAAGAAATTTGATATTAGATATCGAATTCTGCTACGATCAAAGTTCAGTAGCAAGTTTAAAGACACAAATAACAAGGGTTAAATTAGTTACAGGTTACAGAAAGGATCAATTTACTTACCACATTACATTCCATTGAACTTTCATCCGAATTTCACGGAAAATTTTAAATGAAAAGTTTCTTTATGGTTTCCTGGCAGAAATAGCTTTAAGTAATAAAGTAGCATATTTTTCTATCAGGTTTAATTATTTAAATAAACAAATTTCCCGCGTGGAATCGATTGTCGCGCGCGACACGATTTTACCATCACCTTTCAGAGATAAAAACTATCAAATTCAAATTCAGAAAATATTTTTATTCATCAGGTAACACAGTTACATTTTGAATCGCAATTTTCACATAACTAGCGTCTCATTCGCAACTACTTTCAACTATATCCGGAGAAAAGAAGCTGCAAGAAAAGGTTCGGCACAGGGACCTAGACGCTCTTTTATCCTAACCAACCACCATGTTAATTATAAGCAAATAAATAAGTACACATTATTTTATATTTTTTTTTCTTGGGTCACAAACTATCTCCATGTCAAATTTCATCCAATTAGGTTCAGCAGTTTAAGAGTGAAAAGGCAGACAGACTGAATTACTTTCGCATTAGTAATATTTTCGCCCTTAAGCGAAAAAAGGTTCAGTTCAGTATTAAAAAACTTGTACGGCGCACGCATAGATGAATTTAAAATGTAACTTTACTGGGTGTTAACGACGAATTGTCGTAACGAATTCTGAGGGGGATGATTCAGACCATGATTCTGAGTTAAAATCAAGTGGAATTATGGTTTTTATTTTAATTATTTTCCGTTCCATACTTTTGCACTTAATTTAAACTTAGAATAATCCCTCAAAGTTTTCGTTACGATGTCACTAACACCCTGTATTTACGTCTCATTAATCGGGCACACATACCTTTTACAACCTCAGCGAGCCAGAAGCATACAGGCTTATAGTGCTTAAGCCGAGCCTACAAACCCATAAATAACACGGACAGAGTTGCCGAGACATACAGCGAAGCTAAAACTGCTTATTCCATAATTCATACACGTTACTCTTCATAAAGGTAACATAAGATGCTCCGATAAATAATCTCCAGTATAACATCGACTTAGGCTAGTGCTGTGACACCTGTCGATGTCTTTACGTCGATAAAAGTTATTATATACTAGGAGTTATTAATAGTTTATCTTAGGACCTCGTCAATTATGCGGCTCACCACCTATCACCTTGGTCTAACAGAAAGCTCGGCCAAGTGTACGTACTTCGTTCGTATGATCAGATGTGCCTCTGATTACCCTAATTAGGATACGGCTGTGAGCTTAGAATATATACATAAACTGCTTATATACGTCCCACTGCTGGGAACAGACCTCCCCTCAATCAATCGGAGGGGGTATGGAGCATACTCCACCACGCTGCTCCACTGCGGGTTGGTGGAGGTGTTTTTACGGCTAATAGCCGGGACCAACGGCTTAACGTGCCCTCCGAAGCACGAAATCATCTTACTTTTTCGGACAATCAGGTGATTCAAGCCTGAAAAGTCCTTACCAAACAAAGGACAGTCTCACAAAGTGATTTCGACAATGTCCCCATCGGGAATCGGACCCGGACCTCCAGATCGTGAGCCTAACGCTCTAACCACTAGACCACAGAGGCTGTTAGAATATATGATTGTCCATTACCCGTGCCTTTTCTTTTCGGCGGATAAGAACTGTGTCCCTATAGGATGATAATTTCTCTACTTTATCAATCATCATCTCCCTAGCATTATCCTATTTTTCACAGAATCCACTTACCTAAACTAAAAATTTGACAGGTCCAGTTTTTACAGAAGCGACTGCCTGTCTGATTTTCCAAGCCGCGAAGAGAAAACCAGCCCAATACAGGTTAGGTCACATGCGAAAATGCATTTCTCGGGAATGTCGGTTTCCTCGCGATGTTTTCCTTCACCGCTGAGCACGTGAAAATCATTTACGATCCAAACATGAATTCGAAAACAAATTTGACACTCATTGGTTTATGCCTGAGCTGGAGAAATTGCGGTTTAGCAATAAGGCCGCCTATTGTGCTTATGTTTTATTCGTATGTTTATGTCCTTTATATATGTTGTTGTGCAATAAAGTATTATTGATTGATTGATTGATTGATTCGAACCTGCGAACTCAAAGTGAGAGGCAAGCGTTCTACCAACTGGGCTACCACGGCTCAATATCTCTAATTAATCAATACCGAAGCTTTTATGAAACTCGTTACTATAAAACTATTATCGATTCCGGTACTATCCAGATCACACCTTTTATCACGATTCAGATACGTTTGAAATATCAATGGTTTTAGTAAAATTACAAGCTGTTTAGAATCGTAGCCTTAATATTGATCTTATATACAGTGTCCTTTGTTTACCTATCATCATCATCAGCCTATTAACGTCCCCACTGCTGGGGCACGGGCCTTCCCTATGGATGGATAGGGAGATCGGGCCTTAAACCATCACGCGGGCCCAGTGCGGATTGATGGTTATTAACGACTGGTAATGCAGCCGGGACCAACGGCTTAACGTCCCTTCCCAAGCACGGAGGAGCTCGAGATGGAAACTTTTTTTTTTTTGGTCACCCATCCTATGACCGGCCTTTGCGAAAGTTGCTTAACTTCAACAATCGCAGACCGAGCGCGTTTACCGCTGCACCACCGAGCTCCTTGTTTACCTATGAAATCTAAAAAACTTACGAGGTTATGTATTTTGTTTGATTGAGGGACTCTCCAGGCCTCATTCCTCAAACACAATACAGATGGCGCTGTAAAGATTTTCCTTCGTTTAACCTTCTAATTAAAGCGAAGCGAAAACGGTATATAAAGCGAAGGGCTGGCAGAGGAAGACCTAGAAGGACGTACATTGACCAAATTGGAGATGTCCTTAGAAAAGGTTCAGTACTATCTTCTCTGAACCGGCGTGAATTCCATAGTCTTTGCTTACCTCGATGGGAAATAGGCGTGAGTTTATGTATGTATGTATGTATACTAAGTTTTCTTTTTTAAATACTCATAATTATAAAATTTGCTTCAGTCATTTATATTTCAACTAAGGAATTAAAACGTTTGAATTTCCACGGATTTAAATGCCAAATCTATACCACGAAACATCGTTGATTGTTAACGTACATCTAGAGGGTTAAAAGCAATTGATCTAAAAAGCAATATTGCTATTTGACATTTGTGTGCATTGCGCTCTTAATTGTATATGAGCAAATGTCAAATTGCATTATTGCTTATATAGATGAGTTACTTCAATGTGGCATTTTTAACCCCCCAGTATTCGGCACCCATCCTTCTTCTGTCGTGTGGATTGTGAGGTGAATTACCAACCCCATCAACTCTCGTGTGTCAGGGTTATTACTGAGCCGCCATAGGCCCCTGACATGACTCATGTAACGACTACGTACTTACATCAGTAAGTAATAACCGGGACCAACGGCTTAACCGGCATCCCGAAGCACGGATCTTTTTGCTTACCACCCATGCACCCATTAACAGTCCATGGCACCATTAACGTCACTAGTTATCGACATAACTAGAAGCCCATCCCGACACTAGCAAAGATGGCTGCCGTAATAAAATTATAGGAAGCTGTGTACCGATATCAAGTTAGCAATATCGGTATTCGAGGGTTTCTAGCCGACGTAAATTGATGTTTTATTGGGCCTTCAATAGCTGAGGAGTTGACGATAGTTACGTAATTGACATTGTAGGGTGCTGTCAGTTTTGATTGTGATCAAGTTGGGTGTGGGTGTAGGATTTTTTTAGTATAGTAGGATATCTGGTTGATGGTTGCGATGATTGCGAGTGTGGAGTATCACCACAAACTATGGCTCACCTTTTGTGCTGTCCTAAGTGCCCTAACACCTGCACTATTAAAGACCTTTACGAAGCCACTGACAATGCCGTAAGCGTGGCCAATTATTGGTCAGCAAAAATTTTGTATCGATCGCCATCGACTCGCAAAGAAGAAGAAGAAGTATAGTAAGCAGGATTTTGGAAGTATACAAGGTTAGGCAAGGCAAGGTTACGTATGCAGGGATAGTATGCAAGGTAGGTTAGGTTGGCTGGAACCTCAAAGAGGGCAGCAGTAACTGTCAGTACTATTCAGAGGCGGAGGACAGGAGTCCTAGTATGGCTTTGTAACAGACTACTCTAGGCGCCATCCCACTTGCGTCAGACAGGATACTGTGGGGCGGAATGCAAGAGGGAAACCACTACCCTATTTTTCCATAAAAAGTAGCATGAAAATGCTGCACCTACAAGAGTGTGGCTCTTAAATTGATGATGATGATGACAAGGTTAGCAAGTGTCGATAGGGTTATTGCATTGCTGTGTCTTTTTTCAAAATAATTTGAGAGCCACGCTCTTGTCGGTGTAGCATTCTCCGTTCTTGTCTATCCAAGGCAAATTCTTTGACTTCTTTATAAGACACGACGTTCTTCTATCGACCTCCGTGGTCCAGTGGTTGAGCGCTGGGCTCACGATGCGGAGGTCCCTGGTTCGATTCCCGGTGGGGATATATTACAAAAATTTCTTCGTGATCCCTAGTTTGGTTAGGACATCGCAGGCTGATCACCTAATTGTCCAAAAGTAAGATGATCCGTGCTTCGGAAGGCACGTTAAGCCGTTGGTCCCGGTTACTACTTACGGATGCAAGTACGTAGTTGCTACTTGTGTCACGGCAGGGGCTTTTGGCGGCCCAATAATAATCCTGACACCGGGATTGATGGGGTTGGTCAGCCACCTCTCAACCCACAAGATAAGAAGAAGAGTCGAGATTATACCGATCGATTCTTTTCCATCTAATAGTACAATCAAGTAGGTACACGATCTATTTTTTTGATACTGTACGGTCACGAGCATTAATATGTATACACTTTGGTACCATGTCGCATTAACTTTTTTGACAAATTGAACTGTAAGTCTCACTAAACGTCAAATATGTTAGTGCGACAGAGTCCTAATCTGGGTACATTATATTGCTCATGTCTGTACTGTCACTATCTGTCATCTATACGTACACAGTGTTAGTGACATCGTAACGAATACTGAGGGGGATGATTCAGACCATGATTCTGAGTTGATTTCAAGTGGAATTTCCGTTCGGAAAATTTATGAAAATTTAAGTGGTAATTTGAATTATTTTCAGTTTTAAAATCCCTTAAAGTTTTAATAATAATAAAAAACACTTTATTGCACACTACAAAACATTTACAGGATAAACTTATTCTAACTTCACCGCTCGTGGCGGAGTTTTCGGTCGATGTCAATAACACCCTGCATATACAAGGCTAGGATCTAACTTGATACTGACACTTTTGTTAGGCAATTTGTCGACCAGTCATATTCTCCTTTTATTACAAGAACAAGTGGAATTCTGTACCGTCGGTGAAAAGTAATACAAGTCCAAAATTCAAGTTTTGAGAAAATCGGGTTTAAAGTTAAAAACATTCTAGCTCGCGACTTATAAGGAATAATGGAACAGAAGTTAGATGTGTCGATAGGTGATGATGGAAGGTTTCTTTTCTAATATTTAGTTATATTTAGAACCTAAACAGAAATGGTAGAGGATCAAAATAAATTACATGTATCACTTGACACCAACTTTTATACCGTGTAAATTGATACAAGTCTACTTATACCTTTTTACACACATAACTATACAAAAGTCATCGTTGATATATCATATTCCAATTAATAATTTTACAGTCTTATTCTACAAAAAACAAAATGTCTTGGAAGAAAGTTTATTTCATAAAGTTGTAGAAAGGCAAAATTCTATTTATTTTCTTTAAAAAGTAAAGAAACTTAACTTATATCAATTGACACAAACGATAAACTATAACGAATTTGTGTCAAGTGGTTTAACATGACTTATTTTTTCGGTTTTATTGTGTAAAATGATACATGTTTAAGGCCGCCTATTGTGCTTATGTTTTATTCGTATGTTTATGTCCTTTGTATATGTTGTTGTGCAATAAAGTATTATTGATTGATTGATTTATTGATGTTTTTACGAATTTCTAGTAATAAATACATATAAAGATGGTACACGTATAATATAGTGTAAGGTGGCGTTAATAAGATATTTTTTTATGATTTTACTCTCAAAACTCATAAATAACCGGTCAAACCCACCACTGCTGCCCGCTACAAACATATTTTGTCCACTACACTACGCCCCTAATCAAAACCACTTTTGGTTCATTTTATGATAAATTTTTCCACCCCTAACAAATGAAGGTACGTACGTACGTAAACAGCCTATATACGTCCCACTGGTGGGCACAGGCCTCCCCTCAATCAACCGGAGGGGGTATGGAGCATACTCCACCACGCTGCTCCAATGCGGGTTGGTGGAGGTGTTTTTTACGGCTAATAGCCGGGACCAACGGCTTAACGTGCCCTCCGAAGCACGGAATCATCTTACTTTTTCGGACAATCAGGTGATTCAAGCCTGAAAAGTCCTTACCAAACAAAGGACAGTCTCACAAAGTGATTTCGACAATGTCCCCATCGGGAATCGAACCCGGACCTCCAGATCGTGAGCCTTACGCTCTAACCACTAGACCACGGAGGCTGTTACCAAATGAATGAGTGTGTTAACAAATGAAGGTAAGAGGGATCATATTAAGACTGGTTATTAGGAATGTTTCGAGCTAGTCTGGCAGTATGACCTGGAGATAAAGGTGTACCTACGTACTTTTAAACCAAAATCACACAAACGGGTAAATGTTACTTCTTTCCTGCTGAAACTATTTAAAAGATCACAACTCATTCCACAATCAAAATCCCCTAAAGTAAAGTAAAATTCGATATTTCGAATTATAAAAATTCCCGGTGTAATGGTAGCCCGCAACATTGACAGAACGATAAACGGAGTCGAATCAATGTTGACGATAAGAATAGGTAGTGAAAATGAAGATCATTGGTTCACCTCCAAACCTATAGGTTACACAGGGCTATCCTCAGGGTAGGTCTTATCACCTTTACCATGGTCTGTTATGGTTAAGCTAAATGAGCTCGTTTCCGCAAAACTCTACACGTAAGCACACGTGGGGGACTTTCCGCGTATCCTCACGTATGGACCACTATTGTGAAGTGGGCAAACTTCCCGCTATATTATCATCATCCTCCTGCCCTTATCTCACTCTAGATGGGGTCGGCACAACATGTAAGGGCAAATATCCCATCTTCTTCCCTTCTATCGTGTGGATTGTAAAGTGAACTACCAAGCCCATCAACCCTGGTGTCAGGGTTATAACTGAGCCGCCATAGGCCCCTGACTTGACTCAATAAATACTCGAATGTCCCATATGTAATATTATTTTAATAGGCTCAGTTTTCCGCATAAACGCAAGTGGTCCATTATGCGTGCTTTTATTGACTATGTAAGCCAACTAACTCCTTTCAGAAGCTCAAATACCTCCTGGGATTTTTACAAACTTTGTGACCTGGTTTAATTAAGGGGTTATGCCCGTGGTGTTGCCAATTATTTATTCTAATCTAATCTATCCTACAAGATCCCACTGCTGGGCAAAGGCCTCCCCTTCCTCTTTCCATTTTTCACAGTCCTGTGCGTAATTCTCTCTTATGTAATCAAAATACAGAAAAAAATATTACTGGTGGTGCTCAAGAGTTCAGAGTAGTTATTCCCTTTATAAAAATGAGGAAGCTCGATAAATTTACACCATTCAACGTGTTTGAGAAACTGGTAATCTTCTCTTGAGAAGCTATGGCAGATCCCGATGCTGCCGATGCCGAGCTGGATCCCAGTAGGACCTTAAACCCTAAAGTATGTACGATCATCTACGGCTGTGTAGGTTCAAAAATACCACTACCGGCGCTTGCATCAAATATCTAACCAGCGTGTATTGAATGGCTTGCATATTAATAGGAGCTCGATAATATTTGGAGCCATTATTTCACGTCTACAACCTCCTTAGCAATGAAGGCAGCATTCAATCTGCCACCGCTTAACCTGCATGTAATCAAGAAAACTATGTAAAACAGCTATGCTTCGAGCTAAGGGAAGGAGACTAACGACAGTTATGACAAATCTCAAATACCTCTTGACTAACCCTGCCATGGTGATAACGACGCCATGATCAGGACCCACAACTTATTGAGGTACTATTATTAAGTACTACAAGGTGGTTATAGCAGAAAGAGAAAAAGCACGGTTTGGTCTGAAGTACTAACGTAACCTATAACCATTCGCAATGCGGATCAGATATGGTTTGCTGTGGCTCTAGACAAAATGGCTTCCCATAGACAGGTTTATGCGGAGGTCACCCTAAAATACACACTGGTGGCGCATGGAATCGAACTTGTATGTATCATTATACACGACATTTTATTGATATCCAAGATCGTATTTTCTGAAATATTTTGATATATATTAATTTATATTACTTTTCACGAAAAAATAAATTTGGTGTTTGATGTTACAACTAAAATTATATCATTAAACACGGATCGTGAGAATTCAAGGATGGCGTGTATTTTAATATATGTTGAGTTGCATTTACTTACACCAAAATATTTAATGAAAATCTTCATTTCACTTTGATGCAAGTTAAGATGAATTATGTTACACGTGTTATAACAGCATGAATCCTTCACAAACAGTACTTATATCACTAAACACAAAAATTATCTCCGTATTTATAATAGCTACAGTTACGAGAATTAGACAGAAAGAAAGAGAATTTTTTGAACATGAAGTATGTGCTAATAACTCAAAAGTGATACAACTCGAGTTGTATTACTTTTCACCGACGGTACAGAATTATCCTCAGCTCATGCATAAATAACTTCATAACCTCCTTTGTCGTCACCGCAGTCAGTTAAATCAAGTTACAGCGATTCATTAGACTCGAGAGCTGAAACACTTTTTATTAGGTACGATGCTAGTAAATGCGGCCAGCGACTTTGTTCTTGTTTTATAAAACTTGGGCAATATTCTCTGGTAGTCCGGGCTAAATAAAAAAAAAATGATCAAGAGTGCCATTTTTTATAGTGTACCTATCTATCGTACCAAATTAATAAAAAACTGTCTCTCTCTCTCTCTTTATTTAAGCGCTGCGCTCTTGTCGGTGAAGTAATCGCCACTCCTCTCTTTTTCCCGCCAAATCCTTCACCTCCCGATACGACACGACCTGCACCTTCTCTTTTATTTGTTTATTTATTTATTTATTTATTTTATTTATTTATTATTTTTATTATTTTATTGTTTCATAAATGTTCTCGTAGGTCTAGGAAGGGGTAGACTCTTGCCTTCAATTTTTCCTTCTATGATGTTTGTTTGTTTGTTTGTTTGTTAATAAAAAACTAATAAAATAATAAAAAAAAAATATTGTTATGTACTTAGGTATCTGGTCGTAGAGACATTGTCGAAATCACTTTGTGAGAATGTCCTTTGTTTGGTAAGGACATTGCAGGCTTGAATCACCTGATTGTCCAAACATGTAAGATGATTCCGTGCTTCGGAAGGCACGCTAAGCCGTTGGTCCCGGGCTACTAGCCCAAACGCTACCAACCCGCAGTGGACCAGCGTAGTGGAGTATGTTCTGCCCAACAGTGGGACGTGTATAGGCTGTTTATGTTATGTTAGGTATCTGGTGGAATTATAGGATTAGGTGAAGAAAAAAATATAAGTTTAAAAACTACGCTACAGACTATTTGTGCTCTGAACATGATAATTACGTATATCTGAATATGCAGCAAGAAAATCTTTCAGACTGCAATGTCCTAGCTAAACAAAGGAAAGTCTCACAAAGTGATTTCCGATTATATCAACATGGGGAATCAAACCCGGGAGCTCTAGATCGTGAGCTTAATGCTCTAACCACTAGACCACAGAGGCTGTTATAATTAAGTATAGTAGTATAAATCCAGTACATTTTAGTTCTCCTTTATAACTTTACACGGAGCAGAAGTGTTTATCTTCTCCGAGACTTTTATTATGAGGAATTAAAGCAAATTTTTCATTGTATTATCTCACTGAGAAAATGCTTTGAATGAAAATATGAGTCTGGTGGGAAAACGGAAAAACGAATGGTATTTCTTTTCAAGTATTACATAGCATCACGCCTGCATACCCGAAGGGGTAGACAGGAACACATACTACTCACCAGTTTGTTTAAAGTCTCACGTAATAGAGGGCGAGTTTATTTCCATTAATCAAACACGAATCCTGAAAATCACGTGATATAAATTATCTATGAACTGAACATGAATTCAAATTTATAAATAAAAATAAAATAAAATAAAAAATGTTTATTCATAAATACATAACAAAGTTCGTTGACGAGACTTCCCAGTAAGTAACAATAGTACTTGTGTTGGGAATGACTCGCAACCTCCCTTTGGATGACACAATCAGAGAATAACAAAATGAAAACCAATTTAAAACTTATGTAGTATACTTATACAGGGTGTTAGTGACATCGTAACGAATACTCAGAGGGTAGATTCAGACCATGATTCTGAGTTAATATCAAGTGGAATTTTCCGTCGCAAAATTCATGTTATTTTTTTAGTTTTTTTTAAATTACTTTCAATTCTATACTTTTGCGATGGAAAATTCCACTTGATATTAACTCAGAATAATCAGCTGAATCATCCCTCTCAGTATTCGTTACGATGTCACTTACACCCCATACAAGTACATACAGTAGCCATACAAGTAGGTATGGGTGTTAGTGACACTGTAACAAATACTGAAGGGGATGATTCAGACCATTATTCTGAGTCGATATCAAGTGGAATTTCCTATCGGAGAAGTCATGAAAATTTTAGAGCTTATTTAAATTATTTTCCGTTCCATACTTTTGCGACGGAAAATTCTACTTGATATCAACTCAGAATTATGGCCAGAATCATCCCTCAAAGTTTTCGTTACGATGTTACTAACACCCTGTATAGTAAAAGTTATGTAGTTGAATCCAGTGGTTTTGTGTCCGAGCTGGGATTCAAACCAGTGTCTCTACGGTGTACGTTTTCGAACAAAAAACAAGACAGGTAACATATAAGTAGTTAATACACGATGATTAGGTGTATCTAATGGTACTGACCCCAGTACTCTCTCTTTATTTAAGAGCTGCGCTCTTGTCGGTGGAGTAATCGCCATTACTCCATAGATAGGGCGTGTAGAACGGTGGTTGCCCCAATCGCCTTCCGTTCCGCAGTACACCGGCCAATTTCTCAATCGGTGATGTTCTAGCTAGAGCCCTACCAGAATCCATTTCCTCGGCCTCCAACCAGTACTGATACCGCTGCTGCCCGGCATCAGGGGTGCGCTTTTGAAGTAGCGGCGCCTACTCGCTACGTCACAAGATCGTCATAGAACCTAAGTAGCATTTTATAGGTTAGCCCGTCCCAGTAAGCAACCCACTACGTTCTGCTAATCTTGTCGCTGTTTGGTCGGGGACTGCTTATTTTTATATTCGCAGCTAACTATCATATCTGATGGCCGTTCCACTATCCGCCACCTGTGGACCCCGTAGTTGGCCTACAGCTCAGCCTACTACAACTCGACTCCTGTACACACTGTCTAATTATTTAAAGTTATACCTGTCATTTTCTTATTCAGTTAAAAGGAAAAGGACGGGTAATCGACAGGCGTGAATTTTAAGTAACACACGTCAATGAAAAATTTAAACAATCCTCTCAAAATTTTACATTGGCCAATAACCCGACAGGATTAAGTTAGTACGTCAAACGACTATGCCTGTTTGATACGCCCGGGCTTTTAATTCATTAACTCATCCATTTCAAAATTGACATCTGTCAATGACAGGTATAATTTAAAAATTAAATTAGAAGGTGTCTTGAGGAATCAGGGCCAATATCTATTCATGAATAACTGGGTTATTCAAAACAGATTCGAACCTACAACCCCTTTAGTTGAAACTTTTTCGGCCACTAGGTTCAACCCTCTTTTTCTAAGTGAAGGAAATATATCCAAAGAATTATGAGCATTTACGCAGATATATTTATGTGGAGTAAACCATACATTTCCGCCGCGCTGGCGTCTAGCACATTAGAGTGATTTACTGATAGCATTTATCAAAAAGTCATCCCTATTCGCCTAACGTCCATCCTTATTCGTAAATGATGTTATATTTCATATCACATTTAATACTTATGTACATAAATATTATAAGCATAATTATATAAGTAAAGTTAAGCCGTTGGTCCCGGTTACTACTTACTGATTAAGTATGTAGCCGTTACATGAGCCATGTCAGGGGCCTTTGGCGGCTAAGTAATAACCCTATTCCACCTCACAACCCACACGATCAGAAGAGAAAGTAACGAACCCAGGGATAGAGCTTAATGGATTGAATGGATAAAGACCTTAATGGTTGCAGAGGCGGAGATGGGACTCATTGGTACCGCAATGCAGGACGGAAGGGGCAAATCACAGGGACTGTAACCTGGAACCTGATAGAAGGCAGCAGTAACTGTCAGTACTATTCAAAGGCGGAGTACAGGTGTCCAAGTAAGGCTTTGAAATAGACTACTCTGGGCGCCATCCCACTCGCTTCAGACAGAGTACTGCGGGGTGGAAGGCAAGAGGGAAACCACTGCCCTATTTTTCCCTAAAAAGTAGCATGGAGAAGAAGACCGTGGCTATTAAATTACTGATGATGATAAGTAATGGCCTCCGTGGTCTACTGTTTGGGCGTTAGGTTCATGCATCTTGGGTTCAAACCCCGGTAGCTATATAAATGATCACAAATAACACTTTATTATTCCTGGACATTGCAGGCCGATCACCCGATTCTTCAAAATTAATATGATAAAATGTTGGTCCCGGGTACTACTTTGTGATGGTACATAGTCGCTGCATGAGCTACGTCACGCCCCCTTGTAGTGGCTAAGGTTGACCATCAAGGTGGATGTATAGCACATAACCCACAGGATTGCTAAAATCAAACTTCAAATTCAAAAATACCTTTATTCATAGTAACACTATTTTTTACATAACGAACGTCTCATCCGCTTAAAACTACTACAGTTTCTCACAACTAGTATGGCCGGGGAAAAGAAACTCCAAGAAAAATCTCGGCACATGGCCCTAGAAGTTCTTTAAAAAACATGAACTATTGTTATGCGATTAAGTAATTTGGTTGTCAAGGGCCTATGGCGGCTTAGTAATAACCCTGACACAAGGGTTGATGGGGTTGGTAATTCACCTCACAATTCACACGATAGAAGATGACAATGTGAATGCATCTTTATAATTATCAGAGTCCAATGAGTCCAATAAATCTACAACTGCGGAATGAGTTTTAATTCTCGCAAAAAACTGTAGAGAGGTTCATTAATTAATTTCTTTGCAAGAAATGAAACGAGTTTTATATTGCCGGCTCTTTGCCTAATATGAAACTGGACAATTCGAGTTATTTAACCGAGCATTTTCAAAATGAATTTTTCATGTTCAGAGCAACATATTTTGACTGTTGGAGTAGTTCTTTTAGAATAACATTGCTTTATTTGTGAAATACAGGGTCTGATATTATAGTTGAATTTCTGTTCCGTTTTTGATACACTTACTTACTTACATAATTAGTTTATATTTCACATAGCTAGGGGAGGGTATATCTCTGCCTTCTGCTTTGGGGACACATGTATGATACTACTTCGGTGACTGAACACTTCGTAAACGAATATCGCATCTGCACAACATGCTGCCGGTAGACATACGTCAGGAGTGCAATATAAATAAATTTAGTAGATCTGTACCTGTAGTTAACTGTCATCATCATCAATTTAAGAGCCACGCTCTTGTCGATGCAGCATTTTCCATGCTACTTTTTTAGGGAAAAATAGGGCAGTGGTTTCCCTCTTACCTTTCGCCCTGCAGTACTATGTCTGACGTAAGTGGGATGGCGCCCAGAGTAGTCTATTACAAAGCCATATAAGGACTCCTGTCCTCCGCCTCTGAATAGTACTGACAGTTACTGCTGCCCTCTGTCAGGGTCCAGGTTACAGTCTCTGTGACTTGCCCCTTCCGTCCTGCATTGCCGTCCCGATGGCTACCATCTTCGCCTCTGCAACCGTAACCGTAGTTAACTGGAAGTATTTTAAAACATAATAACATTTGGAATGTGGAACATGTGGAACTCTACTCCCACAGACAAACCGAGGAATTGGTTTTGTGGGGTTTTTATTGTACCCATATTTTATGTATTTTTTATGAAAATAAACATTTTACTTACTTACTATGTCACATTATGGCAGGAAGTAAAAAACAATGCGTTTGTTTGTGTATGTGAAAAAGAGGGTGTGTGTGGAAAATAGAACCAAATTTCAGTATTCGACTGTATTCCTATTTCCAAATACACTTTTTTCAGTACTCACGTACATGTGGGTTCCATTGCAAAGTTCGTTATGAAGTATTAGAATTCAAGTTACGTATTCAGCGGTTGCTATCGACGTCTATGACGACGACGTATTGGATACGTATTTGTTTTCCTACTTGTATTCAATACTGGTAGAGAAGGGATCCAATTAATAGAGACAACTTGTTATGTATCCGAACACAGATACTTATAAGTACCTAGTATTTATAACATTATATTATACAGCGTGTTAGTGACATCGTAAAGAATACTGAGAGAGATAATTCAGACCATGATTCTGAGTCAATATCAAGTGGAATTTTCCGTCGCAAAAATCGTTTTTTTTGTGTTCTTTTTTAGATTATTTTAAATTATTCAATTTTACTTTTGAGATTAAAAATTACACTTGATATTATCTGTCACTAATGAACTGATTCAACCCCGTCAGTATTCGTTACGATGTCACTTACACCCTGTACTAGTGCGTACAGGTAGCCAAACAAGTGCGTATGAGTGTTAGTGCCACCATAAGAAATACTGAGATAGATGATTCCGAACGCAATTCTGAGTTGATATCAAGTGGATTATTTTGTCGGAAAATCCATACTTTTGCGATAGAAAATTCCATTTGATATCAACTCAAAATCATAGCCTGAATCATCCTTCAGTTTTCGTTACGATGTCACTAGCACCCTGTGTAGTACAGCAGATGCGGATGCTAAGCAACGACCTCATTTTTATGGCATTAATCCTACTTTCATCACATTTAACATAGTACCCAAATACAGAAATTCATTCGCTTGCTCAACCTTTCGATTCCCGATCGTATTTCTTCATTCAGACACATTCTCTTTTCTTTCCATCACCAAAACTTTCGTTTTATTAACGTTCACTCTCATACCCTACTTTGTAATTCTCTTACTATTGGAGTTACCATTAAACTAATAAAATTACTTACTACTTATTTATAATGCAAACATAACAAGGATCGTGCATCGTTATAATTATTTTAATAATTTATTTTTATTTATTATTATTATTAATTATTTATATTTATTACACACATACATACATAAACTCACGCCCGTAATCCCTAATGGGGTGGGCAGAGCCACAAGTAATCAAAGACAACTTGCAGCATTTATATTTATTATTAATTAAATATAGGTAATATATCAAGATTAACAAGCTCTTGTAAATATAATTTAATTTACATGCCGATAACACTCGGATCGAGTTACGCTTTACGATCCAATGAATGTGCAGTGGAATGAATGATACTTAGCGGTGATTAATTATATTCGATACATATCTACGGTAATATTATCTACCAACTAGATTATCAATATGGAATTGTAGGGAGCGGATAGACTTGAGCAGTCACTTGTAATGAACGTTCTAGCGAATGTTATATTAAAGAAAAAACGGGAGAGTTTTATAGAGCATTCTTAGGAGAATGTTCAAGGTTGTGATTTATAACAGACTTAAATCAGTAATAGTACATATTATAATTAGTTTAACAACAAAACAATTTCCACAGATTCCAGAGATTCATGCAACCTCTATGGAATTATACAATTTGTAATATAAAAAACCAGCGTTATTTTAAAATTTAAGTCCGCAACTAACGTAAAAAAACAAAAGAAAATATTTATTATTAGATGACGCCACAGCAACAATATTTTAACATAAAAAAGAAGAAAAGTGTGGAGACATTTTTTTTTCATTTCGGGTATTTAAAAAAATGCTATAAGTATACCACTTTAACAGGGGATGGATTAATTACTTGTCAAGATTAGAATGTGAAGGGGACAAAATCCGAAAATTCTGAGTGTCTCTCTTTTTTAATTCATTCAAGGGGGGTTAAAAAGGCCACATCAAATCAATTTAAGTATCTAAAAAGCAATATTGCAATTTGACAGTTGCGCATATAAAAGTAAGTGCGCAATGCAATCAAATGTCAAATAGCAATATTGCTTTCTTAGATGAATTTCTCCGATGGGGCCATTTTAACCCCCAAGTTCAACGCAAATATTTTGCGTTCGACCATAATCTTACCTGATTCTAAGTGATAATGTAGGCAAGGTGGTAAAAGTCATGAGCAATATAATGTACCCACTTTAGGACTGTCGCACTAACATATTTGACATTTAGTGAGACTTACAGTTTAATTTGTCAAAAAAGTTAATGTGACATGGTACCAAAGTGTATACATATTAATGCTCGTGACCGTACACTCTCTTACCTACAAACTCATAATGATTCTAAGTAAACAGTTTGTTCTAAATGAACAGTAGTTTGTTGGTGTTGTGCGCTTCAAACGTGCGAATACGCGCTTCATGCGCGCGGTTGTATAATTAATGCAAACGCAACAATCCTTCAGCATTTTCTGTCTCGCTCGCACTTATGTGTTAAGGCACACGGTAAGAAATATTCTTCTATAGGCTTTTATGACAAGCTCGAAATTGTTTTTTCTTTGTTCCTCCAGCAGAGGGGTGCAGATAACAACGTCATTCCCTAATTATAGGATTACCTTGGCCCTTTTCATAACTGTCAAAATTAATCAACCCGTATAAAACCTGGGTTTGACCTAATGCCTC
Organism: Pectinophora gossypiella; assembly: GCF_024362695.1. Classification (NCBI taxonomy): domain Eukaryota; kingdom Metazoa; phylum Arthropoda; class Insecta; order Lepidoptera; family Gelechiidae; genus Pectinophora; species Pectinophora gossypiella. The sequence goes on from NC_065423.1 coordinate 11,901,256, forward strand.
TGGAATTAGGGGCGAGATTGGATCCTACGGTCATGTAATTTGCATAATTGAAACCACTTCTAAGAGTGAGGCCTCACGATGCGTTGTCAGTGCGTTGTGACGTCAAAGTGATGACGCACGTCGTAGATACATAAGATCACGCGTATTGCCCATTGGGGTAGGTAGGGACCACGCTGGCACAACACTTACACAGTATAATCCCCCTATAAGTATGTCATCATCATCATCATCAGCCCATTAACGTCCCCACTGCTGGGGCACGGGCCTTCCCTATGGATGGATAGGGAGATCGGGCCTTAAACCATCACGCGGGCCCAGTGCGGATTGATGGTTATTAACGACTGCTGATGCAGCCGGGACCAACGGCTTAACGTGCCTTCCGAAACACGGAGGAGCTCGAGATGAAAACTTTTTTTTGTGGCCACCCATCCTATGACCGGCCTTTGCGAAAGTTGCTTTACTTCAACAATCGCAGACCGAGCGCGTTTACCGCTGCGCCACCGAGCTCCTGCTGGGCCACCGAGCTGCTCCTCAGAAGTATGTATATTCTGTGTATTTGTATCCCTAGCGTTGCCCCGTTTTCACAGAGTCCGCTTACTTTACTTGAAGGTTTGACAGGTCCGGTTTATTACAAAAGCGACTGCCTGACTTTTCAACCTGCGAAGAGAAAACCAACCCAATACAGCTGGAGCATAGATAACATAGTACGGTCACGAGCATTAATATGTATAATTGTATACACTTTGGTACCATGTCACATTACCTTTTTTGACAAATTGAACTGTAAGTCTCACTAAATGTCAAATTATGTTAGTGCGATAGACTCCTAAAGTGGGTACATTATATTGCTCATGACTGTACATCAGAAACGTATTCGGGAACACATATTTCCTCGCGATGTTTTCCTTCACCGCTGAGCACGTGATAAACATTTTATGATCCAAACATGAATTCCAAAATCATTGCTTTAGGTCGGTGCTGGGATTTGAACCTGCGACCTCACAGCTGACCTGAGCGTTCTTCCATCTGGGCTACCACGGCTACCAGAATTAGGCAGCAAATTCAGATCACGCCTATTTGCCGTTGGGGTAGACAGACCTCACGGAATTCCACTTACTATTATAGCAGAGTGGAGGTGTTTTTTACGGCTAATAGCCGGAACCAACGGCTTAACGTGCCCTCCGAAGCACGGAATCATCTTACTTTTTCGGACAATCAGGTGATTCAAGCCTGAAAAGTCCTTACCAAACAAAGGACAGTCTCACAAAGTGATTTCGACAATGTCCCCATCGGGAATCGAACCCGGACCTCCAGATCATGAGCCTAACGCTCTAACCACAACCAACCGCAACCGCATTGGAGCAGCATGGTGGAGTATGCTCCATACCCCCTCCGGTTGATTGAGGGGAGGCCTGTGCCCAGCAGTGGGACGTATATAGGCTGTTTATGTTATGTATTATAGCAGAGTACAAACTCTGATCATACTGGCCTTTCCTTCTTACCGTCAATCATTTGAAATTTCGAAGTTCTCATTCCATTTTACATTTCCTTTTATTGTACGCTAGCGCATTGCATCCCCGACCTTGATAAGAGCAACATATATACTGCTTAGCTCAGGCCGTGAACACTAATTTTAATCGTGATCATAAATTCTTCATCTTGTTTTATATAGCATCGTTATAATTTCGTTAAGTTCTTGTTTGTGTAGTGCTGTTGGTGTTTACTGTTTCCTTCAGTACTGAAAAGTATCGGCGTCCGAAGGACGTAATATACGATCCCGACGACCCGATTACTCTAGCCATAGAGGCAGCCAATCAGCTCTCGACACCAAACACTTCAGATCGACGATTTCCCTCATTCGACCCACTAGGGTCGATTAATTCTTTCAAATATTTTTCCTCTCAGACGACGCCCTGAGCCGAGGTTCGCGCCCAACTGGGCACCCTCAGGCCTGTTGTCTTAAACGTTGTACCGGGTGAGAGCCTTCAGCGCTCCCCATTTGTCCAGCCAAGTAGTTAACGCCATCTGTTAAATCTACAATAAGACACGTCAAAAAAAAACTGTTTCCTTTGCTATTACTACTCATCCTACTCTCCTGCTACTACTCTGCCGGCAATTCGAGACTTCGAACCTGACACACCACTTTCACTTCCTCTACTCTCATGAAAAAATTCATACATACTCGCCGATATGGCAGTGTAATTAAATGTATGAAATGAACATTTCAACTAATTAACTTTGTGTTTCGCAGGCTTGCGGTTTGAATATAAATCGCTGAGTGTCACATTGCATTTTTAAAGCTCAATAACAATGTTCGTTTAAATTAAAACGCATTATCCAGCCTTTTGAAGCCTCTCTACCACAAAACCACGAAAGTTGAAAAGGCTTTTAAAAACGATTAAAGTGGTAGTGGTCGTAGGTATGTGCCTGAAATCCATTTTAAAAGTTTAGCAAGTACCTGTCATACTTAGAGACCCTCCTAACCTCTTTCGAGTGTCGTCGTTGTGCCAGCGACTGCCTGTCTGACCTTCCAACCCGTGAAGGGAAACCAGACCAATACAGATTAGGTCACATACCTCCGAAAATGCATTTCTCGGAAATATGGGTTTCCTCACGATGTTTTCCTTCACCGTTGAGCACGTGATAATCATGTATGATCCAAACATGAATTCGAAAACAAATTCGACAATCATTGGGTTAGGCCCGTGCTGGATTCGAACCTGCGACCTCAAAGTCAAAGTATAATGTGGTATTATTGTAGAATATTATTTCGAGTCTCTATTAGTAAGATGATCCGTGCTTCGGAAGGCACGTTAAGCCATTGGTCCCGGTTACTACTAACTGATGTAAGTAAAGTGCGGAACCGGGTAGTAGTTACATGCCTTTGGCGGCTTAATAATAACCCTGACACCAGCGTTGATGATGTGCATATGCACTGAGAGATCACCTCAAAAATTCTCGAATGGAATATTGTAGGTTTTAGTAGGAGTTGTAAAACAAATGTAGAACTGTGTCCTGAAATTGGTAATGTACCTCACAACAGTCACAACCCATAATCAAATCAAATCAAATTAAATATACTTTGTTGCACAGAACCAAAATTTCAACAATCAGACATAACACATGAATACAGTACAATTTGGGCGGCCTTATTGTTCTAGAGCAATTTCTTCCAGGCAACCACCAAAAGGAAACAAACATTTACAAATAAATTGGATGCGGGATGGTGTAACAAAAAATAAATACCTAAAAGTAAAACTAAAGTTAATATAATAAATACTCTATACTATACTATACGTACATATATTAATAAATACTCAATAAAATATAATCCATATATACAATATAATACCTACTGTAGTGCCGTTTCTTTCAGCCTCCGGATTAGTTACAGGGGATCCGTTTTATAGCTTTTTTGTGTAGTATTGAACACAGCGCCATCTCGCCTTGTTCGATGTAAGGTCCGGGAGCATCGACTTTTTTCTTTTTTTTTTTTTTAAAAAAAGGCTGAAAGAAACGGCACTACACTACGTAGAATATATAAAAAAAATGTGGAATATGTGTGTACTGTAACCTCTCTCCACTTTTACTCAGAGAATAATAACGTATTTTTTTTTCGTTTATCGTACTTCTATATTATACAGATAATATTTATCGCTTTTGGGAGGCTGCCAGGGCAACGTCTTCGACTTGCAATGTAGGACTTATATCCGATGTCTAGTGTGCCTAAAGAGTTGAATGAAAAGAGTAATAATAGAAAGAACAGGGGCGTTAAAATGGCCACATCGTAGAAATTCATCAAAGAAAGCATTATCGCAATAAGACATTTGCGAATATAAAAGTAAGTGCGCAATGCAAACAAATATCAAATAGCACATTTGCTTTCTTACCCCTCTTCATACCCCCCTGGGGGTCTAGTAGTTTGAAATTCGAATTTTCATGCCAATAGAGTTCTGAGTAAAATAACATCGGTAGTAAACGCAATGAAATGAACGTCCATAATGTTCGGAATGTAATTCATATGCATTAGACTTGTGGAATGCAGCTCCGCATTTCGTTGCGTTGCGCATCAGAAAGTTAGTTTAAATAGAAGATACTTTGGTGGCGTAACGACGACCGCGTTACCTTAAGAACCCTAATATAGTGATCGTCATAATCGCCTGTCACTTATATTTTGTCGGCGTATTTTAAGTTGAAATGGTGTTCAATAATTGCTGCACACTTAGTTCCTATAGTGTCACACTTAGTTCCTTAGTGACTATCATTTTAGGAATACAATAACATTTGAAGGTGACCGGTGGTTCTGACCTCAGGATGACCGGTCACTCGGTGTGTTTATGGCTATACGTTCGGATAGCTCTTACGTTCATTGTGGTGATAGCTTCAAGTCCATATTCTATCCTCTAAGTGATAGCTCTATATATGGAAATTAGAAATAGGTATGTTAGCGCTTGTCACTGGCGACCTTTGTAGTGGTAGCTCTTACGTTCATTGTGTTGATACCTTCAAATCCATTGTCTATCCTCTAAGTGAAAGCTCTAGGTATGTAAATGAGAAATAAGCATACCTGTTAGCGCTTGGGAAATTCATACGTGGCCCACATTTTTTCTTGCCATAGTGGGACTATGTACATAAAATCCAATGTGTTTATCGAAAAATAGCATTGCGCGTGAGGGGTCGATATCTAATTTTCAGTTACACAGAGGACGTGTTAACAGGCATATTATAATGAAGCTGCTCATCAAACGATTTGTCAGTAATCCCAAGTTTTAACGACGTCCATTTTCGTGTTTAATCCAAAATAATTATAAAGTTGATTATACACTAAGCTGAGACTAATATTTTATTTTGAATATAGGTAACTGGATTATCGAGGCAACAAGTATAATCTTGATTTAATTAGGTGCTTACATTGGGTAACGAAAAAATATCGTATTTATGATTATATACTTAATAACAGGGTGTTAGTGACATCATAACGAAATCTTTGGAAAATATCAAGTGGAATTTTCCATTGCTAAAGTAAAGAATCGAAAATAAATTCAAAAAATAAAAATGAATTTTGCGACATAAAATTCCACTTAATATTAACTCAATATCATACATAGACCAAATTGGAGATGTCCTAAGTAAATAGATTAGTAAAATCTATTCTAAACCGGCGTGCGTGTATAGAGCGATTGATGAATATGGAGGAAGCAAGACAAGTGTGCCAGGACTCAGGATCGAAGCAAATGGAATTCCATAGTCTCTGCTTACCCCGGTGGGAAATAGGCGTGAGTTTATAGGTTAGTAAGTACTCGAGCTTCAACGAGATTTTTGTTGAACGTGACGATCGTTATCCTGTTTTTACCGACTTCAAAAAAGGAGGAGGTTCTCAACTCGACCGTATATTTTTTAGAATACATATATTACAGGACCCGCTTACCTAACCTTAAGATTTGACAGGTCTGGTTTTTTATTATGTAAATAAGTAGCATCGAGGCAAATTACAATACGTGACATGAAACAAAATAGTAACCAGACTTGTTTTATGCTAAAAAAAACAAAATAGTGTAAAACAAGTCTGCTTACTACTTCCTTCCTACTTATTGTAATTGTATTGTTTTAAATATTTTGTTATTCTTTTTCAGTTTCGTACATACCTAATTAATCGTAAGAACAAATGTGCTTAGACTTAGGTGCCCAGTTTTTGTTTAATTGTTTTTGATAATAAATCGGCTGCAGCTGAAAATTAGCGCCATAATCTAGCTACAGCTTGGCTATGGAATTTGCTGAGCTGCAGCCATTTTCGCCTTATTTATAAAGGACCCCGATACCGACCCCGCCGGCGTGGTCGACGATATCCCTCATTCAGCGTTTATTGCTATCGACCCGCTAGGGTCGATTAATTCTTTCAAATATTTTTCCTCTCAGACGACGACGCCCTGAGCCGAGGTTCGCGCCCAACTGGGCACTCTCAGGCCTGTCTTAAACGTTGTACCGGGTGAGAGCCTTCAGCGCTCCCCATTTGTCCGGCCAAGTAGTTAATACCATCTGCGGCAAATCTACAATAAGTCACGTCAAAAAAGGCCTTATTTATAAATCTATTATTAATTACTAACTGCCATTTACAAATATGTAATTATGTATTTTTTGCCGAATAAATATTTTCTTTCTAATTTGCCTGGACGCTTGCTATTATAGTAAGCAGACTTGTTTTATGCTATTTTGTTTGATGTTTATAATAAACGACGCGTCCCATTTCTCCCATCACACTCCAGTTCTAAGCCAGTTAACTCTCTGGCTGTCATTAAAACCGTAGCTGCATTAACTGTGGAACTTTGACAATTAAATTCCCTGACGCGGTCGGTGACCTGCAGTCGAAACGACCCAATTTACTGGGTAAGGGAGATAATCATATGGCTCTGTGGAAATTACGTCTTAGTGCGCTTATGGACCAGCGAAGGTCTCGAAGGCGTAGTCGCCCTATTTCGACGACATCGTCGCCCCAAGTCGACGACGTTGTCACCCTGTTGTGGAACCAACAAGCCAACAAACGAGGAAGCGTTTATAGAACTGCATATTATAATATTTATTGTTCATGCGCGACTGTGATGTTCTCGTGAGGTAGGGCCCGTGTAGGTATAGTAAACTACTTACCATCACACATCCCCCTAGCATTATCCCGTTTTTCTCATGGTCCGCTTACCTAATCTGAAGATTTGACAGGTCCGGTTTTTAAAGAAACGACTGCCTGTCTGACCTTCCGACCCGCAAAGGGAAAACCAGCCCAATACAGATTAAGTCACGTACCTCCGAAAATAAATTTCTCGGAAATGTAGGTTTCCTCACGATGTTTTCCTTCACCGCCGAGCACGTGATAATCATTTATAATCCAAACAAGAATTCGAAAACACATTCGACAATCTAAGGTTTAGGCCTGTGCTGGATTCGACCCTGCGACCTCAAAGTGAGAGGCAAGCGTTCTACCAACTTGGCTACCACGGCTCCCGTAAACTACTTACCATGTACTGTAGAAAATTATCAGGAGTAAAATTCATCAAAGCACAAAAGACTCCGAAATTACCCAACTAAATTCCTTAGTGCCCCTTTCAAACTCAGAAACATATTTTAACCCAAAATTACTTAGTACAAGACCTGAAGTTTCAAAGAAATTTCCGTTACCTTGAAGCGCCCAGCACGTATTAAGAGGAACGTTTAAAATAAATAATAGTCTCGAGGGCTGGAAGTTGGCAAACTGGGCTGAAAGTTCTTGGACGTGACCACGAAGACTCTCAACCATCGACGATACAAACTCTAGACTACTATAGGTTTTCATGGATCTGGTGGAATTTAGACGACCATGATTCTGAATAGTTATTAAGTAGAATTTTTTGTCGCAAAAGTATGGAACTGTAAAAAAAAAACAAAATTTGTCATGAATTTTCCGTCGCGAAATTCCACTTGATATCAACTCAAAATCATGGTCTGAATCGTCCCCATCAGTATTTGATACGGTGTCACTAACACCCATGCGCACTTGTATGGCTACCTGTACGTACTTGTATGGGGTGTAAGTGACATCATGACGAATACTGAGGTGGGTGATTCAGCTCGTTATTCTAAGTTAATTCTAAGTGGAATTTCATATCGCATTGAAAATAAGTTAAAAAAAAAAACACAAATAATTCTTGAATTTTGCGACGGAAATTACCACTTGATATTAACTCAGAATCATGTTTTGAATCATCCCCCTAAATATTCGATACGATGTCACTAACTCCCTGTATTCTAAAAAATAAAAGATTAGGTAAAGTAAAATGATTCCGTACTTCAGAAGGCTCGCTAAACCCCCGTTGGTCCCGGGCTCTATCCCAAACACCTCCACCAACTCACAGTCAAGCAGCGTGATGGTATGCTAAATACCCCCGCTTGATTGAGGAGAGGCCTATGCTCAAGAGAAGGACGGGCATAGGCTGTTTATATATGTACGTTATGTTAAAACATTAGCCACCTTATTTTATGTACGTTATATTATGTACGTTATGTTAAAACATTAGCCACCTTACAGATAAAAAATAAACCAGGGATGAACGTGGATTTAAGTACCTATTTGACAGCCAAGTAAAGTTGAATCCAATTATCATACAATTCGAGCCACGTTCATCCCTGGTTTATTTTTTATTTGTAAAGCTGGAGGTGTCTATTTGGTTACAGCGTTGATGTTCTCAATACGGCCTTCTAAAACCGACCTGAACCGTGAAAGTTGCCTGAAACTAAAACGTTACTTCAAATTGGTGATTTTTCTAAGTTCTCGCAGACATGTTTCCTGCATTTAGGTTAAGTTACTCTTTGGGAATATATCGGAGTTGTAATGTTTTTCGAGTGCCTGTAGGTACTCGAAACTACGCATAGTTTGCTTGAAGTAGGTACTTCTAGATATTGAAGTTTATACGAGTTGGTGAATTTTTTGAGTGCCTCTGTACAAAATGTTGGTACCTACACATTGTATTGTTTGCATGTTTTTGTAAAGAGTTGGCTGCAAATATAGATCAGTCACTTTCTTGGTCACCCTCAGACCAGTGTGTGTGTGTGTGTGTATACTGACCCCGATTCCTGACACCTCCACCACCACACCACCAGGGATATATTCGTGAGCTTTTGTGTTTACTTTCAGTGCTGTGAAATCTACTCCTCATCATTCATACATACACACATACATAAACTCACTCCTATTTCCCACCGGGATAAGCAGAGACTATGGAATTCCATTTGCTTCGATCCTGACACACTTCTCTTGCTTCCTTGCTTCATCTTGTAAAACGATTCATCAATCGTTTTACACACGCACGCTGGTTCAGAATAGATCGTACTTAACCTTTTCTAAGGACATTTCCAATTTGGTCAGTATACGTCCTTCTAGGTCTTCCTCTGCCAGCCCTATCATCAACCTTCGTTTTATACACCGCTTTTCGTAATCCTATTATCTTTCATCCGCTCACTAATCTCATTCACTAATAAACTATTTCAACTTTTTTTGACGTGACGTATTGTAGATTTGCCTCAAATTGCATTAATTACTTGGCTGGTCGAATAAACGTATTTAAAGAATAACAAATCTGAATCTGATGAGCGCTGCAGATAGCGCCATACTTGTTGCCAAGTTTTGGGCCGATACTATTTAGTTTGCCATCGACACGATTAGAAGAAGACAAATTATTTTTAAAAAAAGCTAAAGAGTGAGAGGACTCACGCTACCGACTATTGCGCAGTTTGATTTCCTTCTAGATACAGTACCACACCCCGGACACTTCATACAAAAAACTTCGTTTTACACAGACACTGCACATTGATGTTATCGTACACGCGCCTATGCGTGTGTGATGTCTGACGCTCATACGATTGAAGACTAAAGTAAGACCAAGGGGGTGAAGTAAACCTACCCCAGGCGCTGGTGGGGAGCGGAAAGTTGCCGTTCTCTACGTAGTATTATTCCTTATTCCATGACCGTACATAAAACTGTCTGACACTTCAAAGTTAGTACGAAAGTAGTATAAAACAGCGCAGTCTTTAAAAAGTTTCCCAATTTTCAAAGCATTTAAAGGAATAAGATCAGGTAATCTCCAACTTTATACTTATAACAAGGCTTATAAACATTAGGTTTATCTCACATCGTAACTCACGTTCAGAGGTTCAAACGAACACCTGAAACGGTTCTAAACTTCCGGCAGAATGTTGGTTTTCTTCCGGCAAAAACTTAGCGAGAATTCTAGTCGAGAAAGTATTTGAAGATCTTTGTTTGTAGACACTTTTTGTACGTAGAATCAAGTCTTATACTATACTATATATCGCGATCAGATCCAGGATTTTTTAAAGAAAGACTAGATATTGAGTACTCTAAACCGGCGAGCATGCATGAAGTCTTTGATTTGAGTGGAAGAAGCGAAAGTGCAGTGTCAGGGTCGTAGTAAGTGGAATCGTGGTGGAAGGCACGTTAAGCCGTTGGTCCCGGTTACTACTTACTAATGTTAGTACGTAGTCGTAACATGATTCACGTCAGGGACCTATGGCGGCTCAATAACAACCGTGACACCAGGGTTGATGGGGTTGGTAATCCACCTCACAACCCACACGATAGAAGTAACAGGAATTCCGTGATCTATATCTACCCCAACGGGAAATAGGCATGATCTTACATTATGTTTGTGGTATGCAGCACGCGTGTATCCTCGAAAAGGTAGGCAGGTGTATACACCCATTCCTCGCCAGCTTATGTTTAAGTTCCATGTAAAAGGGGGCGAGCCTTGTGCCGTTAACCGGGCACAAAACATGGAAATCACGTGATATCAATTACCTGTGGTCTGAACATGTACAGTCATGAGCAATATAATGTACCCACTTTAGGAATCAGAAATCAGAAATCAGAAATCATTTATTCGCTTAGGATAGGTAGGTACAGAGGCACAATATGGTATAAAGCAGTGTTACAGCATCTCTATCCTGCTAATTATTATTAGCATGCAAATGTCAAAAATTCAAAAATTCTCTAATACTATAAAAACTATTAGTAATAAGCCATTCGCGTAATTTAAAAGTCATAACTTTAGTGGGTCCGTTTTTAAATTTATCAGGTATCTTATTGTATACTTTTATGCACATGTTATGAGGACTTTCTAAAAAAAGTGTAGTTTTTGGACAGTAGTCCCTTGCTAGTTCGTGTGGTAGTCGTCTCCTTCTAGGATTAATATCAGCTGCTGTCTTAAACAAATGTCCATGCTTTTTAACAAATCTAAATACCTCTAGGACTCTGTCGCACTAACATATTTGACATTTAGTGAGACTTACAGTTAAATTTGTCAAAAAAGTTAATGTGACATGGTGTCAAAGTGTATACATATTAATGCGTGACCGTATTTGAAGTTGTAAAGTTGAATCTAATGAGCTCGAGTCGGGATTCTAACTCGTGGCACTACTATGTAAGTCCTTTTTTCTTTTTTCCGAACCATCACGATTTTTTACACTTTTTATACATACATACACAAACGTGAGTTTGTAAGCGTGAGCTTACAATTAGTAAAACCGTCCTCGTGACACGAAGAATGTCTGTGTATAGTACGCCCATACTCCTCTGCTTACCCATTCGGAGATATAGGCGTGATGCTTGGTTACGAGGTAGATCATCATATTAATTGACCTTCTCTATAGAGATTACACACGAGAGTTGTATATGCTATAAGAATAACATTATGACAAGAGAAAAAGGAAATTATTTTCTGTTCACCAGAAAATAGCTCCACTTTTTCAAATTATTCATGCAACTGGGACCGCTTATAATTTTCATGGGAACACGGCTAAAACGTTTCTACTCTAAATATTCCGTATTACCATTCCTCTTGGGGACCACTGTGTTGAAATTGAAGTCTTTATGGATGAAAATATTATAAAAAGTGTAAGCTGAAAAGTAGTTACTATATTCTTAGGTATTAGTATATCCCTACCATTGGAGGAGCTCGGTGGCGCAGCGGTAAACGCGCTCGGTTTGCGATTGTTGAAGTAAAGCAACTTTCGCAGAGGCCGGTCATAGGATGGGTGACCACAAAAAAAAAAGTTTTCATCTCGAGCTCCTCCGTGCTTCGGAAGGCACGTTAAGCCGTTGGTCCCGGCTGCATTAGCAGTCGTTAATAACCACCAATCCGCACTGGACCCGCGTAGTGGTTTAAGGCCCGATCTCCCTATCCATCCATAGGGAAGGCCCGTGCCCCAGCAGTGGGGACGTTAAAGGGACGTTAACCATTAGAGATGGGATAATAATCGTCAACCAGAGACAGTAATCAAAAAATAATCAAGAGCATCTTTGAAGATTTATTACAGAAAGATGATAAAAATGGACACACCAGGTTAGAATGAGGGTCTAATGAGTTTTTGACTACAGACAGACAAACACTAAGCAAATGGTTGTCTGGATCGGATAAGGAATAAAATGCAGACTGGGAGTATAATCGTCAACTGGTGCAGTTGAACCGAGGCTTCATAGACAGCGGGAAACGGAGTCTTTATTCAAACAAATAAAGAAAAATCATTTGCTCACGACTATACTAGAATATTCTAGAATCCGTAATAGCCCAGGTCGGGCTCAGAACCACTAAATTCGACTTTATGAAATTGAATTAGTGTTTAGATCGGATAATTGATATCACGCGGTTTTCAGGATTTGTGCGCGGTTAATGACAATACATTCGCCCCTTATTAAATACGACCTATACATAGCTGGCGAGCAGTTGACATGTATAGATACATTATGTGCCTACCCCTTTGAAGATACAGGCGTGATGCTCCATTGTGTCGAGCTAAGCCTTAAGATTTTGTTTTCATTTCGATAATCTTCTTTGATTCAACTATCTACGCATCATCATCATCATCAATTTAAGAGTCACGCTCTTGTCGGTGCAGCATTTTCCATGCTACTTCTCATCTAAGCATACCTGTCTCATTTTTTGTCTGAATCCTCTTCTTGCGCTCTACCAACAGCAACTATTCTTTTTTTGTCTTTCAAAGATAGGTTGAATCTTTCACTTCTCCTGTGTAAAGTTACGCAATATCTGACTAATCCCTCCGATAAGCGTTGAAATTGTTACACCAGTTTGAATAAGAGTGGAAGAATCAATGAGGTCTTTGCCCAGCAGTGGCTTCAAATAGGTTAGATAACGCCACAAAATTAAATTCTAAAAAGATTTGCAATTGGACATCCCATCGATTTGCATTCAAATTCAAATTAAAAAATATATTTATTCAGTACGTAACATAGTTAGTTACACATTGAATCGTCATTACATAATGAACGTCTCATCCACCTAAAACTACTGCAACTTCTCACAACCTGTATAGCCGGGGAAAAGAAGCTGCGAGAAAAACCTTGGCACTTGGTATGTTGGATGTAAACAATAAAAAAATATATATTAAAGAAGTATTTATTATCTAGGAGTCTCCGTAAAATAGAGTCGTTGCGAGTTTTTTGTTGACAATTACTTGAATTTTCCTTTTTTTAACACATTTCTTAGAGTCGCTTATTTTTTCGCTCTTCGCAAACGCAAAGGATTTTTTTCGTTTTGAGGCTAAAGGCTTGATTTGTTGTCTAATATTGAATAAATAAGTTAAAAAAAACATATATAGAAATTTAATTTAGTAATCACGAGTACTATTTGGGACAACATTTATTATATTGTTTTCTACAGGCCCGAGCTAATGACATAATTATATTATTTGCATTACACAATTTAAATGCCAGATTACTATTAATATTTTAACAAAATTAAGCAATTTTTCAGTGAGTGTTACAGTTATTGCAAGTTAGCGTGGTAGTAGACAATTTAATATACACGACAAATATAGGTTTTGTAATTTCATTGCGTTTGGGCATAGAGTAATCTTCTTCTTCTATCGTGTGGGTTGTGAGGTGGAGTACCAACCTCATCAACTCTGGTGTCAGGGTCACTATTGAGCCGCCAAAAGCCCCTCACATGGCTCACGTAACGACTACTTACTTACATCAGTAAGTAGTAACCGGGACCAACGGCTTAACGTGCCTTCCGAAGCACGGATCATCTTACTTTCGGACAATCTGGTAATCAGCCAGTAATGTCCTAACCAAACTAGGGACCACAAAGTAATTTTTGTGATATGTCCCCACCGGGAATCGAACCCGGGACCTCCGGATCGAGTAATGAATACTACGAACATATAGAACGGCAACTCTCCGCTCCCCACCAGCGGCTGAGCTGCGTTTACCTCACCGTCTAGGTTTACGTCACCCTTGGTCTTAGTCGTCAATCGTATGGCGTCAGACGTCACCAGTGGTGGCCCTAGCAAAATATTTAGGTGGTGCGAGATTTCACATTGGGGCCCCTCAGCCCTTCAAAATACAAAACCCAGTTGCTCCCCTCTAGATACTTGACTGCTGGCCAGTGTGGACCAGTCGATGTTGACCCCCCCTATTTCGGTGCCCGGTCGCACCGTTCGCACCGTTCGCACCGCCCTAGGGCCTCCACTGGACGTCACACACACAGATGCGCGTGTACGATAACGTCAATGTGTAGAGTCTGTGTAGGACGTGGTGTTTTGTAAGAAGTGTGCCCGGTTTCACTTCTAATTTGCCAGAACCAAGTCCGATTTTGATGGTTATTTCTTTTAAGGTGTATTTTTTATATTGTTTAAAATCAGGCAGACCCTATAAAACGGGATAGATAGGGAGATAATGATTTATTGTTTTCTTATATACAAGAATAAGTTGAACATTTTATACCTTTTCCACTCGTAACAGCTCTGAGCGTCGTCACCGAAATTATGTGCTCTAACGCCGTTGACACAGCCCTTAATCCTCTGCTTTACGATGTACTGCTACACCCTGTATTGTATTATCTTGTAAAGCACCCTGTACGTATGAGGCAAGGAGTTTTTCTTTATCCGTTGATACCAGAAGGTTCATCATATCCATCTTTAGACTTCGTATCAACAGTGGATGCAAGCTTTTTCTGTACCCCAATTTATACTACTTTGAACTAAAGTATCTGTTTTTGGTATACAAAGGATGTTAGTGACATCGTAACGAAAACTTTGAGAGATGATTCAGAGCATGATTCTGAGTTGTAATCAAGTGGAATTAAAAAAAAAATACTAAAATTTTCTTGACTTTTCCGAGAGGAAATTCTACTTGATATCGATTCAAAATCACGGTCCGAATCATCCCCCTGAGTGTTCGTTACAATGTGACTAACACCCTGTAGAGACCGCTTCGATGTTTAAAGTCTCTAATCGGATAGTCAGAAATGTTTTTATTTTTTTTTTCTTTTATTTAGGGGCTTTGACCAGAGTTTGCTATGCCAGCCCCATCGAACAAGACTGTCTAGAACAGATAAAAAAAACATATTGAGATCATGCTCCCACCCATAACAGCCTAAGATATTAAGCTGTGTAAATTAAAGCATAAATTAATATGATTCTCTTCTGGTAGGCTCTGACAAAAGGGCCTAAAAGATACATGTGTGTAATATAAGTATAAGTATGTATATATAATTGGTCCAAAACTAAAAAAAAATTAAAAAAAAAAAACTTGCGAACGAAAAATGGTGGCGGGCCTATACTACGTGTGTTTCTAACCTATATGTCTGTGAAGTTAATTAACAATCGTGTTGTCTTTATTTTTAGGGAACTTCTGGACTACATCATTGGACTTCCCACCGAACAGTCTTCAATATAATTTAAATGTACCTACCGACTATTTTTTTTTAATTGTTTTTTAATTTTTTTTTATTTTTTTTCTTCGGTACCTTGACGTTGGCAGAATCATCGTTTCTAAACGATGCAGCCATAAACTTTAAAAAGTGAAGTGAAGTGACAATAAAGGAATAAAAAACTATATCATCACCAGCCCATTAACGTCCCCAGTGCTGGGGCACGGGCCTTCCCTATGGATGGATAGGGAAATCGGGCCTTAAACCACCACGCGGGCCCAGTGCGGATTGGTGGTTATTAACGACTGCTAATGCAGCCGGGACCAACGGCTTAACGTGCCTTCCGAAGCACGGAGGAGCTCGTGATGAAATTTTTTTTTGTGGTCACCCATCCTATATTTGCGAAAGTTGCTTAACTGCAACAATCGCAGACCGAGCGCGTTTACCGCTGCGCCACCGAGCTCCTCAAAACACTATATAAAAGAGGTAAAATTCTATAAAAATATGTGCTATCTTGCACATATAGTAAACGTAGCTGATATTGTAATAGATTTATACAACGCAAACTCAACCCACAAAACTTCTACATCTCTCTGTCTACAGCTCCATTATCAACACGTCCATTACCAAATACACAAAGCGAATTCATTTAACTAAAGCGTATTGCCAAAACTAGCGACTTGGCGAGAAGTTTAATACCCATTTTCGAGATTGCTACCAAGTTGGTATCTAAACAAAATTGTATAGTTAAAAATAATCTTGGCTCTTGGCGAGAAAATGGCAAATTTTGTTGGGCGTCAAGAACGTAGTGAGCTTCAACGTGGTTTTATAGTTGCAGTAGTTCAGAGTAGTGTTGTGTTGTGTGGTTAGTTCGTGATGCCAATATTTGCTTTATTTAGACCTCATAAAATGTCGTACATACTATGTTTTATATGATCATGTGCATATTTTTTTTCATCCCATTTAATTTTATAAACGACCTCATTGTATAATTTATAAAAGCCTATTTTCTATATTTTATCCGCCGTCAAGTTGTCGCCTAACAATAAATTTAGTTGCTACACAATAAAATCACTACATAAAATAAAAAAATAAAAAAAAATTTGGTAGATTGGTATATTAATAAAGCTGCTGCTTTATGCTTAAAAAGCTACTTCACTGTAGCTGCCAACCTATTATTTTTGCTACCCATTTTAATTATTTTTAAAACCCTAAATCACATTAGTTTGTCGCTGCGTTAAATACATGCCAAAATAAAGGGAAGCAATATAGGTAGCAACATCATTCTATAGGTACATATTCTTTAAAATTATTTTTATATAAATTGTCTTTGCCATAATATCATATTTTTGAATAGAATTTTTATCCACTTCCAGTCCTGCATGTTTTTTTCTTCTATATTTCTATTTTACCATTTTTATAATCTGCCCCAGTGTATACGGTTCCTAAGCTATCCTGTTCAGTGGGAATGGTGTCATAAACCTTTACCTTATTCTCCCCTCCGTTTTAACCCCATTTTTTTAGAAACACATTAAATGTATTTTATTTTACGTTTACGTAATAAGCATTTTATATTAAATGTTGTATGCATCGTCAAGATTAAAAAAAGGAAACTTTTTTTTTTTTTGAGTTATATCTGCAATCAGTAAGCGTCCGTTTGTGTTACTATGAGCAGATGAGCTGAAGGCGAACTTGACTTTATGAGAGACATATCCACTGACATATCCTCAGCAATTAGCAGGGGACCTGCTTCAATAATGAGGTGATTCAGAAACTTTAATCCATTTCCGTCTCCATGATAGGCCGTCTTTTAAGACGACGGATTTGGTTCATTTGCAGGAGCTCCTGAGCGAGGTGGTTGGGATGTTGCTCAAGGCGAGTTCTGTAGATTTTGCTCAGGTTATCAATCTCTTGTTTGACGGTGAGAACATTTAAATGGTGATGAATTTCATTATTGGTCACAAACCAGGGAGCGCCACTCAATTTTCTCAATAATATGTTTTGAAAGCGTTGAAGAATCTCGATGTTGGAGTTGCTAGCCTTGCCCCAGAGCTGGGTACCATATGTCCATATGGGCTTTAGTATGGCTTTATAGATTAGAACTTTTTTCTCAACTGTAAGTTTAGATTTAAAAGGAAACTTGGAACGTTTTTTTTTTATTCAATTAAAAAAAAAACATGCCTAATGATGTATTCTATGGAGCATACCTATACATAAATGAGTGTATGGAGCTTCAACCAAGTCGCAAACTATTATGACAATCGACAGGGACAGTTATAAAAAATATTTAACAAATAATAATACATTGTGATATCACTTTATGTCACCTTATGGCACGTTATGCCAATTTATGACCCCTTATGTCACCTTATGTAACCTCATGTCACCTTTAGCCACTTCATGTCAATGCCATACGTTTTTATCGCTGTCACTGTCGATTGTCATAACAACTTGCTACTTGTTTAACGCCGGGATGGATAGATGTTCGGAAAAAATCATTTGCAAATAAATTACCTTATCGACTTTGTAACAGTGATTATAAGACCATAATTGTAAATTCTAATTATTTGTAACGATTGATGATTGTGCAGTAAGCAAGAGAAGTGTGTCAGGATCGAAGCAAATGGAATTCCATAGTCTCTGCTTACCCCGGTGGGAAATAGGTGTGAGATTATGTATGTATGTATGTATATTGTAAAACTGTAGCAGAGTGAACGATGTGGATACATTGTAGGATAGCCCGGCAAGTAGCAAAATGTGAACCATCCTAAACTGTTAAAAAGAGTAATCTAAAACCGGGTTTTAACGATAAAATTTTATTTTATTTTTTTGTTTCAGGAAATTGGACGACAGTAATACTTCAGATAATAAAAGGTATGTTTTGTTTGAAATTAATTTTAGAACAAAATGATAATATAAATTATCATCTCTCTAGCTTTATTTGATTGTCTTCAACAAAAACTCGCTGTCTTTCAATTATTTTTTTTTACCTTTGATGGATTTGCTCTTGGCCCCAGACTTGCCCAAAGGCATTGACGAGACCTAAGATAGAACTCGCTCGCCCAGAAGGTATCTGTTCACTCTGGCCTTGAAAACACCCGGGTTATATGCATTCGGAAATACCGAAGACGGCAGGGAATTCCACTCCTTAGCACCCTAGCAAATAGCAATTTATTTAATTCCGGGTATAAGTTAAGGCAACTAATTTTGACTTCTATTAAAACTAGCCTAACTATGACTTTTGTTAACAATATTCACAGCTAAACGTCAAAAAAATCTGATTTTCACAATGAGAAGTAGAAGTTGTGTCTTGGAGGAATTGCACATACACCCACCGGTGGGTGAAGCCAGTGGGTTCACGGGTCGCGAGGGAAAATAAAATGTACCATTAAAAACCCTATTTTTTCTGTTCTGTGATGTCCCTCTAACAAACCTTTCTTTCTTTCTTTAATTGGGAATACGGTCGTTAGGTTATGTTATGTTTGCTCCATTACATTCCATAACCCAAAATACCGATGTTTTTTACTTTACGAAGTCTCCATAATCCGTCCATTGATCAGTCATCATCAGCCCATAAACGTCCCCACTGCTGGGGCACGGGCCTTCCCTATGGATGGATAGGGAGATCGGGCCTTAAACCACCACGCGGGCCCAGTGCGGATTGGTGGTTATTAACGACTGCTAATGCAGCCGGGACCAACGGCTTAACGTGTCTTCCGAAGCACGGAGGAGCTCGAGATGAAAACTTTTTTTTTTGTGGTCACCCATCCTATGACCGGCCTCTGCGAAAGTTGCTTTACTTCAACAATCGCGGACCGAGCGCGTTTACCGCTGCGCCATCGAGCTCCTCCATTGATCAGTAAGCCAAGCAAATCCACTGTTTACCAAAAAACAGAAGCGGATAAGATAGTTTGTTCCCTGTGAGCCCCAATGAAAGTCGCGGCAAATCCAATATGGGTTTTGTTCCATTATTCATTTCATTACACGTAAGTTTCTGTTACTGATTTCCATTCGCCTTGACAAACTGACACTGTTTTCCGTTTTCCGCTTAGCCGGATTTGGAAATCGTATTTTTCCGCTTTCGGTTTTTAAAGTTGCTAATGTGTAAATGCTTTGGAAGATAAGCCGTATATCCTTGCGGTGTTTGGTTAATAGATTTGGATTTAAAAGGTTTTTATTTGAAGGTATGAAGAAGGGAATTGGCATAGGTAATCTCATGTGAATCTTTATAATCTCTAAAGCTTGGTACACACAGGCCGGGAAAGCGGGGAAGATCATACTCTTTGTTTGTTTTCCCGGATCAATGTTCGAGTATGTTTGAGAAAGATAAAATATTTTATTGAGCACAATGAAGACACAAAAAAAACTAAATTAAATAAAAACATCCACGTACTAACTTCTACTTTTCTTTTCTTTTTTTTTTTACTTTTCTTTTCTTCTTCTTTTTTAAGGGGGCGGAAGGCAAGAGGAAAACCACTGCCCTATTTTTTCCGACAAGATCATGACATTTGTGTGCATTGCGCACTTACTATTATATGCGCTAATGTCAAATTGCAATATTGCTTTTTTTGATGAATTGCTTCGATGTGGCCTTTTTAACCCCTTTTTAAAGAATTTTATTATAATTACTTAGCTCTCTGTACATGTATTACAGATTTATATATCATGCAGTACGAGGAAGGGACGTAACATACATCGTGTGGCCCCTCTGTTATTTCCTACAACATTGTCCAATTTTATCACTCATTTTAGGAGAAAAAAATGAAGAGAACTCGGGCGTAAAAAATAAAAGGAGAGACAAAAATATGTAAAAACATGGCAATTTTCCTTTTGCCCCGAGCTGAGATACACAATATCTGATTGTGATGAATTTATCCTGGGCCGTTTCCCAAAGGGTCTGTACCCTCCTGTGTTGCTCATAGATTTAACAAAGGGAGGTTGCTGGTTGGATGCAAGAACCCATTTGAGAATATATTAAGTTATTTTTACATTAATTTTATTTATTTTATTTTATTATTTCTTCGTGAATGCATGTTAAGCCGTTGGTCCCGGTTACTACTTAGTGATGTAAAATAGTCGTAAAATAGTCGTTACATGAGCCATGTCAGGGGCCTTTGGCGGTTCAATAGTAACCTTGACACCAGGCTTGTTGGGGTTAGTAATCCACCTTATGATAGAATATGAAGGTTTTTGGAACACCAAATCAAATCAAATATACTTTATTGCACACAACTTACAAAATAAATTTACTCAAATGGATGATAGATACAGTACAATCTGGCGGCCTAAAACACAACAACAACACAGCACACAACAACACACACACATACACACACACACACACACACACACACACACACACACACACAAACACACACACAGCACAGCAACACAGCTTATACAGGGTGTTAGTGACGTCGTAACGAATACTATAGGGGGACGATTTCGCTCATGATTCTGAGTTGATATCAAGTAGGTAGTGATGTAGTGAGACAGATTGATAAAGTACGAATAAATCCATAAAATCTTAGCGTTATAGATTTATTATAGTCCAGTTCTCTCTCTGATTTCCGGAAAAACAATTTTGTGGTTAACAAAATATGTGTATAAGAATTTTAGTTTGAAAGAGAATTAATAAACGCTCTTCAGGTCCAATAAAGATTCCGAAGAACTTTTTAAGAAATATTCCGGAATAAATATTGAGGCTTAGACTCCGGCTGAGCGTCAGCGATTAGCGGGGCGACAACAGTAGAGGTAGAGGAAGCGGGATCGAAATAAACAGTTGGTTCTTATAAAACCATTTTTACAATAAGATTCCCATTGACATTCAGAATTTGCCTTTCAACTGTTTTAAGACAGTAGTTAAACAAAAACTTTACAAAAAAGGTTATTATAAGGTTAGTGATTATTTAGAAGATATGAATGCATGGGATTAACAGACTGTCTGAGAACTGATATTAGGCAGCTAAATTACTCAATTGTATACCAATATTTTATGTTTTTTTTTTTTAAAGAACCTCTAGGGCCCTGTGCCGAGGTTTTTCTTGCAGCTTCTTTTCCCCGGCTATACAGGTTGTGAGAAGCTGCAGTAGTTTTAGGCGGATGAGACGTTCGTTATGTAAAAATTGACGATTCAAAGTGTATCTATGTTACCTACTGAATAAAGATATTTTTGAATTTGAATTTGAATTTGAATTCATTAGGGCTAACGTGCGCAACGTCATAAAATTTTGTCTCGGTAATTTTATCGCTTCTGACGATATACAGCATTATGGGTACATTTGCACCAGGTACGATTGGAGGCGAGCTTTTTCAGTAAGGTTTGGTTTAAGTGTTTATTTATTTATTAAGTACCACTACATCATACAATATATAAAACTTTAACATCTAAGACAATTACTAAAATTAAGACTTAAGTGTTAATTGTATATAATTTGTTTTATTTTTAGTTTTGTTTATTTATTTTAGTTTTATTTAATTTTATTTTTGTTTTGTTTGATAAGTCTCTTTTTTGTACTGTAAGCAACTGTTTTGTTTATGGTGTAAATTAAGTACTTACTGTTAATTTGACATTTTAAATTATGTCGTTTTAGGAGGTAAAAAAACTCAGAATCATAAGCTGAATCATCCCGTCACTAACACCCTGTATAAGCTGTTGGTGTTCCAAAAATCTTCTTATTCTCTCGTGAGGTGGATTACCGACCCCATCAAGCCTGGTGTCAGGGTTACTATTGAACCGCCAAAGGCCCCTGACATGTGAACCTAATTAAGTCATGTCGTTCTATCAAAATACAAACAAATTCACGTATACGCATGTTAGGGGAAAAAAAAACTTATCGATATCGACAGAATATATTGAATAATCGATTATTTTATCGCGTTGAGCATGTTAGCCCTGCTGGACACGAGCGGAAACAAGCGATTCGATCGATATCGTATGTCGCCGAGAACAGCCTAGTCACGGCGAGTGATATAATCACAGATTATAGAAACAACGTAGATATGCCCTCCGCACTAAATTACACGAGTTCGCAGCGGCCGCACTTATCGCTATCGACCCGCTAGGGTCGATTAATTCTTTCAAATATTTTTCCTCTCTGACGACGCCCTGAGCTGAGTTTCGCGCCCAACTGGGCACCCTCAGGCCTGTTGTCTTAAAACGTTGTACCGGGTGAGAGCCTTCAGCGCTCCCCATTCGTCCGGCCAAGTAGTTAATGCCACCTGCGGCAAATCTACAATAAGTAACGTCAAAAAAAAAGCAGTGGCCGCACCAAGACATTTCTGACTGGATCGCTACATCGATTTACCTACCGTTCATTGCGTAATAACACAAGCGCTAGTTGTGGTTGCGCGATACCAAAGAAGCAATGAACAACGTTGAAAGTTTTGTATTAATATGATCGAGGTTCGCACCGGCCGCTGGTATTCTGCTGCCTTCAATTTTGAACTGGATGAGAGCCCTCCGCGCTCCTCACTTGTCTAGTCTAGTACCAAGGTGCCGAGGTTTTTCTTGCAGCTTCTTTTCCCCGGCTATACAGATTGTGAGAAGCTGCAGTAGTTTTAGGCGGATGAGACGTTCGTTATGTAATAATTGACGATTCAAAGGGTAATTATGTTCCTATTGAATAAAGATATAATTGAATTTGAATTTGAAAGTAGTTGATGCTATCTGAGGCAAATGTACAATAAGCCATATCAAAAAAACCGGTAAAGTGTGAGTCTGACTGGCGCACCGAGAGTTCCGGAATTTGATACCTCCACGCAAAAAAAAAAAGAAAAATGTCTTGACAGACAGACGGACGGACAAGAATGTGATCCTATAAGGGTTCCGGTTTACCTTGTGAGGTTTATAAACATAAATAGCCTATATACCTCAATCAACCGGAGGGTGTATGGAGCATACTCCACCACGCTGCTCCACTGCGGGTTGGTTGAGGTATTTTAACGGCTGATAGCCGGGACCCACGGCTTAACGTGTCCGAAGCACGGAATCAACTTATTTTTTCAGACAATCAGGTGATTCAAGCCTGTAAAGTCCTTACCAAACAAAGGACAGTCTCACAAAGTGATTTCGACTGTGTCCCCATCGGGAATCGAACCCGGACCTCCAGATCGTGAGCGTAATGCTCTAACCACTAGACTACGAGGGCTGTTGAGGCTGTGTGAGGTCCGGAACCCTAAAAAAAAAACAAAACCTGGCTGGTCTCGCCGCACCACTGTCGATATCGCGCGCTCGTCTTTAACGTCCAATTTGCGCATCTAAACCTAAAAATAAAGTAAAAAATCCAAACGATATTCATTTCCATTCTCTAGAAAATGTATTTAGATTTTTATGAAAGGGGAAAATTGAAATGTGGTGAATCGAAAAATAGATAAAGCCAACGAAATTCCACTTCAGTTCTTTCATACCGAAATTCGGACGTTTTTATTTCTATCCGTGATAGCACTGTTCGGAAAACGCGTGACTAACATCCTAATATCACGGGTTCGAATCCCAGATCGCGCTCAAAACCACTCAATTCCACTTTAGAGTTTGAATTCATGTTTGGATCATATAACCTGATTTCCAAGTTTTGTGCCCGGTTTATAGGCTCGCCTCTATTACCATCACTAATTTAAGAGTCACGCTCTTGCCGATGTAGCGCGATGATTCTCCATGCTACTTTTTTAGGGAAAACTAGGGCAGTGGTTTCCCTCTTACCTTCTGCCCCGCAGTACTCTGACGCGAGTGTGATAGAGCCCAGAGTAGTCTATTTCAATATAGGACTCCTGTCCTCCGCCTCTGAATAGTACTGACAGTTACTGCTACCCTCTGTCAGGTTCCAGCTCCTATTACATAGGATTTAAACGTAATTGGAGAGAAGTGGATGTACTACAACTCTGCCTTTTTTTAATGCCTATCTCAGTGGGCCTCAGGTAATCAAAATTAAGTAACGACCAACTTACTCCTCTTTTTTTAGAGCAAGCGTTTTTCCATTAACCGGGCACAAATCCTGGAAACAGGTAAAATAATTGTTCCATGGAATTTATTTCGCTTTAATAATAGTAGCTGAATTTCATCGAATGCCTCTTTTTCAGTCATTTTAAAATGAGAGTGTAAACATAATTAATACTTTATTTTCACCTCTGAGAATTTTTCGTATTCGTTTACAATTTGCCGTTAAAGTGATTTACATCCAACTGAACTTCACAGCTTGTTTGCCCTGAGCAATTTATATTTAATCTCATTTATGTATCGATATCGCATTGGGTATACTATACCTTTAAATATATTGTTTAAGAATTATGGAAACTAAAATAAATAAAATAAAATAAATAAATAAATAATAAAATTGAGATATTTTTTAAATAGAATAATTAATCATTTATTGCACTACAGATCCGAGTAACAAGGATATTTTGACGCATATTCTTGGTATTGGTATTTGCAGGCCGTTTTCCGCAACTCGACGTCTGAGCGCCTATTTTGCGTGACGCATGCGTGGAGAATCTTGTCTCGAGCAACGAGAACTAGCGCTAATTAACAGCGCGGCTACATCGAATGTAGCGTCTTAGCCAGAAATATCTTGATACGGCCGCTTCAGACACCGACGTGAGGTTAACAGGCGCCATGAGAACTCAGCACTATTGCTGATAGCATATCTCTTTTGTTTCTGAGATCTGTGGTTGAACCCGTGTTCTGCGTGAATCGGACGTAAAGATTGGCACTTCCAGTTTGTCTATGTCTACAACGCTCCTGAACCAATCTGGTCGAGGAATGTGAGATCTATTTCACAAGCACGCAATATCAAGTCGATGCTTCTAAATCCGGGCATTCCTTCTCAGACGTGGGGTGGAAATAAAACTATAATGGTTATACTTTAAAATTGAAAATTTTGCTTCCCGGACGCAACAAGTCTATCCGTGTTCAGGTTCCCATTGACATTCAGAATTTGCCTTTCAACTGTTTTAAGACAGTAGTTAAACAAAAACTTTACAAAAAAGGTTATTATAAAGATAGTGATTATTTAGAAGATATGAATGCATGGGATTAACTGTCTGAGAACTAATATTACGCAGCTAAATTACTCAATTGTATACCAATATTTTATGTTTATTTTTTTAAAGAACGTCTAGGGCCCTGTGCCGAGGTTTTTCTTGCAGCTTCTTTTCCCCGGCTATACAGGTTGTGAGAAGCAGCAGTAGTTTTAGGCGGATGAGACGTTCGTTATGTAAAATTGACGATTCAAAGTCTATGTTACCTACTGAATAAAGATATTTTTGAATTTGAATTTGTTTCGGAATACAACCTGCATAAATACGGATGGAAATGTAGAAAGAAGCTCCCTTTCAGAGAGCTTTCTTTCTCCTTTGTTTTTTTTTAGCAACTGTAGATCTACATACATAAGATCACGCCTATTTCCCATTGGAGTAGGCATAGACCAAGGCATTAAACTTAGAACTATCCTAACACACAAATCCTAATAAGTTTTCATGCATTCTCGCCGGTTTGGAAGACTTTTGACCTGGCCATTCTTTGAAGTCATAAGACCGAATATTCTTTTAAAATCCAAACCCCATTTTTTAACTATTATGCCAATGAATATTAAAACATCCTGGTACTGATAGCAGTATGTACGCTTAGGCCTTCCTCTTCTAACTCTACCACTTACACTCACACCATTAATTTGCATTGTTAATCTACTTTCTTGTCTGTTGACCTCACGCAGACTAAGACGTGACCTGAATGCCAATAGATTTGTACAGCGACATTAGAATGTTGACGGATTTAAGAATAAAAGGAAGCCTCGGAACATACAAGTTCCCTTATATATCAAACTCACCCAATAACCCATGAACCAAAGCACATTATCAGGAATAATTTCCAGCGACCTTTACAACCTGAGCGACCACGTGGGACATGATTGATGGCTAAGTTGTTGTCCCACTGTTCGCGACAATAACTTGTCTTGTTCGAGAATTTAAAGCTATCGTGTGTTAGAATCACGGAATAGAAGAAAAAGGTTGGAAAGACCATAACGCGCATTTTGTACGAGAACCGCTGTCGCCGGTTCAACCCCACTCTCTTTTACTACTCCTGCATACAGATAACTTCGATACTGCTTCTCAGATTGCGTTCAGTCTGAAGAAGAGTTGTCTCGTTTCAGCCTATAAGTCTATAAGTTGTTGAAGAGAGACAAAAACCTTGAAGGACCTCCGGTTCTTCGCTCGCTGTCACTCGGACCGCCTTCTAAGGCCGGGTATCGGTAACCCCAACATGATTTACAAAGGTGCCGACTGATTATACGCTTGAGTCAACTTCGGATTTATCGCTGGATATTCCGACGAATTCTTGTGAGTTATTGAGGATCCCAACCTTCAGGATTTGCCCACAAAACGTTATATTTTAGGGAACAATTAAGTTTCGATATTGTATCTCTGGGTCAATTTTAGGAAGGAAGGATGAAAAGGTCGTTCATATTGGCTTTGGTAATAAAGTAAAGGTTAATGTGGTTTATAGATTCGATACAATTATGATATAGCTTTTTTAATACGTTAGTTTTGAGAAGGTACCATTTTAAATCAGTCATGAAATTCTCAATCACTAGTTTTAATGAAAATTACGTTAAGTGCCTAAGGCAATTGGTAACGCAAGGCGTTGAAAGATGTATTTGCTTTAATTTAATGTCAGGCGTTACCTTCTAAATTATAACTTCAAGGCTTAGAGCACGGATCTCCGCGGCAAGCTATCTGCCACCATTTTTTTTTAATCCGGATTTAATTCCTGTTCTATCAGGGTGTTAAATAAAGTTTTATTGTAAAACAATGCAATCAACACCAATATGACATAATGATTTCTGCAGTACTTATGAGCATTGGAAAATATTGGAATGTGATGTTAAATTAATGAAATGTTATTAATTTTATAAAGTGAGTAAATATCGGATGGAAACATGGTAAATGTGTACCTATGCAACGATTCAGAATCAGTCAATGTTACAAGTTACAACACTATTATCTCGTGTGTTGCTGGGTTGCTTCTGAGAGTGAATAAAAAATTGCTAGCCCAGTGATGACGTAAGTGTTACCATTAAATTTGTATCTCCAACATTCCAAGGACGTAAATTTATTGAAAATTATGTGAATTACTTACTACTAATGTATTTAATTACTATTACTTGTCCCATACACAAAAAAACAGTAAGTAGTTTCTTTTTAAACGAATGGCAACTCAAGGTGGGATGACGTCAGCTGGGCTAACCTTGAAATGTTAGCTGTCACTTTTGAGCATACCTGGTTTTCGTATACCATGTCTTGGCATGTCCTAAAATCCGACAAACTGTGTCCTTTTTAACACGATGGGCTAACAGTAGTTCCAACTAGTCAAATCAGTTACTCTTTACTAAACGTCAAACCACGAAATTACTACGAAATTTGCTGGAATTGGTATGAAAAAGCAACCTGTGCCGTCATAGAAAATGTGATGAAATGTTCGATTCGATTTTTCTTTATTAAAATTAATACATTAGTTAAATATAAAACAGAAAATGTTTTTGTCACCTTTAGATCTGTCTTTATTTAGTAATCAGAATTTCATAATTTATCTTTGACTGATCCTTCTCGTCTAAGACTTCGTATCAACAGTAGCAGGTTGTTTTTGATTACTTAAGGCTCTATCTACCCCATTAGGAATTTCGGACGTGAGTTTATTATGTGGTCTTTTCGACCAGGTCTTCATTTATTATAAAGATAAGATAGATGAAATCTTTATTTAGATTTAAGTAATATAACTTCTAAATATAACAAGGGTTTACCGAAGCCTTCGATAAATTTCCAAGAAATTTCGGCACCAAAGATTCTACGCACTGTCGCAATCTTTGTTGCCGGGGTAAGTGCAAACAGGATCCCAAACCCAGCTTTACAAAGTCTGCCATTACCATAGGGAAGAAAGGGCCAATATACAGTCCCCTTTCAATCCATACACCATAGGCCAGTATTTACGTACTTTCCAACAAAACCTTACTATTTGCGAGTTGGCGACCAAACAAAATCCTATTATGCAAATATGCTGAAGCTTATATTGATCGGGGTCGATATTGGCTTTTGATTTGCAAACAAATGCTGCCTCCTGTTTTTAAACGAGGATTGAGTGCTGCCAGCATGGCCCCTAATGATTTTTCTTGTAGGGATGTACATAATATTGACAACCTAGACAAATGAGGTAATCTTTACGAAACGTCAAAACGAAAGTTCTCTTTGGAGTTAGTATGGTAATACTGTCCTGTGACGTGATCAATAAAAGCGGTCAAACATCGTACTCATTGTTACTTAAATCATTAATAAAATTCGTGATAAAGCAATCAATTATCAGTTAGCACTTGAAATCTCCCGCTCTTCCTATATCCATTCCCATACATCCATTCATTCGTCCAACGAGCCATTTCGCTATCTTCCGATGGCGGCTTCAAGTGTGCGTACGGACATTATTATGTGTTATAAATCATAAAAAAAACTACCTAAGTGGCCATCACCAGCTTCTAAACTTCACCGTGAACAAGTAAAAAGGGGCGCCCCTCAGGAACAGCATTCCAGCCAAGGGAAGTTCAGAGCCTCATCACACGTGAGTCCGTTTCCCTTTTCCATCTTTTAAAGTGCTCACAACCCGACAAGGCAACCTTTTGGATTTACAGTCGTGAGCTATCGAAATCATTAACAATTCGACAATAAGTTAATAAGTAAAATGAGATCTTAAACTGGCTTATGTTTCTAGATGAGCATTTTATAATTTATCTTTGACCCAGTGAAAGACCATTTATATTATGATGAAGTTGGTAATACACCTCATAACCCACACGATAGAAGAAGAAGATAATTATTATGGTGTTATGTATGATGAGGCGGCAAAAGATAGCGTTGAGTGGAAGTATGTTCTTCGAACCCTACCTCTCATGCTGGGATTGAAAACATACACGGCTGAAAACTTGAAAACTCACCTCACTCAATTCTTTTGTGAGTTATCGCGTAGCTTACGCATCCTTCTTAGATTATCTATATTTGGCCGAACATCTTATCCACCCTAAAACTACCGCAGCTTCACAACCTGTGGGTATAACGGAAGAAAAGCTGCAAGAAAATATCCCGGCACAGCGCCCAAATATTCGTAAATATATATATTGTACTTAATAAAATTTCAGTAATTTGACTACCTAATTTTGGCTCCCAGGCGGTTATTAAAATATTTACTTAAGCAACTTTATTTTTATTCCGAGTGTGGTAGGCGTGTATTAACAATGTGCCGGTTACTATTTATTTTTTCACAATATTTATGTGGGATAATTGGCAAGAAAATAAAAACGTTCGAACACTGTATTTTATTTTAAATTGGATTATGCCTTATACACCGACTTCAGTTCATATTACCAGAGAGAGGAAGTTCCTCTTGACATTTTACTTTTTAAATTTTATGTTTCTTTTGTTTACGCAAAGCCTAAACATAGTACAGCCAAAATCAGAAAGGTAAAATATTAAACTATCCCACACGGCCATCCTATAATTCATCCGTCTCGGATGAGTGTGGAATCCAGGGTTTCATCATATCGGCTGAACTCGAAGTGTTGATAGGTCCTTCATCATGGCCAATCTTCTTTAAGTCGTATCGATCATTCCTTTTTTTCTTTACAACTTCGTATGGTCCTAGATACTTGGGATATAGCTTGTATCCTTGTACAAATTGAGTTCTTTTTATAGCCACTAGGTCTCCAACTTCGTATTGTATAGCTTGTCTTCTTTTCTTGTTGTAATTTTGTTTATTTTCCTCTTGTATCTTTTGTATGTTTTCTTTGGCCTTTTTTCTCAAATTTTCTCTATTTTCGTTGAAATTTTGTATGTTTTCTTCTTCAATTAGTTTTAATATTTGGTCTTCTTTATCCTTCATCTTCACACCAGTTAATAATTCAAACGGTGTCATCTGAATACTTCTCTGATAGGTACTGTTTATACATCTTTGTACAGCACTAACATGGCGATACCATTTGGTGGGGTCATCTTTTGATAGTTTGCTCAAAACGTTAATTATTATTTGGTGGATACGCTCAACCTGTCCGTTCCCTCTTGGTTGACCAGTCGTGATAGTGTGATGAATAATATTCTCAGCATTACAGTATTCTTCAAAGGCATTCGAGGTGAAGGAAGCATTGCGATCTGAGATTATTTGGTTTGGGGAACCAAATGTTTGTTGTAGTATTTTCAGTTTGCCTAAAACTTCTTCTGTCGTCGTTGTCTTTGTTGGGTAAATCCAGGTGAATTTTGTAAAACCGTCAACTATGGTAAGTAAGTATTTATAGTTTTTATTTGTTGATGCTAGAGGTCCAAGATGATCAATGTGGTAAGTAGACAACGGAGCATCTCCCTTCTCAATAGGGTTTAGATAGCCTTCTTTCTTTCCTTTTTTATGTGAAATCAGAATGCATTCCACGCAATTGTCTATAGTCATCTTAATTTTCTCTTTCAGGTTTTCAATGTAATATTCTCTAGCAATCAGTTCTTCAGTCTTCGTTACTCCAAAGTGTCCCTTTCCGTGATTTTTCCTTATGATTTCGTTTTCCATCTTTTTTGGTACAACAAGTAGTTTCGTTCCATTCTTAATTTTCCAAACAATTCCAGTTTCCAAAACATAATCTTCATAGGGTTCTCTTTCTAATGTTCTCTTTAGCAATTTTATTTTCAGGTCTTCGTCTTGAGCATTCCTTATCCGAGCTGTTGTTTCTGTAAGTATATTGACATTTTTAATGGGGTATCTACTAAGTGCATCAGCATGTTTCATTCTCATTCCAGGTCTATGTTCAATGGTATAATCATACTCTTCAAGCAACAGGGCCCATCGTGCCACTCTTGGTGGTAAATCTTTCTTTTGTAGCGTCATGGTTAAAGCTGAACAGTCAGTTACAATCTTAAAACGGATTCCAAGCAGGTAGACTCTAAACTTCTTTATAGCTTGAACAATAGCCAGAATTTCTAAGTGATAGCTATGATATTTTTTCTCAGCGGGTGATGTCTTTTTACTCATGTACAGAACTGGATGCAGCTTGTTATCTTTTGGGTTTTTCTGTAGCAAAACTGCCCCATATCCTTCACAACTAGCATCGGTGTGAACTTCCGTTTCTAAATCAGGGTCATAAATTCTTAACACTGGAGATGTGCATAGAATATTCTTTAGTTCATTAAATGCTTTCTCACAGTTAATGTCAAACTTGTATAAAGAATCCTTTTTAAGTAGATCAGTTAAAGGCTTAGCTATAATGGAGTAATTCATAATAAACTTTCTGAAATATCCCGTGAGTCCTAAGAAGGATTGTAATGACTTTATGTTCTGTGGTTTCTGAAAGTTTGCTACTGCAGCTATCTTTTCTTCTGATGGTCTCACTTCACCTTCCCGAACAATGTATCCAAGGTAAGTGATTTCTTTCTTCAAAAAGTAACATTTGTCCCAGTTAAACAGTAATCCATAGTCTTCCGCTCTTTTGAATACTCTCTGTAATTTTTCTATTCCTTCTTCTTCTGTAATGGATGGTATGATAAGATCATCAAGGTAAGCTAAAGCTGTACCATCTTGAATTATATCTTGAAATACGTCATTGACAAATCTTTGAAAAACTGAAGGAGCTGTAGATAAGCCAAATGGCATTTTCAGAAACTCGTACTGACCTCGAGGAGTCACGAATGAGGTGTACTTTCGGCTTTCTTTGTTAACGTTCACATGTAGGAATCCATTCTTTAGATCAAGTGACGTAAAAAATCTGGCATGTTTCAGTCGATCGATTTGATCCTCGATTAGGGGTAGAGGGAATCTCTCTTTGATAATCTTTTTGTTTAGTCGTCTGAAATCTACACAGAGACGATAAGTTCCATTTTTCTTTTTTGCTAAAACGATTGGGCTTGCAAAGTCAGACTTGCTTGCAGTAATTATGCCATCGGAGAGCCATTCGCCAATTTGTTTAGTTACAACATCCAGTTCTAGCGGAGATAGTCTTCGTGGATTCTGGTAGATCGGATTATCATCGGTGAGTATAATCTTTAGTTCAACACTTGATTCCTTTTTTTTATTATTTGGATCATAGTTATTAATCATCTCTTTAATTTTTCCAGAAAATGTAATTTCGCTTATATTGAGCGTGTCGTCTTCTTCAACATCCATCATCGTGAGGTGCAGTATCTTCTTCGTGTGAATACCATCCGTAGCAAAATTTACTTCAACTTCGTTGAGTATTGGGTTGCCGAGTATAATGTCAACAGGTAAGGAACTATCTTCAACCACGTGCATAGTTGCTCCAAAATAGCAGTCATCGCTTTGGATTTTAGCTTCAAATGATCCTTTAGTCATAATTTCATGTTCTGTAATTCCAGCCAAGCGTACAACGTTATTCGGATTGAAATTCAGCTCATTGCTATTTACTTTACGAAAGTAACTCATTTTAATCAGATTTACATCACTCCCGGTATCAATCAGGGCTTTGACTTCAACTCCATTAATCTTCAGGTTTTTATAAGGTGTAAAAGTATTCTTCGTATCTTTATCTTCTATTTTAAGTGTCTTCTTAGAGTTTTTTGGACACTCATTTGATTTATGTCCAAATTCATTACATTTGAAACATTTTATTCCTTTACTACAATTTGGTGTCTGATGTCCAAGGTCACCGCAGTTATAACAACGTACTTTATTTGTTCTTTGATTGTTTTCCTTTTTCATCTTAGATACAGGTGCATTAGAAGTTCTAGTAAAACTCGACGTACCTGGAGTAGACTTCTTCTTCATCTCACTATAAAGTTCCAGCTTCTTTCGAAATTCTTTCATAGTCGTAGCTCCATATAGAATTGTTTTATTAGTTTCAGAATCTCTAATACCATCAATGATGTACTCCATCAAGGCTTCATCTTCAATAGTACCTTGCATCGATATTTCTTTCATAGTTAAAAAATACTGTTGATAAGTCTCGCTTTGTTTCATCTTACGTGCAGCCAATTGTTTGTGAATTATTGCACTGTTTAGTTTGCGGCCAAATTCTTCGATCAGTTCATCTTTTAAATTATCCCATGACTTGATACTTCCCAAAGATCTTAAAAACAGTCTAGCAGTTCCAGTGAGTAGTCTTTTCCCATAGATAAGCTTTTCAACTTCACTCCATTTCATTATGGAAGCTATTTCTTCAAAATCTTTAATAAATGTTTCTACGTGGTAGGTGTCATCTCCGGTGAATGGCGTCGTAGATTTTTCTAAGTCGTTAAATGATATACGGGGTGCACTAGATTGAGAATCTTTAGAAATCATCTTTTCTTCTTTATGAAATAAATCTTCTTCAACACAATCTCTTCCAAATTTCGTCATTTTACACTTAAATGAAGTCTTTCTTCAGTCTTAAAAGTCGTAAAATAGTCTTCTAAAGTCTTAACTCTTGATAAAAAGTGTATTCCGTATGATTCCAATCAACTTTCTTAAAACATCCCGTAAAATTTTATCTTTAGTTCATTCCGCGTCCCGCAGCATTCGATTCGACTTTGTTTTGTACCTATCGCGTCCCGAAGCATTCGTCCAGTCTTGTCAAAGTCAAATTCTTAGACGTCAATTGATTTTGACAGCACGGTCGGTAAAACAGTATGGTGAGCCGCAGGTGCCACAGAGACTAGACAGAGACAGGCGATTTTCTTGAGTTCTCGCTCCCGCACTCCGTCGGTAAAACAGTCGAATTTGCCGAGTCACGTCTTCGATTCTTGATATTGGTTTCTTTGTAAATCTTCATAAAATACACGAACTCGATGTTTTCTCACATCCCGGACGAGCCCCCATAATTTTGTGGGATAATTGGCAAGAAAATAAAAACGTTCGAACACTGTATTTTATTTTAAATTGGATTATGCCTTATACACCGACTTCAGTTCATATTACCAGAGAGAGGAAGTTCCTCTTGACATTTTACTTTTTAAATTTTATGTTTCTTTTGTTTACGCAAAGCCTAAACATAGTACAGCCAAAATCAGAAAGGTAAAATATTAAACTATCCCACATTTATGTGTTTTTTTTTCATACCGAAATATAATGTGATGTCGAATGTTTTTTTTTATTATTTTTTAAGTGATAGGAAAATTCTCTGAATGGCTCGCTTTAACAAAACAAAATGCAGTTGACATCCATAGCCACCACGATCATAATTCAGTAAATTCAATCGTAAAGTCATTGCAGCTCATGGTTAGGTGTATTTCATTTAAATTTAGGTAGTTCACTGTTTTGTTTTATGTCTCTCCTTTTGTTAATACAATTATTATACAGTAAGTGACAACGTCACAAAAACTTTGAAATATAATTCAGACTTTGATTCTGAGTTGATGTCAAGTGGAATTTTCCGTCGTAAAGGTATAGAATTTAAAATAATTAAAAAAAAATTGCGACGGAAAATTCAATCATCCCTCGAAGTTTTCATTACGATGTCACTATCCCCCTGTATATTACGTGAATGAGTTTTACAACGCCCTGTATACTTTGGAATGTCACATAAACTCACACAAAGGTAAAACATTGTCACACAAAAGCTATTCTAGCACATTATAGGCGATAAAGCAAATGTTTACCATCTGGTTAAGCGCTAAACATGTCTAACAAGTCTAAACATGTTTGTACACGAGTTAGCTGCATAATGATCAAATTGTCGCCTTGATGATGATGATAATCATGATGAGTCGTATAGTGCACATATTTGCATACTTGAAGAAATAAAAAGCACGCAATGCACACAAATGTCAAATTGCAATATTGATTTTTTAGATGAATTGCTTCGATATGGCCTTTTAACCCCCCTTAACTTTCTAAATTGTTTTAAAACTAATTATAAATCAGCCCTATTAAAAAAACAATTAACTGCAGAAAAATTGAAACACTCCTACTGGAAAATGCTCAAGTTAAAACATCACTTTTGATAAAATACTAACCCCATTCATTATATTACTGTTAAAATAGTTACACACACACACACACACACACACACACACACACACACACACACACACACACACACACACACACACACACACACACACACAAACACACACACACACACACTCAAGAGTACCTACTTACTTATAATTTTATTTGATTGTCTTTTGATGTTATTGTTTTTTCTACCTAAAACTGCTGTATATTTCCATTTAAATGTCCTATAGCCCTCGATGACAATTACTTCCGCACAATATCCCAGGACGAGGAAATGACTGAAAACCAGCGCTGGATGGCGCCATAGCATGGCTCCATCACAGCACAAGGTGAGCCATGTCCTTTTGCCCGTATTCGTAATATTCAAAATTACCTAGTACTTATAGCAAATGTAATTGTTACTGGCAATAAATTTATTTTATTCTTATTCTTATTCTATTCTCATTCATTAATGAGACATCCAAATTCGAGTCAGACAAAGTTTAGAAATTTTCTATCCTAAACTGGCTTGACCAAGAGTCGAATCCGGAGCCGCAGATGTCTAGTGCCAGGCACTAGGCGGCGCGGCACTAGGTCAGCAGCAATTATTGAGCACCATTTCAACTTAAAATACGTCGAAAAAGAATCAGAATCATTTATTCAACGTAATCATCATGGATAAACTTATTGAAGGTCAATGTAACATTTTTGAGTTTACGCTATTTCGCAAGGTGTTATGGCTTAGGAGAAGAAATGGCAAGAAACTGCAACAGTAACACATCTTTTAAATCAATGAGGGTATACTTTACAAGTTATTTAATAACTAGAGGAACACATTAAATACCAGTCATTTTTATCATTTAGGTAATCATTAATCTTATAATAAGCTTTTTTACATAAAGTAAGCTTCACATGAGCTTTAAAATGTATTCTCTGACAAATTTAAAATATTATCTGGTATGTTATTGTAAAAACGTATACATAACCCCAAAAAAGATGAATTGAATTTACTTAATCTAGAATTTTGAATAGCAACAGACTATAGAATTCCATTCGATCCTGACACACTTCTCTTGCTTCCTCCACATTCATCAATCGTTTCATACACGCACGCCGGTTCAGAGTAGATCGTACTAAACCTTTTCTAAGGACATCTCCAATTTGGTCAATGTTAAGTCCTTCTAGGTCTTCCTCTGCCAGACCTACCATCAACTTACGGACACTATTATTTTACAAAAAAGGAACAAACGAGTGTCACGCTGCAATAACCCAAACAACCACATCATCACTAATGTGGCTCTTAAGAGCTACGCTCTTGTCGGTTTCAGGACCGCGATACCGACCCCGCCGGTGTGGTCGACGATTTCCCTGATTCAGCGCTTATCGCTATCGACCCGCTAGGATCGATTAAGTCCTTCAAATATTTTCCTCTCAGACGACGCCCTGAGCCGAGGTTCGCGTACCGGGTGAGAACCGTCAGCGCTCCCCATTTGACCGGCCAAGTAGTTAATACCAATTTGTCAAAAAAAACAACTCTTGTCGGTGTAGCATTCTCCATTCTTGTCTATCAAAGGCCAATTCTTTCACGTCCTTACAAGACACGACGTTCGCCTTCTCCTTAATCTATTCCATGTAAAATCTTCTTGGTCTTTACCAACAAATTATCCTAAAACAACAATAATTTACCGAACAAACAATGAGCTCGCCAAGAAAAACTCTTCGCAATCAATTTTCATTTAAAAAAAAAGGAATATCTTCTATAGGATTATAAGGAATAAGAAATAAAATAAGGATAAAAGCATACCCTTAAAGACAGTCTGTAATATTTATTGCGTCATATTGCGAGAAAGAAAAATTATGTGAGCGCGTCTTAAGGTTCCGCATGGAAAAGAAAAATAACTAAACCCTCACAATATTAGACTGGAGTATTATCCAGAAATATACGTAATATTAGTACTAAAAATAAGCTGTTATTAGGCCCGTTCCTAGTAGTGGGACTTATAAAGATTAATTATGTTTATGTAATGAATGTTTTTACCAAAAACATAAATAGAGATCGGAAGGTCAGACACGTAGCCGCTTCTGTAAAAAACCGGACTTGTCAAATGTTCAGGTTAGGTAAGCGGATCCTGTCAAAAACGGGATAATGCTAGGTAGATGATGTTTTTACCAATTCATCATCATCAGCCCATTAACGTCCCCACTGCTGGGGCACGGGCCTTCCCTATGGATGGATAGGGAAATCGGGCCTTAAACCATCACGCGGGCCCAGTGCGGATTGATGGTTATTAAAGACTGCTAATGCAGCCGGGACCAACGGCTTAACGTGCCATCCGAAGCACGGAGGAGCTCGAGATGAAAACTTTTTTTTTGTGGTCACCCATCCTATGGCCGGCCTTTGCGAAAGTTGTTTAACTTCAACAATCGCAGACCGAGCGCGTTTACCGCTGCGCCACCGAGCTCCTCACCAATTACCTACTAGGTAATAGCAATAGGCAATTTTTACCAATGGTTAAAAGAAAGAAAGAAAAAACACGGTCAAACGGGTTGCATATGAGCGAGATGCCTATTTGATTCGAATTCGAACAGAGTTGACAATCATCCGTCCCTTTCTTTTTCGGCGGATAAGAAAATGACAGGTATAACTTAAAATAAAATTAGGATTTGTCTACAGGAATCGGGGCTACTGTTACTGGCAAACTTATTCGCGTTGAATGTATTTCTATTTTAGGGTACCGTCTTTACTGCTAATAAAAAACAAAAAAAAAATGTGTAGAAAAAAGTAGGTAAGGTAGGTATTATTTGGCGTTGACACAAGCTAATGTGAGGTGATTCTCGGTTCTATTTTCCATCTATCTACTCAGTCTGTATCCTCCCACTGCTGGCTATAGGCCTCCTCTCTTTCACGGCATCCTTTCCGGTCCTGTGCAAGTCTCATCCATTGCTTTCCGGCGTACCTCACAATGTCATCCTTTTTTTTTGACTTTACTTATATTAGCCGTAGATTTGCCGCAGGTGGCATTAAATACTTGGCCGGACAAATGGGGAGCGCTGAAGGCTCTCACCCGGTACAACGTTTTAAGACAACAGGCCTGAGGGTGCCCAGTTGGGCGCGAACCTCGGCTCAGGGCGTCGTCTGAGAGGAAAAATATTTGAAACAATTAATCGACCCTAGTGAATCGATAGCGATAAGCGCTGATTGAGGGAAGTCGTCGACCACGCCGGCGGGATCGGTATCGGGGTCCTAAAGTGTTTGGTGTCGCGAGGTGATTGGTTGCCTTTATGGCTAGAGTAATCGGGTTATGCAATGTCTTCCGACGACCGGGCTGGTGGTCTGCCTCGATATCGCATACCATTCCTTGGCCACTATTCAATAACAGCCGTAGTCCATCTGTTGTCTACTTTCCATACATTTTTATTTTTCTACTGGTTTTAACGCTAATAGGAAGTGCTAGCGTAGACCCTCTGCAGAATTCTGTAAGGAACCTTCATCACGCTACCAACACTCGCACTTAGCATTTTTTTTCCTCAAGAGAGAACTTCCTGAGACTCTCGATCGCAATATTATAAGGCTGGGAACACTTGGTTTTTCATAACCTTCTAGAGGTATATTTTATCTACTTTAATGTGGATAAATATTATCAACCATTCAAATTCGGCTTTTGGCTGTCATATTTTTGTTCACATACATACATACATAAACTCGCGCCTATTTCCCACCGGGGTAAGCAGAGACTATAGAAATCCATTTGCTTCGATTCTGACACACTTCTCTTGCTTCCTCCACATTCATCAATCGCTTCATATACGCACGCCAGTTCAGAGTAGATCGTTTTAAACCTTTTCTAAGGACATCTCCAATTTGGTCAATGTAAGTCCTTCTAGGTCTTCCTCTGCCAGCCCTACCATCAACTTTCGCTTTATATACCGCTTTCGCAATTATTTTATCCTTCATCCGCACACACATAACACACGCATACATAAAACAAAAATAAAGAAAGCAGTATATATTAAGCGAAGGTTGGTGGTAGGGCTGACAGAGGAAGACCTAGAAGGATGTACATTGACCAAATTGGAGATGTCATTAGAAATGGTTTAGTACGATCTACTCTGAACCAGCGTTTGATGAATGGAGGGAGCAAGAGAAGCGTGTCAGGATCAAAGCAAATGGCATTCCATAGTTTCTACATACCCGTGCGTTTGGTTTCCCTTAGAATCGGATACAAGAGCTAAATGTATCAAAGCCCAAGACGAGTTCAACTAACACAATGCGAATTCCAGCACATTTTCTCAACACAGAGAAATGTACAAAATGAAACGCTAAAACGTAAACTATGCTCCACTCACGCCGGCGGCATTCTGCTTCATACGAATGTGTTCCTTTGAACATGTGCTGTTAATTATAAGAGGTAGTACAAAGATACAATTTGCTTTCACTATTACTTGCATGATAGGGTATTCGACTCGGTCAAAGATAAATTATAAAATGTTTATCAGGCAAATTTAAATAGACGCAAGTCAGATGATCAAGAATCAATCTCACTCGTTTTTGACTTAGTTTCGAAACGAATACGAAAGACCGCTTTTATTGATGATGTCACATAACAGTATTTGTTATGAATGCTAAAGTTAATTTTCTCATTCGAATAGGAAACATTTGAATAGGCAACTCTGAGTAGGGAAGAACGTGAGAAAAACCGTAACGTCCCAAGTGACAACCATTCGAGTGGCTTTTTATTTATTTATTTAATTCAAGCAACTAAGGCCTATACAATGGCCCCGATTCCTGCAGACACCTTGTAATTTTACTTTAAGTTATATCTGTCATTTTGTAATCCGCTGAAAAGGAAAGGGACGGGGAGCCTTCGCGTCCCTGAAGTTAAACCTGAAGCCTGAAGCTTTTTGAAATCCTAAACTCGGGTGTTACAAAAAATACCGCTAACCATGTCATAATAATTTATAATCCAAACATGAATACGAAATCAATATTGAAAACCCTTTAACAACATTTCATGGGTACCTATGAAGCATACTCCACCAAGCTGCGCTACTGCAAGCGGAGCTGACGTCTAAAAATCCAAAACCGTTATTTTTCTTATTCTAATGTAAGGGTTATGAGGTGGTATCGTAAGGATTACCAACTTCAGCAAAACTGGTGTCAGGGTTATTAATATTATGAGAACGAAGGTATTATTGAGTCGCCAAAGGCCCCTGATATGGCTCATGTAACGATTCCACACTTACATCAGTAAGTAGTAACCGGGACCAACGGCTTAACGTGCCTTCCGAAGCACGGATCATTTTACTATCTGACAATCAGGTGATCAGCCTGTAATGTCATAACCAAAGTAGGGATTACTAAGTGATTTTTTTGTGATTTGTTCTCACCAGGATTCGAACCTTACATCTCCGGATCGTGAGCCCAACGCTCAGCCACTGGACCACAGAGGCCGTTAAAAAATCGTTATGCAGCAATAAAACTAGAACATTTCACGGGACATTAATGCTCAAGGGACCGAAAACTGTAAGACGTAACCTTTATAAGTTAACAAGAGAAAACTTATCCCACTATAAATCTAATAAAGGAGGGAATCTTTTCAACGATCGCGCCTTTTATAACTTACAGGGGTTTTAATGAGGCGATATCTTATGAACCAGGAGTTTAACACAACCTGTGTGGCCAGGGAAAAGAAGCTGCAAGAAAAACCTCGGAACAACTCCCTAGACGATCTTTTTTTTTAAACATTTAATATTATTATACAATTTAGTAGGTACTGTTGACGACAGGTCGACATGGCAATCGGGGCATGAGGTGAGCCGCGGAGGCGGGGTCGCCCCGCACACCCGCACAGTCCCCGCGGCGTCTTAGTCTTAGTGTCGCACGAGTCCGTATCGACCGCGTTTATCGATTATAATCTCGCTCACATAATTTATTACTATTAAAGGACGTGGTCATGATATTATTAGATTACCTCCATATATGTGCGATTTAAATCCTATTGAATTAGCCTGGGCCGCCGTTAAACGCTTCGTCAGGGAACACAACATAAAGAGCGATTTGTGTTTGACAAAGCTTAAAGAGATAACAACGAATGCAATTTTGTCAGTCACGGCAGAAAACTGGAGCAATTTCGAAAAATATGTCAAGAACCTTGAAAATGAATATTGGGAAAAAGACATGGGAATGGAAAATGAAATGGAAGATTTTATTATAAAAGTCGGAGATACCAGTGACGAAGATTCTTTAATTTTTTGTAGCGATACGTTAGATGATTCAGATGAATAAATATTAACTTAAATGAAAACGAGGTATTATTTTATTCACATTTTGTTACATACATAATAAAAATATATCGATATTGAAAACGTCACGTCACTAGAGAATTGCCATGTCGACCTGTCGTCTACATTAATTTGGTAATATTTATTGCCTAATATTAGTTCAAAGACAGTCCCATTCATTCATACGTTCTAGATAATCACTAATATTATAATAACCGAATCGCCCAGTCGACTATTTGACCAAACCAGTATTTGGCCAATCTGCAACTCAAACTTGATACCTCTATGTAAAAAGTTCTGTGCAAATATGCTTATCATCCGACCTAATATTCCTTAAGAGGTTTTCCTTACATTTCCGGTTCATTTTTTCCTCTGGTCATTCCACCATCATTTATTACATTATCCATCTATCCAATTTGTCAGGAATGTCAAACTTCATTTGAAGTATAGGATATGGTGCTTCGGATCCGAGCAACAAGTACGTGTTCAATATATGTGATGGAAAATTATATTGGTGATTCGTAAAATTTGATAGCCCTGACGCGTGTTCTTTTAGATTTACCGCAGATGGCATTAACTACTTGGCCGGACAAATGGGTAGCGCTGAAGGCTCTTACCCGGTACAAAGTTTAAAACAGGCCTGAGGGTGTCCAGTTGGGCGCGAACCTTGGCTCATTATTGTGCGTGTGCGTGTGCGTGTGCGTGTGTTTAATACGGTCTACTGTGAACCGGCGTGCGTGTGTGAAGCGATTGATGAATGTGGAGGAAGCAAGAGAAGTGTGTCAGGATCGAAGCAAATGGAGTTCTATAGTCTCTGCTTACCCCGGTGGGAAATAGGCGTGAGTTTATGTATGTATGTATCAGTGTACTTGCCGTTGGTTGACCAAATAAATAAATAAAATAATAATAAATACTGTGTAAGTTCTGTAAGAGACGCACAAAATTAATTAACGAATTATAATTGAAATTCCCAACATTATTTGTCAACATCGCAAGCTTCCCGGGAATCCCCTTTGATTTGTAACACTATAAAATTTAATACAGTCGTTTAAGAATAATGTGGATTTAAATTAAATTTAATGAATACTAAAACTTGGCTTCCCTCACTCAGTGATGGTTTATAACGCTTTTGTTTTGTTCTTGATTAAGTAACAATTTAAGTTGAATTTTGTTGTAACTTGCTTCGGGATGGAATCCACATTGCTTTTATAGCTCGGGAAGTTCATATTAAGTAATAGCTTGTTTTTTTTTTTGACGTGACTTATTGTAGATTTGCCGCAGATGGCATTAACTACTTGGCCGGACAAATGGGGAGCGCTGAAGGCTCTCACCCGGTACAATGTTTAAGACATCTGGCCTGAGGGTGCCCAGTTGGGCGCGAACCTCGGCTCAGGGCGTCGTCTGAGAGGAAAAATATTTGAAAGAATTAATCGTCCCTAGTGGGTCGATAGCGATAAGCGCTGAATGAGGGAAATCGTCGACCACGCCGGCGGGGTCGGTATCGGGGTCCTGAAGTGTTTGGTGTCGCGAGCTGATTGGATCATTGGATGCCTTTATGGCTAGAGTAATTGGGTCGTCGGGATCGTATATTACGTCCTTCGAGGAAAAGTGGTAAAGAGGCAAAAACATTACATTAAGTTACTTATCCTTTTCTGCTAGAAAAAAATATAGAACTTTCCAGGACACGTTCAAAGCACTTTTAACGTGATAATTACCTATTTTCTTCTTGCTCG
Organism: Pectinophora gossypiella; assembly: GCF_024362695.1. Lineage (NCBI taxonomy): Eukaryota > Metazoa > Arthropoda > Insecta > Lepidoptera > Gelechiidae > Pectinophora > Pectinophora gossypiella. The sequence goes on from NC_065423.1 coordinate 11,944,416, forward strand.
GGTACATAATTATTCAAGTGTAAAAATAATTGTTACTTACTTGATATTTAAATCAGCATATGTATAGATTTATGTTGCTACCTATATTGCTGCTTTTTATTTTGATTAGAATAATTAATGGGTCGAAGTTATGTTGTAAAAAGGGTCATTATTTATACCCAAAATCAAAGACAAAATATGCATAGGTCTACATGTCTGTTATCCATGAAATTAGAAGGTTAAACGAAGCTAAAATTGTACAGCGCCAAATATTTTTTTAAGGGATGTGGTCTAAAATGTCCCTCATTAGGCATTGTGGTCTGAAACTCACAACGACCTCTGTGGTTAAGCGATGAGCTCATGATCGCGAGGCCAAATGTAATTAAATAGCCAAATATTTTACACGAGGAATATAATTCAAAACGTACAAATGCTATTAGGGTTTAGGATTTGCCGTCAATCAATCTATTTACCTGACTAAAATATGCTTAAAACGTATCTACCATAAATCTATTCGGGGGTATTTGTTAATTACCTCTGTCTACAATGTGGCGAGTTTAAATCCCGTTTTAAAGTAACTGTAGGGTTTGTATAAATCAAAATGTTTTTGGGACATTATTTTTACTAAATGGGAAACGACGATAAAAAAAAGACGATACAATATAGTGGTTTGGACACGTAGAACGGATGAAGGGTAATAGGATTACGAAAGCAGTATGTAAAGCGAAGGTTGGTAGTAGGGTTGACAGAGAAAGACCTAGAAGGACATACATTGACCTAATTGAAGATGTCCTTAGATAAGATTCAGTACGATCTACTCTGAACCGGCGTGCGTGTATGAAACGACTGATCAATGTGGAGCATGGAGGAAGCAAGAGAAGTGTGTCAGGATCGAAGCAAATGGAATTCCATAGTCTTTACTCCTGTAGGAAATTATATGTAAGTATGTTCTTACTAAATTCGTTATACCAATGATTTCGAATTTAGTTTAGTGTTCATGTTTAAATCGTATAAGATCATCGCGTGCTTAGCGGTGAAGATAAACATAGTGAGGAAACCCACATTTTCAAAAAATATGTTTCGCTGGTTTGTGACTTAACTTGTATTGGGTGGGAACTTCACAGGTTGGAAGGTCAGAGACACAGTCGCTTTTGTGAAAAACCGGAACTGTAACATCTTCAGGTTAAGTGAGCGGACCCTGGGAAAAATACAAATACTTTATACTCATACAAGTTTTACACACATGAACGAAATATACAGTACAATCTGTCCTTATTGCCAAGCAGCAATTTCTTCCAAGCAACCAGTGGCAAGAAAACATTGATCATAAATATTTTATAAAAAATCGGAATAACGCTAGTGAGATGAAGATGATGATAAACTTTAACTAACTATTGTTAGAAGTATCCTCCAACAGGTCACCGGTAACGTCGCCAAATAATTTACATTGAAGTGGCTTCGTTGCCAAATCGCTGCCAAAGCGTCGCCAAGTTGTTATTACCTGTATTTTTGTAATTGCACTTGTTTTTAATGTCTAACTATATATTGGCCATGTCTTCTCGTGGAGTAAGTTTAGCCTTTTCTTTTTTTATAAAGTGCCTTATATTATTACCTCAGATGCATTTACACAGAACCAGATCTTCCATCGTATTGAAGTGAATTACCAACGTCATCAACCCTGGTGCCAGGATTATTATTAAGAACCAAATTAAAAGCACAATCTATTCAAGTTAGATCGCATTCGGTTTGCAGTTGAATTATAGCCTACTTGAAGTTTAAATGCAGTCCGAATAGCTGTCAAGGTTCTACTGTTTTTGTTTAGCTTTTACAAAAAGCAAACTTCAGTCAGAGTTGTGTTTTGTGTAGTCAATTTATGACTTTGTTTCTGTGCACAATCAACTTTTATATAAATAAACTAGCTTTTGCCCGCGACTTCGTCCGCGTGGCGTGTTATAAAAGAGAGATATTTTTCATACAAAAGAATTTTCCCGCTAATTCCCGTTCCCGTGGCAATTTCGGGAATTCCTTTCTTAGTGCACCTCTACGGTGCCTAAGCTACGTCCCATTCAAATTTCAAGTGCCTACGTTTATCCGTTTAGGCTGTGCGTTGATATGTCAGTCAGTCAGTTTCTCCTTTTATATATAGAAAGATTAGATAAAAAATATTTTCTATTTTTATATAAAATAATTTTTAAGTAATATTTGTTTGATATTGTTTAAGTAATATTTGTTTGGTAGCAGAGACTTCCGCAAACATTTCAGTTGAATGTAAAATAATAAATATTTCTATATTTTCTCGAATGTTTACGGAAGCTTCTTAAGCTACGGATCAGTCGCATTATTTTTCTGAGAAAACCGTTCGTTCATTTCCGTTTTTATAATAAAAGGAGAGAAGATGAGACTTAACTCTTTATATTCTTTGTTAGTATTTGCTTCCATTTAATAAAATAAAACATTTACCTGTTTACTTTTCCTTTCACTTTTGAACACGAAATAAATTCAATAAAACAAGAAATAAACTATGTAAAACGTGGGGAAACATTTATAGACAGGGTGTTAGTATACAACAAAAAAAAGTTTACAAAATTTTAGTAAAAACGATGGTAGTTCTTTTACTTGTCAGAAATGGTTGATTAGGGTTTTTAAGTTCTTGCGTAATGTAAATCGAACAATTCGATACGTGATTTTATAATTTGTCATTTTTATTTTAAATTTGGGTTTAATGCAGCTTAAAGCACAATATGAGACTGAAAATAATTTTAAACAACACTAATATTTTCATGAATTTTCCTACAGGAAATTCCACTTGATATCAACTTAGAATCATGATCTGAATCATCCCCCGAAGTGTGCATATTACACAGGTTTACTAGTAATTATGTCCAGCGTTCCATATTCATAATGGCAACACTAATTTAAGGCTAACTTTACGCGTGTGGTTTCCCCTTGAGCCGTTTGTTGATACTCTGCCTAATTACCTCTTCGTTGTTACGAAAAGTTTAGATTTACATTAAAATTTTACCGGTATTTAGGTACGCTCGTAATATAATGGTACCTACTGTTATAATATATATACATAATATATAATATAAGCTACTTTTAGCATCAGAAGCGGTTAATATAAGAAAAAACCAAAACAAAAAATGAACACAAGATTAATTTTATTTATTAATTTTACATACAAAAATTGCAGATAGAGAACCAATTGTCAAACATTTTCATTACACTTTAATGGATGGTAACCACACACAATTACCACGCGTGAAAACAACACTTTATAAGAAACGCAGAGACTAAGGGAGTGTTAGTGCAGTGATAGTGTCGTGTTTTGTGCTGTGTTCGAGTGTCGCCAAATAAAGTGAAGTGACGGTGACGGAGTCCACGAAGCCCTGTGCGGCAGCTGTACCATGTGTATAGTGAATAAATTCGTTTCTTGTACTCAGTGAGTTTCCTTCCAATCCCGAAACCCACTTCCGTTACAATGTTAACCTTACCAGTGTTGGTTACGGCGTATCTGTCTTATTTTGCTTATTCGTTTAATATTTGCGCGGGAGTGAAAGTACGAACGTGACGCGGGTGTATCTAATTAACTACTTAACTTGACAAGTTGAAATTTGGGATACTTAATTACCTAATTTATGAATTTGGTTTGGCGAGTTTATATTATCTTATCCCCTGTGTAATCTAAGATTTAATAAAATACATACATACATACATAAACTCACGCCTATTTCCCACCGGGGTAAGCAGAGACTATAGAATTCCATTTGCTTCGATCCTGACACACTTCTCTTGCTTCCTCCACATTCATCAATCGCTTCATACACGCACGCCGCTTCAGAGTAGATCGTATTGAACCTTTTCTAAGGACATCTCCGATTTGGTCATCGTAAGTCCTTCTCGGTCTTCCTCTGCCAGCCCTATCATCAACTTTCGCTTTATATACCGCTTTTGCAATTCTATTATCCTTCATCCGCTCTACGTGTCCAAACCAACCTAACATTCCCTTCTTAATCCTAGTCACTATATCGTCTTTTACACCACATCTCTGTCTTATCACACTGTTTCTCACTCTAATCACTCAACTTCACACCGCAGATTAATAAAATAACAAGTTATATTGCGTTAAAATGAGAGTTCGTGTGATAATTATATTACTATGTGCAGAATATAACACACAGCATAAGCTCATGCCTATATCCCAACTTGAACTTAGTACCCGCATCTCACTGAGGTATCTGTGGATAGGTCGGCCGTATCGCCATATATAACTATGAGATTAAACGAACATACCTGTAAGTGAAGTTCTATCTCAATTATACGAAGCTCCTTGTTCGAGAGGGTTTACAGTGTAGTCTACGTCTTGATGCTGGAGCATAAAACGTAGACTACACTGTAAACCCTCTCGAACAAGGAGCGAGTATAATGGTGTTATAAGTTTATCGTAAGAACAGCTTAGCCCAACTCGCACACACGCGTATGTAAGACTTCACACTGTGAGATTGACATGTTTGTATAGAGAGTCTGACGTGTGCCATGGTGTCCTAGTTATATAAGGCGCATAGTTTTTTTATCACTATTTTGTAGCTAGTGGGTATAATACAAACCAGTTTTGCTTAACAATAACTCAATGTATCGCCAAAACCCTAAACGAAATCAACTTACAAACGAATTGACCTTCTAAATTTGACCCTGATGTGGGTAAATGGACTGTAATGTGTCAATTTATCAGTTGTTTTTGCCAAGGTAAACGACCGAGGGACCTTTAAGAAAGCTTTGGTGGATTACCCTAAAGTGTAAAACTCGCCTGTCTCCTTTTTACTTATTGAATGTGTCACTTTTTCTAATCGCTATTCCTTTAATCAGCGCTTATCGCTATCGACCCACTAGGGACGATTATTTTTTTCAAATATTTTTCCTCTCAGACGACGCCCTGAGCCGAGGTTCGCGCCCAACTGGGCACCCGTTGTACCGGGTGAGAGCCTTCAGCGCTCCCCATTTGTCCGGCCAAGTAGTTAATGCCATCTGCAGCAAATCTACAATAAGTCACGTCAAAAAAAGGCGAAACATTGCTATTAACGAGAATTTACAAAGCTACCTGATAGTCAATGTCTTGAAATGTCTTTCTCAGTTGAGCCGTGGTACCCCAGTTGGTAGAACACTTGCCTGTCACTTAAATTCAGCACTAGTGCTGGAGTCTAGACTCCAGCACAGGCCTAACCCAATGATAGCCGAATTTGTTTTCGAATTCATGTTTGGATCATAAATGATTATCACGTGCTTAGCGGTGAAGAAAAAGAGGCAAAGAAACCCACATTCCACAATGCATTTTCGGAGGTATGTGACTTAACCTGCATTGGCCTGGTTTTCCTTTCGCAGGATAAAAGGTCAGATAAGCAGTCGCTTCTGTAAAAAACCAGACCTGTCAAATCTATAGGTTAGGTGAGCGGACCCTGTGAGAAACGGGATAATTTTAGGGGAATGATGACTTAGTTGTAATTATAACCTTGAAATAAGGTAAAATATTACAAAGTTATATCCCAGAATGTAGGTACATAGATCTGGTAGCCACAATTAAGATATCAGTAGACAGACTAGATACAATAGTCCGTAGACCCAGTCATTGACAATACACTAAACGAATTCCCCGACCATTCTAAGTCGGATTCTATTCAGTAAGCAAATAGGGTTCACATGTTATTGTCATAGTGAATACAGAACAGTGGGTAACTCCATACATAGATGTCTACTCGTTGCAAAGTTTTCCTATATAAACTTTCAGGTATTTCTGAATTCATAAGGGCTGCTGCTTGCTCCGAGGCAAGCAAGCGGAGCGAGGCTTGCGGTGAGATCCCGGTTTCTAATCCCGGTGGAGACATATCACGAAAATCACTTTGCAAATCTACAATAAGTCACGTCAAAAAAAAGGCGGACTCGAACTTGACCGGATTTTGGCGTTGTCAGTATCGAGTTACACTACTGTTATCTTTATACTGTAACAGTATTAAGTGTACGCAGTGTAAGGATCCATTGATTATCTAAATTGATTTCAACACAAGCTTGTGTGATCCTAAGTTGATTAAATAGTTACCCCTTTGTTGGTTGTTCGTTACGCACTGATTTAATTCAGTTGGGTTTCACTTGCAATAGAGGTGTTTTGTAGATAGTATTTGTATCTGCTATTAAGTACCTAATATCGCTCCTGATCCCGATTGCTTAAATAACTTAGTCAATTTGCAAACAATTGGGTAGTTTCGTAGGTCATAGATAAATTAGGAAATTATGATTACTAATAAAAGACAAATTATGATTAGGCTCAAACTTTTATTGCTGTATCTAAGCGGCCTCCGTGATCCAGTGCTTGAGCGTTGGGCTTACGATTCAGAGGCCCCGGGTTCGAATCCCGGTGGGGACATATCACAAAAATCACTTTGTGATCCCTAATTTGGTTAGGACATTACAGGCTGATCACCTAATTTTCCGAAAGTAAGATGATCCGTGCTTCAGAAAGCACATTAAACCGTTGATCCCGGTTACTACTTACTGATGTATGTGAGTAATCGCTACATGAGCCATGTCAGGGGCCTTTGGCGGTTTAATAATAACCCTGACACCAGGGTTGATGGAGTTGGTAATCCACCTCACAATCCACACGATAAGAAGAAGAAGAGAAGCGGCCATAGTATTGTACAATTTAACACTTGCTGCCAAAATGCTACTGAATAGTAGTTAATTGTTATTCAAGTGCCCTAACCTAACCCTTATGTAGGGGTATCAATGTTGAAATTAACGCAAACTCACCTTGAGAGTCGCATTCTGTGGGATTACTGTTTAAGCCGCGACTGTACATAAGTCGTGCAGAATTTAGTCGCCGAAAATGTTAAATGTTACAAATTCAAATTTCAAAATTATCTTTATTCAATAGTTAACATAGTTGCACTTTGAATCGTAAATTTTTACATAACGAACGTCTCATTCGCTTAAAAGTACTGCAGCTTCTCACAACCTATATAGCCGGGGGAAAGAAGCTGCAAGAAAAGCCTCGGCACAGGGTCCTAGACGTTCCTTTTTTTAAAAAAAAAACATAAAATATTTATGTATTATACAATAGAGTAATTTAGCTGCCTAATGACAGTTTTCCGACAGATAATCCCATGCATTCATATCTTCTAAATAATCACTAACCTACATAACACACAAACATACATACGTAAACTCACGCCTATTTCTCACTGGGGTAAGAGACTATGGAATTACATTTGCTTCGATCCTGACACACTTCTCTTGCTCCTTCCACATTTTACAATCGTTTCGCGTACGCCGGTTCAGAGTAGATTGTACTAAACCTTTTCTAACACTACATCTGCTATGCAGCTGTGAGGCTCTCATATATAGTAGAAGCCGTACACTTGGGGGCCACATAATGGACCCCCAGGAAGTCATAGAGCTTTCTCCCAAAAAGACATTGGATCTCTTCGAACGGATCGGTCAAGAGGAGGATATTTGAATGTAGGGATTTTTGGGTCACAATAGATCTGTCAAGGTCGCAGTGATCTCGCGTATGCTTTCAGTCCGGCCCTCAAAACTTTCAAATAATAATAAACCTTCTCTAAGGACATGTCCAATTCGGTCAATGAACGTCCTTCTAGGTCTTCCTCCTCCAGCCCTACCAACCTTCGCTTTATACACAATACACATACACACACAAATCTACATCTACTTCCCACCAGGTTACACAGAGATTATGGAATTCCACTTTAATCCTGACATATTTCTCGTGCTTCCTCCACATTCTTCTTCGCTTCTATCGTGTGGGTTGTGAGGTGGATTACCTACCTCATCAACCCTGGTGTTAGGGTTTTTATTGAGCCAAAGGCCCCTGACATCGACATTCATGTGTTGTTTGATACACGCACGCCAGTTCATAGTATATCGTACTGAACCTTTTTAAGGACATTCCCAGGTCGGTTAATATCCGTTCTTCTTGGTCTTCCTTTGCTCTGTCAATCCTATAAACAACTCAAACTCCAACAAAATGTATCTAATTAACACCTGATGCCTTAGCAAACATAACAATCGACAGTGACATGTCACTTTATGTCTCCTTAAGTCATTCCAAGACATTTTCATCACACACCTCAATTTTAAACAGAATCCTAAAAAAATACCCTCTCAAAATTGTACATCGGCCATATTCCGATAAAAGTAAGTCGACAGCACACTTTTAATGTATTGCATACCAGAGACATGCTAATGTAATTCGCCCGGGTTGTTCATTCATTCATTTATAGATAACAGAAGCCAATCATCCGTCCTTTTCCTTTTCGACGGATAAGAAAATGATAGGTATAATTTAAAATAAAATAAGGAAGTCAGCAGGAAATAGACTATTGAGTTTGTAGCCCTGGTTCATGATCATAAGCCCATCAACAATAAGGTTGCGACAAAATAACTTCCTACCGGCAAATTTCGCGACCTCCCCAAGACATGCAATAAAATTCCAAAGTAAAAATCTGGAATAAAATATTAAATTTACGGAATGAAATACCTCCTAAACAAATTGTAGTCCCTTTTTCATAAAAGGCACTTTACTTAATAAAAATAGTCAAAAAACGAGGAAAGCCGAAAACAGGAAAATTTGCGGCATCTCATTTTCTTTGATGATCACAGGCTATTGCGAAAATATGCCGGGGAATTTTAAGTTCATTAATAACGTATGAGGAATATAATATTGTATGAAGATGCAAAACATGTGAAAATGTAATTTATTTAACATGAAATTGGATGCGTGTCAAAGAAACCCAAGGTGACGTTAATAAGTTCCAAGAAATTTGATTAAATATTTTCCAGAATTATTTCGGGCGGAAGGATAATATACATACTTACATGGTACCACGCGTGTATCCCAGAAGGAGTAAGTATAAGCATTAAGTTTAATAATGTACGCACCTCATCAACTATACAGGCTATTAGTGAGATCGTAACGAATACTAGGGAGGAAGATTCAGACCATAATACATTCTGAGTTGATATCAAGTGCAATTTTCCGTCGCAAAATTAATGATTTCTTTTAGATTTTTAAAAATATTTTTCTTTTTATACGTTTGAGATGAAAATTTCCATTTGATATTAATTCAGGCTTGAATCACCTGATTGTCCGAAAAAGTAAGATGATTCCGTGCTTCGGAAGGCACGTTAAGCCGTTGGTCCCGGCTATTAGCCGTAAAAACACCTCCACCAACCCGCAGTGGAGCAGCGTGGTGGAGTATGCTCCATACCCCCTCCGGTTGATTGAGGGGAGGCCTGTGCCCAGCAGTGGGACGTATATAGGCAGTTTATGTTATGTATTAATTCAGAATAATGAACTGAGGTTATCCCTCAGTCTTCGTTATTCATATTCAGAACATGATTCTGAGTTGAAATCAAGTGGACTGTCCTGTCGGGAAGTCAGGAAAATTTCAGTGTTGTTTTTTAATTATTTTCAGTTCCATAATTTTGCTACAGAAAATTCCATTTTATATTATCTTATCTCTTATTACTATATTTCGAAGTTTTTGTTACGATGTTACTAACACCCTGTATAATATTCATTTAAGTCCCAAGTCTTCTTCTATCAAATTGTCCGAGAGTAACATGGTCCCGGTCCCGGTTACTACTTACTGATGTAAGTAAGTAGCCGTTACGTGAGCCATGTCAGGCGCCTTTGGCGGCTCAATAGTAACCCTGACACCAGGGTCGATGGTTAGTAATCCACCTCACAACACATACGATAGAATAAGAAGTCCCAAGTAAATCCTGGAAACCACGTGACGTTAGCTATGATCCAAATATGAATTCAAACTTGCAAAGCCGAGACACTAATATCTTAAGCACGCGTTCTATAAAAAGGGCTCCCCTAATAAACAAACCCCATGAAATCCCCGCTTGGTTACCAATGTGAGAATAAACTTGTAAGCGAGACTGGTGAAAAAACAAGTCTGACGAACCGTTTGGTTCTGCTCCAGAGGCTTTCAATTAAGCTACGGTTTTAGCCGAAGGTTTTGAATTCCACCGCCTTCCGTGCCGAGAGGCTAATCGAGCCACGATGGGGTTGCGCGGGCGAAATGTGAAACCGAACTGACCGCCGAATTGTGTTAAGATTGAACAAGAACTTTGCGACACGATCGGTGGGGATATCCCAACGTGCTGCAGAGTAGTGGGATGATTGGTAATAACAACGAAAATAGTAACACCAACAAGAATATCCAGTGTATTAGTAGCACTTCACAAATAAATTATAATGATGCTTAGATATAAGATACAATGAAGAATGAAAGATCGCAATCCAAAACTAGAGGGCACAAAATAAAAACAACGGTCCGCTCGTAGACTTCACGATCCAAGACTAAAGTTATACCAAATTCAAATTGAAAAAATATCTTCATTCAGTAGGTAACATAGTTACACTTTGAATCGTCAATTTTTACATAACGAACGTCTCATCCGCCTAAAACTACTGCAGCTTCTCACAACCTGTATAGCCGGGGAAAAGAAGCTGCAAGAAAAACCTCGGCACAGGGCCCTAGACGTACTTTAAAAAATAAAATAACAATAAACATAAAATATTGGTATACAATTGAATAATTTAGCTGCCTAATATCAGTTCTCAGACAGTTAATCCCATGCATTCATTATCTTCTAAATAATCACTAACTTTATAAATAACCTTTTTTGTAAAGTTTTTGTTTAACTACTGTCTTAAAACAGTTGAAAGGCAAATTCTGATGTCAATGGGAATCTTATTGTAAAAACGTATACATTGCCCCTTAAAAGATTTAGTAATCTTATGTAATCGACTGACTTGTGACGCCCGAATGGCTCGCTTTTGCAGAACAAAAATGCTGTTCACATACCGAGGAGGGGTTGAAAATAAAATATTTGTTATATGCGTGTATAAGGTGGTAGAGTCTTGAAAAGCGTGCATGACTTTGATGAGAGTGAAAGAAACAAGTAAAAGTGGTGTGTCAGGGGTCAGGACTGTTTTAAGTGGAATTTCGTATTCCTTATCCGAAGACGGGAAGTAGGCGTGATGGTATGTATTTGTATGTTGTACAATTAAGTAATGCTTTATGTTCGATACAGAACCATTCTTCATAATCTCGGCACAGGAGTAACCAATTTTATTTTTCTCTACAATTTTTCTGAAAGCAGAATTTCAGAAGTGCTGACCGAATTTTTAAGCTTGTTAATCTTCATCTGATGAAATAATCCTTGATTGGAATGCTCTTTTTTATTTTACACGAGATTCTTGTTTTTTTTTTTTAATAAAAAAGCTTATAAGAAATAATGAATTATGAATGTGGAGGAAGCAAGACAAGTTTAGTGTGTCAGAATCCATAGTTTCTGCTTACCCTGGTGGGAAACAGGCGTGATGTATGTATGTAAGACGTTATAAAAATCTAGTGTATCTTGTGGATGGGAATTTCGAATAACATAACTTAAGCTCACGACTATATCCCAATTGGGGTAGTCAGAGGTGCATCCATAGCATGACGAACTAAGTACCCGCACCTCACCGAGATTACTGTTGTTTTTTTGATTTGTGAATATGTTAGAGTAATTTTGTACATACATACATACATAAACTCACGCCCGTAATCCCTAATAGGGTGGGCAGAGCCACAAGTAATCAAAGACAACTTGCAGCCACTGTTGATACGATGTCGTAAGCTGGATATGATGAACTTTATGGCGATAAGGGATCAGCCTATCGCCCATAACATTAGTACATCATGTTAGAGGACACAATCCCTCTGTCGGTTTTTACGACATGCCCGGGAAGACAAGCAGCAGCAGTAATTTGTCTTATCATCTACTAATAAAAGCTACTAAGACTTTTGGCTTTTGTGCTGTCCTAAGTGCCCTAACACCTGCACTATTGAATACCTGTACGAAGCCACTGACAATGCCGTAAGCGTGGCCAATTATTGGTCAGCAAAAATTTAGCTTCGATCGCCATCGACTCGCAAAGAAGAAGAAGAAGACTTTTAGTGTTCAATAATGACACCAGGGTTGCTGAGGTTGCTCATTCACCTCACAAACTTGACCTGCACGACTTGCATATGTGTCCTGTATATCCTTTTTTCTTTTTTTATGGCGTGAAGAGTAATCATGCGGATAAACAGTGGTTTTAATCCCAATGACATATCCACGATATGTTGCCACTTCGTAGTTCTTAGTACGTGGAATATAATCATTCATAAGTACGTACGTTTGTAAGTACGTAGTCGTTACATAAGTCATGTCAGGGGCCTCATCATCATCAGCCGTACGACGCCCACTGCTGGGCATAGGCCTCCCCCAAGGATCTCCACGACGATCGGTCCTGCGCTGCCCGCATCCAGCGGCTTCCCGCGACCTTCACCAGATCGTCGGTCCACCTTGTAGCGGGCCTACCCACTGAGCGTCGTCCGACACGCGGCCGCCACTCCAGAACCCTTCCGCCCCAGCGGCCATCGGTTCTCCTCGCCATGTGTCCTGCCCACTGCCACTTCAGCTTTGCAATTCTCCGAGCTATGTCGGTGACTTTAGTTCTCCTGCGGATCTCCTCATTTCTGATTCGATCAAGCAGGGAAATACCAAGCATAGCTCTCTCCATTGCCCGCTGAGCGACACCGAGCCTCCTCACGAGACCCATAGTAAGCGGCCACGTCTCACTGCCGTAGGTCATCACTGGCAACACGCACTGGTCAAAGACTTTCGTCTTGAGACACTGAGGTATTTTGGATGAGAAGATATTCCGCAACTTCCCGAACGCTGCCCATCCGAGTTGGATCCGACGAGAGATCTCTTTCTCGAAGTTGGACTTACCTAACTGGATTATTTGTCCTAGGTAAATGTACTGGTCTACAACTTCGAGTGTAACGTTCCCAACCTGAACTGGAGTGGGTGCGACATGGTCGTTGGACATAAGGGGCCTAAGGCTCAGTAATAACCCTGACACCAGGGTTGATGGGGTTGGTAATTCACCTCACAATCCACACGATAGAAGAAGATCATTCATAATCGTTCTCACATTTCAGTCTTCCCTCATACAGCAATGACCACCTTTCAACATCACTCACAATCTTGTAACCAGCTCGCAAACTCGCAACATGCCTACACTTTTCTCTACGGTTTCAGTGTTAATTTGACACGAGTTGGACAGTAACCACGCCTTAGTATAAGCCTCGGATAAACCTCTTGCCACCCGTGGATTAATGTAGCTGTAGGGTACCCACACATTTAGGTCCCGATGGACAGACTACATAGACACGGTACTGTATCTAGAGCTCCGGTTTTTTCCGAACTCGAATTTAGGTTGTATTTCCATGCCATGTTTTTTAGATTTTATTTTTGTCTGTTCTTCGTTAAATTGGGGCTTTTAATTTATTTTTTAATTAGTTTAAGTAAAATTAGGTGACTTTATTTTTTATACCCGAACTGATAAAGAGAGGTTTTTGTCTTATTTAACATACATACATAAACTCACACCTGTTTTCCTCCGGGGTAAGCAGAGACTATGGAATTCCATTTGCTTCGATCCTGACACACTTCTCTTGCTTCCTCCACATTCATGAATCGTTTGATACAAGCATGCCGGTTCAGAGTAGACCGTACTGAACCTTTTCTAATGAACTCTCCAATTTGGTCAATGTACGTCCTTCTAGGTCTTCCTCTGCCAGCCCTAATATCAACCTTCGCTAGGTAAGCGTATCTCGTGAAAACAGGATAGCGCCGTAAATATTATTGTAACAAGTTATAATGTTAATAGCTTTCTCCAAAAAAAAAAATATTTTAAAATCATATTACATCTCTACGGTACTAGGTGCACCGAACTTGTATAATTATATTGGCTGTAGCATTGTTGTGAGTCCACTAATGCACTTCTTCAATGACACGCACTGGATACTGATAATTATTAATTTATTATAAGTTAAATTGAGGAGCACAATGTCGTCGTTGTAAGAGTTGGTAGCAGAGAGAGAGAATATTGCCATAATTAAAATATAACAAAAAAAAGAATTCTGTTGGGTTGCCAACAACATCTAACGTAGTCACAGGTTTTAAAGATTCCAATAACATTATCATTCGAATATAGTGCTCACACTACAATCTTAATTTAACTGTCGTCTAGCCTGGGGCAGCTTCAAACTCAAAACCCGGCTTTACCGTAATTAAAAGGTCGTTGGTTTTGCTTTTAAACCACAACCCACTTCCGTGTAACCAATACAACTGCATTTTCCACCCTTTTAGGACCGCCTCTTTAATATTCAAAGCTTTAAAACGGGACATTTTAAGCGGAAAATTTAAATTGCTGACACAATTTCAGGACGACCTATAAAGTACAAGAATCATGGTTACAACTACGTTCTTGCGGTACGCGTTCGTACTAAGCTTACTCCAAAATGCGGTATAAAATGTTATACTAAGCACACATGTAAAGTCACGCGCGTGAACGGTTGTGTGGTGGACGAACCACAAGTATACAGAACACAACGACAACACAAACACAACCCAACAACTCGCAGCCACTTTTGATACGAACTCATCACACCACTTCGTATCAAAAGTGGCAGCGAGATGTTGTTGCTCTGTGGCGGGACCACTTCCAATTCAGTTAGACCCTCAGTCCCTGATAAAACCCTTTGTAATAAAACGATAAAAAAAATCTGTTGGAGACGATATCATTTAATGTACGTACTGCGTACATAGTGTACGTGAAAATAATTTATACGTACATGTTATAGTAAGAAAGAAAATGGCGTACGAACGTCCGCAGCGCATACTCCCCAGCGGGGCTACTCAGTAAGTATGCATATTTCTGGATGGTTTATTTTTCTAATTTTAAGTGTAGATCAATGTACGTACTACGTACATGATGTACGTGAAAATAATTTATAAACATAAACAGCCTATGTACGTCCCACTGCTGGGCACAGGCCTCTCCTCAATCAACCGGAGGGGGTATGGAGCACACTCCACCACGCTGCTCCACTGCGGGTTGGTGGAGGTGTTTTTACGGCTAATAGCCGGGACCAACGGCTAATAAAATAATTTATACATACGTATTTTGTGGTAAGAAAGAAAATAATTTAAGTGTCTTCAGCGGAGTAACTCAGTATGGATACTTTTCTTTAATGTTACTCTAATATCTGAATTTTAAAATAAGTACTTTAATTAAATAATTTCCAGTCCTAAGTACGAATACTAAATAAAAAAACGAGTAATAAATTATCAAAGGTAATTAAACACGCTTAACATTAAATTTAATAAGGTTTAATATACCTGAAGCTCATTTAGGTTTAACTTTGAAATATTCGTTAGATCATAATTCAGTAGGTACTTCTTTGACATCAATAATGCTTTTAATAATGAGTTTAAATGAGTAGAGATATAAATAGATATAAAAAGCGAAACAATTTTCTTCTTATCGTATGGGTTTGTGAGGTGGAATACCAGCCTCATCAAACCTGGTATCAGTCCATATCCTGGTATAATTAAAACAACTAATATAAAAAATACCCCAACACAACCACATCACATCTTGCAGCTTCTTATCACCACCTTACCATACCACTACCTTACCATTCCACCACTTTACCATACCCCCACCTTAGCATATCCTCCTAAGACCGAATGTTCTTTATAAATCCAAACCCCATTGTTTAACTATTGTGTCTCGAAAAACTCGGTCTTAAGAGGTTAGGTACAGTCATGAGCAGTCTTATGTACCCACTTTAGAACCCTGTCGCACTATAATATTTGACATTTAATGAGACTTATGGTTTAATTTGTTAAAAAAAGTTAATGAGACATGGTTTCAAAATATATTAATACTCCATGGTCTTCATCTACCCCAACGGGAAATAGGCTTGTCTATTTCCTTCGATCTTATCTATGTACATTAACCTGCCAAATAACAATCTAGATAAAAAGGTACGTATGCCAATTGAAAATTTTAATAAAAAAAAGCTCCACAATTTGCCAGGAATCAGATTACGAACACTCACCAGCCGGCCTTATCAACCACGTTCCAAAAGAATGGCCTCAAAAAATATTCAAATTTTCTTATCGCAATCTGTACACACATTGTCACGAAAAAAGGTCTATGCGGACTAGGTGAACGCTATTCGGTCGCACTAAATAATAGAACAAATTGTAAAGACAAATAGTAAACCGTACTTTGTCTTGGATTAATAACATAAGCTCATGGCTAGTAGTCAGAGGACATCCATCATAAGATGAACTAAGTCATCACCAGCCCATTAACGTCCCCACTGCTGGGGCACGGGCCTTCCCTATGGATGGATAGGGAGATCGGGCCTTAAACCACCACGCGGGCCCAGTGCGGATTGGTGGTTATTAACGACTGCTAATGCAGCCGGGACCAACGGCTTAACGTGCCTTCCGAAGCACGGAGGAGCTCAAGATGAAAACTTTTTTTTTTGTGGTCACCCATCCTATGACCGGCCTCTGCGAAAGTTGCTTTACTTCAACAATCGCGGACCGAGCGCGTTTACCGCTGCGCCACCGAGCTCCTCGAACTAAGTACCATGAACTAAGTACCAAGTAAGTAAGTAGTAGTAGTAAGTAAGTATTAGTTCGGTTACCGTATCCGCGGTTGATTCTGAGCTGATATCCAGTGGAATTTCCTATTTAAAAAAAAATAGTTTCTGTTCGGCGGAAACCTCCAATGGATATCAACTCAGAATCATGGTCTGAATCATCCCTCAAAGTTTTTTTACGATGGCACTAACACCCCGTATAAGTAGTATTATATTCTTTATTCTATACCATGGCGCTGGTATTTTGTAAACCATGCTGACTGCAAGATCTCTCTTTGTAACCTTAGGTTATTGTCCTTCAACCGACGGAGAATTCCCACCTTATCTGCATCAACCCTTACGACCTTGCCTCCCCAACTGGAACAGTACTATAAGGCCCGGGTTAACGACTCATACCATTTTTGCCAGCCTCCCCTAACGTCTACTTGATTAAAACCCGTCAGAATTGAGATATCCGTTTACGGTATGATTGTTATACTGCTGAGTTACATTTTCTACTTGGTTGGGTTCCTAATTTATTTAGCTGGACGGAGCGAAGTTTTTGGAGTGAATAATAAAAAAATGTCTACAAGTTTCCGTTTTCCGTTTGGAGCCGCGGTAGCTCAGTTGGTAGAACGATTGCCTCTCACTTTAAACCAATGATTGTCGAATTCGTTTTCGAATTCACGTTTGGATTGTAAATATTATCACGTGCTCAGCGGTGAAGGAAACCCACATTCTAGAGAAATGCATTTTTCGGAGGTATGTGACCTAGCCTGTATTGGGCTGGTATTTCCTTCGCGTGTTGAAAGGTCAGACAGGCAGTCGTTTCTGTAAAAACTGGACCTGTCAAATCTTCAGGTTAGGTAAGCGGACCCTGTGAAAAACGTGATAATACTAAGGAGATGATGTCTAGAAGTTCCGTGCTTCGGAAGGCACGTTAAGCCTTTGGTCCCGGCTGCATTAGCAGTCGTTAATAACCATCAATCCGCACTGGGCCCGCGTGGTGGTTTAAAGCCCGATCTCCCTATCCATCCATAGGGAAGGCCCGTGCCCCAGCAGTGGGGACGTTAATGGGCTGATGATGTAAGTATGCTGTTTTCATGACGTCATAACTAAAGCTACGAATTTAGGACAATAATAATTTATGATAAAGAGTCGTAGCAGTTTATAACAAAACTTTCTAAACTGAACAACGCCATCTATGTGATTTTCAAAGACCTTGATCTGGAAAATCCATCATTGTGATGTAGTCGTGAGCTTGTATTCTCTCGTGTGGGTTGTGAGGTGGATTACCAACCTCATCAACCCTGGTGTCAGGGTTACTATTGAGCCGGCAAAGGCCCCTGACATGACTCATGTAACGACTACTTACTCACATCAGTTAGTAGTAACCGGGACCAACGGCTTAACGTGCCTTCCGAAACACGGATCATCTTACTTTCGGACAATCAGGTGATCAGCCTGTAATATCCTAACCAAACTAGGGATTACAAAGTAATTTATTGAGCCATGTCAGGGGCCTTTGGCGGCGCAATAGTAACCCTGATACCAGAGTTGATGAGGTTGGTACTCCACCTCACACCCCACACGATAGAAGAAGAAGAAGTAATTTATTTTACTGAGCTTATATTTGTGTGTGTGTAGCCTGCTTCTGTAGGCCTATAAGCGATCATGAACTACGCTTCAGTACGGTCTAAAGAGAATTAGTTGGAGAATTTAACAAGCTTGAAACTGTAGTTACTGACTCGGTTATTAAGCCAACGAGTTACGAGATACCTATAGTATTAGCCGGCACATTAAAACTTGGGTAGTTACTTCTTATGTTTACCCCTACATGGACCATTAAACTATTTCGTAGGATCATTTTGTTTATATAAAGACTGGTACAGTGGATAATAAAACGTGTCAGATGCAACACACAAACACACACACACACACACACACACACACACACACACACACACACACACACACACACACGCTCAAACACACACAGAATTTTTACATTTACTTTATACACTTACTTTTTTTCTGTACCACTTATTCTTGATATTTTCAGTTTTGGTTTTGGCTTCAATTTCCTGTATTTCTCTCTCTCTCTCTTTATTTAAGAGCTGCGCTTGTCGGTGGAGTAATCGCCTTCATTACTCCATAGATAGGGCGTATAGAACGGTGGTTACCCCAATCGCCTTCCGTTCCGCAGCACACCGACCAATTTCTCAATCGGTGATCGGTGAGCCCTACCAGAGTTTCCTCGGCCTCCAACCAGTACTGATACTGCTGCTGCCCAGCATCTGGGGTGGGGGGGGTGGGGTGTGGGGTTTCCTGTATTTATCCATTCTAATATTATAAATTTGAAAGTATATGTGTGTGTCTATCTGTTTGCTAGTCCGTCATTCACCAAACGGAGCGATGAATTGATGTGATTTTTCAAGTGGAGATAGCCGGCCATAGTGAACGCCATTTGAGGCAAATCAATATTGCCATATGGGGTATAGTAAAAAAAAGTCTGCTATAATACTCAAGGTAAGTATTAACATACTTACTTACACGTTAAAAGCGCATGTCCATTCAAAACTCAATATGAGACTTTCTAGGTTACATTCTTCAAGAACAATATAGATAGCGTTGTAAAGATTTTCCTTAGTTTAACCTTCTAATTTCATGGATTTGTATTGTGGGATTTGTGAATTGATGGATTTCTATAACAGACATATTAATATGCATCTTTTAGCTTTGTTTTTGGGTATAAATGATGACCCTTTTTGTTACACCCAGGCACAACTAAGTACATCTTCCACCCGTTATTATTCTGATCAAAATAAAGAGAAGAAATATAAACATAGCAACATAATTCAAATTCAAATATAAACATAGCAATAATCGTCTTGGTGAGGGCACTTAATATCAATTGAGAAACGCCTCCTTCTATCGTGTGGGTTGTGAGGTGGAGTACCAACCTCATCAACCCTGGCGTCATGGTTACTATTGACGCCTTAATAATAATAAATAAATTTCCTCATTCAAAATTCAACATAAAACCTCTTCCAAAATACGTACATCATCATCATCATCATCAGCCCATTAACGTCCCCACTGCTGGGGCACGGGCCTTCCCTATGGATGAATAGGGAGATCGGGCCTTAAACCACCACGCGGGCCCAGTGCGGATTGGTGGTTATTAACGACTGCTAATGCAGCCAGGACCAACGGCTTAACGTGCCTTCCGAAGCACGGAGGAGCTCGAGATGAAAACTTTTTTTTTTTTGTGGTCACCCATCCACAATCGCAGACCGAGCGCGTTAACCGCTGCGCCACCGAGCTCCTCAAATACGTACATTAACTTTTAATTCAGATATCCGTACAAAATACGACTTTCTCATACAAAGTTGTCATAACTGCTTCCGTGATAAGTAAAGTTTTATCAAGTTTGAAGTTTTGAACCGAGGCTTACGGACTAAATATTTTACCTGCTCAGTCCCTTATAACGTTAGAACCCTTTAGCATTTGCATTCATTACGCATTAGAATTTTGTATTGCATAATTAAGTGGGTGAGCAGACTGGCGGGTTTCTTACTTAGTCTTTTTTTGTCGCTTATTCCGCGTATAAGTACTTACAGGTACAACACAAGTGCGTATGGGTGTTAGTGACACCGTAGCGAATAAAAATATAAAAGTTTTATTGCGACCATGACTGTGTTCGTACAAATTGTGGTGTTATAAAAATACAGAAGTATTATAAGTTTATAGTATCAACATGAACCCGGTAAGGGCACTGCAACTGGTAGAGAGGACAACATACTTAATTATTTGTCTATCTATATTATAACAATATTATTGCACTTACATTTTAAGTATTGTTTTATATGTTTATTATGATTTAATTTTTAAAATATTATTAAAAAATATTTATTTTAATTTATCATTTATATATTCATTAACTGTATTCAAATACTGAATGGGATGTTTCAGACCACGATTCTCAGTTGATATGAAGTGACCTCACCAATAAATAGGGTTATTCTTAAGCTGCTAGAGCACCCTAACATTCTGACTTGGCAAATGTAACGACTAATAATTTTAACAAACACGTTAAATTTAAAATTGATGAAATTAAAAAGTTATTACATAATTATTAATTAAAAAGTTATTTATTCATTATGCTAAAAATAGTCTAGTATTTTTTTCAACTGTTATGCATCTATCGACACATATTCAAATTAGGAGCATGAGTTAAATAAAAAAATAAAGGAAATTTCGACATTTGATTTTCAGCTTCGACTCAGTAAACTTGACTGTACTCACTCTTGACTTAGTACTAAATCATGCTTGAATACTTTGATGAGAGTGGAAGAAGCGAAAATGATATCAGGATCGTAGTAAGTGGAATTGCGTAGTCTCTGCCTACCCCAATGAGAAAAAGGCATGATGGACGTGTAGTAACTTTACAGCCAATCTAAACATACCAGGGCTTAGACCAAGAGGACGACCAAAAACAAGATGGGCGGATGTGGTCAAAAAGGACCTGTGAATGTGCAATGTCTCCGAGAACGACACGTCCGACAGAGCGAAATGGAAGAGAAAGATGAAGAAGGCAGACCCCACCATCAGGTGGGAATAATAAATGCCGAGAGAGAGAGAGAGAGAGAGTAGTAAACTAGCTCGACTATACGTTTAAGAAAAACCGCGGCGTTCAGCGTTCAAACCGCAGCGGCCGCCCGCCCGACTACCCGAGCATCAAAATTTAGACAGTGTAGCCGACGCTCACCACATCATTTCCAGCATAATCCTACCTACCTGAAATTACGAGGATTACTTCATACCGCGACAGAGGCACTATCAACTATACTGTATCCTTACTATAGCGGTATTTATGCAAATGGAGGGCAGTGAGCGGAAGATCTTCTTAGACTAGCAACGCGTCTGTGCAGACTAGCGGTTTTAAGTTTGTCTTTCGTTATGGATGGCCTCCGTGGTCCAGTGGTTGAGCGTGGGCCTCACAATCCGGAGGTCCCGGGTTTGAATCCCGGTGGAGACATATCACAAAAAATCACTTTGTGATCCCTAGTTTAGTTAGGACATTACAGGCTGATCACCTAACTGTCCAAAAAGCAAGATGATCCGTGCTTCGGAAGGCACGTTAAGCCGTTAGTATTTACTAATTACTGATGTAAGTATGTGGTCGATACATGAGATATGTCAGGGGCCTTTGGCGGCTCAGTAACAACCTTGACACCAGGGTTGTTGTGGTTGGTAATCCACCTCACAATCCACACGATAGAAGAAGTTATAGAATAAAATATTAGGTTTGAAACTTTTATAAAGTTCTAATATTTGGAGCCGTTGCTTTCGTATTCTCGGGCGGTTTGAAAAAAAGTCGCAAATATTTTTTTACTCGTCGAAAAGTAACTTCATACGCATATTATCTACCCTCTTTTATGAATAGAATAGAATAGAAATAACAATAATTGTGTTACTTCCCTGATCTGCTAGCAGAAATTTTTCTTCTCTTCTTGTAGGGATTGTGAGGTCAATAACTTCATAAGTCCTGCAGGGCTAACATGCGCATCGTGATAAAATTATCGATGGTTTAATTATTTTTTTTCGTCTAAGTTTGTTTTTTTTCTCTAACATGCGAGGCACATGGTTACCCGGCCACGAGGCCACCGGGGTAAGCACAGATTATGGAATTCCATTTGCTTCGAACCTAACATACCTATTTCTTTTATTTTATATATTTATTTCCATAATTCTTAAACAATATCTTTACAGGTATACCCAATGCGATATCGATACATAAATGCGATTATAGTATTTTATGCAACAGTTGTATAAGAAGGGTCAAAAAATGCGAGTGGCGTGAGTTGCGATGTGAGCCTTGGCGAACATCGCAATAAGAGACGCCACGAGCATTTTTTGACCTAGTTATACAACGTTGCATACAATACTTTTTCTACGACGACGTAATTTTAAACGAAACACAAAAATTTTCCAATTTATTTTCCAACGCGCGGGAAAATGGCGGCAAATGTATACTTTTTTTTTATAGTATATCTATGGCACCAAACAAAGTAAAGGTGCCAGTTTCCAGGTCAAAAAAAACAAAACAACAACAACGCTTTTTTGGCGACATTATAGTACAGTTACACTTTGTAAACAATGCTTTTATAGGCCATAGAGCGTACACTTTTTCAAAGAGTTTAATTATGTATGTACTTATATTAGACTTTTTGGTTATTTAAATGCCAGATTAAAGTAGAGGAGTAGAAAAAATATTTTATAAAACAAAGTATGAACACACACACAACATAACATCTAGTACCCACTGAAATAATTTAGAGACCGTTCTGTGAATTTCACCACCGAACAAGTAAATAAGTTTTGCTTCAGAGTAGATCTTACTGAACCTTTTCTAAAGACATTTCCAAATTGGTCAATGCACGTCCTTCTAGGTATTCCTCTGCCAGCCCTTCCAACAAAATTTTATCACGTTGCGCATATACCTATTGGTATCGTTTACTATTTAGCCGCCTTAGGCCCGTGACATGGCTCAAGTAACGACTACATATACTCACTTACTTAAGTAATTAGTAACCGCAAAAGACTTAACGTGCTCTCCGCAAGACAGATCTTTATTATTTTCGGACAACCGGGTGATCAGCCTAAAGTGTCCTTAGCGATCACATAGGATTTTTATGATGTGTCTAATTTTATTATTTTTCTACTTTTTGTTAATCATTGATTGAGGTAGGATACTAACTTTTTATAAATTAATTCCTTATTATTGTTTAATTATGTTGTTTTAGTATTTTATCAAATCAAATCAAATATACTTTCTAGCACAGAACTCAATTTCAATAATCAAACATAACACATGAATACAGTACAATTTGGGCGGCCTAAACGCTTTTAAATACGTATTTTTTTTTTAAACTTACATAACATAAACTGCCTATATACGTCCCACTGCTGGGCACAGGCCTCCCCTCAATCAACCGGAGGGGGCCATTAAATGACTTTTTCATTTCTATTTTTCTATTTTTTAGTATACTTAGTTTATATCTTGTTTTTCTTATTCACTTGATTGTGCATGCTGTGACTATTTGTAATTGAGCTAGCTTTTAACCTTTTTTCTATTGTCTGTAACTTTGCATGTGCAGAGTGTAGCTTGTAAGTTGTCCATATTATAAATTAAAAAAACAAAAAAAGGAGGTAAAAATACATCAACAAAATCTCTCAACGACTCACCCGGATATACCTTATAACCTTTACATTTTCACGTGCAGACCCTGAAAATTAGATTGCCAGGTAGGTGGCCGGCACGTAGCGATATCCGGAAACGTGTTAAAACGTGTCTATAATAGGTATGTAAGTAACAGCCTCGGTGGTCTAGTGGGTAGAGCGTTGGGCTCACAATCTGTAGGTCCGGCTTCGATTCTCGATGGGGACATTGTGGAAATCACTTTGTGAGACTGGCCTTTGTTTGGTACGGACAGACATTGCAGGTTTGAATCACCTGATGTCTAATAAAGTAAGACGTAAAATTCCACTTGATATCAACTCAGAATCATGGTCTGAGTCACCCCACAAAGTTTTCGTTACAATGCCACTAACACCCTGTATAATACTAACATCCAATATTTCATTTTCGTTAAATGCGTAGAAAGGTTTGACGTAAAAGCTCTATTTGTCATGCAAAGCAAACCTTGAAAGCCTTTCAATTACTTACGTTAAAATGTATATGGCTTCACAGAAAAATAGTATTATTCATCGAAATATCTACGGTCACGAGTACTAATATGTGTTCACTTTGAAACCATGTCATATTAACTTTTTCGACAAATGAAACCATAAGTCTCATTAAATGTCAAATATGATAGTGCGACAGGGTCCTAAAGTGGGTACCTGATATTGCTCATGACTGTACATGCCTACCTACTTATTTGTTGGAATTGAAGTGAAGATCATCACTAAATGAAGAGCCACGCTCTTGTCGGTGTAGCATTTTCGATGCTACTTTTTTAGGGAAAAATAGCGCAGTGGTATCCCTCTTGTCTTCCATCGCTACGACAAAACAGGACGGAAAAGTCACAGAGACTGTAACCTGGAACCTGACAGAGGGCAACAGTAAATGTCAGTACTATTTAGACGCGTAGGACAGGAGTCCTAGTACGGCTTTGTAATAGACTACTATGGGCGCCATCCCTCTCCATTATTTTTATATCAAATCAAATCATGTATTTGCAGTAAATGTGGTATATTGGTTGTTATGTATGATTAAATTAAAGTTTCACACATTTAACCAAAACAATATTGGTATGCAAATACAGAGAGGTCTTGCAACATTTACAATTACAATCAACACTTACATCATAATATAAAACAATATAAATACATAATACAAATTATTATACAATTTAACATTGAATTAAATTTAAATAACATTCAATAAAGGTATTTGTTGGCGCGAGCTGATTGGTTGTCTCTATCTCTATGGCTGGAGTAATCAAGTAGTCAGGGTCCTGATGTGTTGCGAGGTAATCAACCGCGTCTATTGCTTGAGGAGCTCGGTGGCGCAGCGGTTAACGCGCTCGGTCTGCGGTTGTTGAAGTAAAGCAACTTTCGCAGAGGCCGGTCATAGGATGGGTGACCAAAAAAAAAAAAAGTTTTCATCTCGAGCTCCTCCGTGCTTCGGAAGGCACGTTACGCCGTTGGTCCCGGCTGCATTAGCAGTCGTTAATAACCACCAATCCGCACTGGGCCCGCGTGGTGGTTTAAGGCCCGATCTCCCTATCCATCCATAGGGAAGGCCCGTGCCCCAGCAGTGGGGACGTTAATGGGCTGATGATGATGATGACATTAATAAACAAAAAAAAAAAAGAGCCATGCAGTTTTATATACAATTAATTATTACATTTTGTGATCAAGAAATTCACTGACACTATAAAAGGGGTTCTCGCTCAGTAGCTTAAACAATGATCGTCTAAACACTCTTATGGGCAGGTCTCTGATACTTTCTGGCAGTTTATTAAAGATTTTTGTACACATAAACAAACAGTTCATCTGATAGCACGTTGTCGTACCGGGAGGTGCTACTAATCTATTTGGATATCTGGTAAGAAAGGTGGAAATATCACTCCTCTTCTGAAATAATCCCGCATTATTTTTATAGTATTTTATGCAACAGTTGTATAAGAAGGGTCAAAAAATGCGAGTGGCGTGAGTTGCGATGTGAGCCTTGGCGAACATCGCAATAAGAGACGCCACGAGCATTTTTTGACCTAGTTATACAACGTTGCATACAATACTTTTTCTACGACGACGTAATTTTAAATGAAACAAAAATTATACAAAGAAAAATTTTATTTAGCGGGAAAATGGCGGCAAATGTATACTTTTTTTTTATAGTATATCTATAGCACCAAACAAAGTAAAGGTGCCAGTTTCCAGGTCAAAAAAAAAAAAAAACAACAACAATGCTTTTTTGGCGACATTATAGTACAGTTACACTTTGTAAACAATGCTTTTATAGGCCATAGAGCGTACACTTTTTCAAAGAGTTTAATTATGTATGTACTTATATTAGACTTTTTGGTTATTTAAATGCCAGATTAAAGTAGAGGAGTAGAAAAACAAATATACGCATTTCAAAAATATATAAACACGGCAATATATATTTTAATAATTATGAACTAGAGCAATGAGAAAAAAGGTAAACGCCATCTATATTGTTTTTGGAGAACGTAGCTTGGAAAGTCCCTCAAGCGAGCATAATACAAGCTTCATATACCTACGTCATTTCATCCTATATACAGTGTTGCGGCACGCTGAGAGGTGAGGATATGGTATCCCGACGTGCCGGCAGAGTAGGGGAATGATTGGTGATGACGATGATAAAGTAGAAGCAACAGCAGGGATATATACAGTTTATTAAAAGCACTTCACAAACTTAGTAACATAGTCACAAACATAATAGTTCACAATATACACATTTCACAAAAGAATCAAGACTTAGGAATTAGAGGGTACGGCCCTAAATAGTATAATATACTTGTTGTTTTAATGAAGGTCGGGGATGCAGTGAGTCAAAAGTGAGTAGAACGAAAGGAAATGCGAATGGAATTGAATGAGAATTTCGTAATTTAAAATGATGATGGTCCGAACAAAAGGCCAGTATGTGCAGAGTTTGTACTCTGCTACAGTGTGGTCCAGAAGTTCACGTTCAAAGTGAGCCCCTCTATCTAATTCTACATTTTGAACCTGAACTTCTGGGCCACCATGTCTGTAGCCTATGTTTAAATGCGGCTGTGTATAAATAAATATTTAAGATTCGGGGAAAACTATAAATATTTTAAATATTTTATTACAATGTAAGTAGTTTCATGAAAATAAATAAGTCGATTATGTAAAGGCAAAATAAATTCAAATAAGGAAAGGGAAGTCTACATTTCAGTTTACCGAAGTCTTATTTCCCTTTTATTTTTCTTTTAAGCTGCGTTTCAATTGACGCGTAACTGGGCGGAGAAAGCCATGATTTTCAGTTGATAACAAGTGGAATTTCCTGTCGGAAAATTCATGATTTCTTTTTTAATTATTAATAAAATAATTTTACGTCGTAAAAGTATTGAACTCTTTTGCGACGGAAAATTCCACTTGACATCAACTGAAAATCATGGTCGGAATCAACCTTCAAAGTTTTCGTTACGATGTCACTAACACCCTTTATATAGACCATTATTATAATGGTCGAGCCAACTGTGTTAATGAACACTCATGAGCAATATTATGTACCCACTTTAGGACTCTGTCGCACTAACATATTTGACATTTAGTGAGACTTACAGTTCAATTTGTCAAAAAAGTTAATGTGACATGGTACCGCAGTGTATCGTGACCGAACACTGCACTTAAGACAGATAAGGTATTGGTTATGTTTTTCTTTGCTCCCAGTCCAGCGCAGAAGTTTGAAAACAAAGATAATTATTTATCAAATGTTATATATTTATTGTCAGTAAAACAATTTTGAAGTTTCATTAAAACTTATTCTCATCGAGTCCTCAGGAGACGATTTGAAACTGAAATCTCTTTAAGTTTAAACAAGAATTGAAGTAACACCGATCGAGTTGAACTAGTAAAAGTTATTCAATAAATCAATCGAATGAAAGTTGGAACACAGATGGTGCTAGTGGACTGGGCGATGTTGTCTTCGACCAGTTACAGATATTTGATTTATCTGTTTTTGTAATGGCGATTGGGGTCACGATGCGGAGGTCCCGGGTTCGAATCCCGATGGAAACCTCGCCGAGGTAAGTGACTTACTGTCCCTAGTTTGGCTAGAATATTCCAGCCGGAATGAACTGATTGTTCGAAAAAGTAAGATGGTTCCGTGCTTTGAAAGGCATGTTAAAGGCATAGATTATATAAAATACTTAATTGCGCACAATGGACACAAGATACAGAGATAAGGACAGGAGACATTTTACCTACATAGTAACGTTTGGACATACACACACACTACACAGTTACACGTCTCACTATACGTATAAAACGACGTTATGTATACTACCATAGAATAAAGAATAATACTACGTATAGAACGGCAACTCTCCGCTCCCCACCAGCGGCTGAGCTAGGTTTACCTCACCCCCCCTGGACACATTTTTTTTTTTGACTTGACTTATTGTAGATTTGCCGCAGATGGCATTAACTACTTGGCCGGACAAATGGGGAGCGCGAACCTCGGCTCAGGGCGTCGTCTGAGAAGAAAAATATTTGAAAGAATTAATCGACCCTAGTGGGTCGATAGCGATAAACGCTGAATGAGGGAAATCGTCGACCACGCCGGCGGGGTCGGTATCGGGGTCCTGAAGTGTTTGGTGTCGCGAGCTGATTGGCTGCCTCTATGGCTAGAGTAATCGGGTCGTCGGGATCGTATATTACGTCCTTCGGACGCCGATACTTTTCAGTACCGTCCCTAAGCAGGATGTATTCGGAAGACACAGTTTAGACTTGAATCGTATGGCGTCAGACGTCACACACACAGATGCGCGTGTACGATAATGTCAATGTGCGGTGTCTGTGTAAAACGAGGTTGTTTGTATGTAGTGTCCGGGGTGTGCTACCATTATAACCAGGGATGGGCTGTTCCCGGGAATGTACTCGTTGTAAAAACTATTTATTATTACGGATAGGTTGCTTTCTTTTTCAAATTGTTCTTTCTTGTGTCTTATCTACCTGAAGGTTACGTAATATATCACCTTACGTTTTATTTTCACAGCCTCTGTGGTCTAGTGTATAGACACGATCTAGAGGTCCGGGTTCGATTCCCGTTTGGGACATTGTCGAAATCGTTTTAAGTTTACGCGGTTATTATCATAATTAAAGCACATAATAACGGGTTCTTACCCGTAAATTAATATCTTAAATTATGGATCTACCTACTCCACTCAAATCTCATCAGTCATCCCATGATCATGGCACTTGCAACAGTGTCGAAATATAGGGAGTCTCATATCCCCATTTAAACGCGGTAAGAACCCGTTATTATGTGTTTTAATTATTGTCGAAATCGCTTTGTGAGACTGTCCTTTGTTTGGTAAGGACTTTTTAGGTTTGAATAACCTGATTGTCCGAAAAAGTAAGATGATTCTGTGCTTCGGAGGGCACGTTAAGCCTTTGGTCCCGGCGCGGTGGAGTATGCTCCATACCCCCTCCGGTTGATTGAGGAGAGGCCTGTGCCCAGCAGTGGGACGTATATAGGCTGTTTATATGATGTTTTAATTTATATAAGTTTTGCGCGTTTATACAGCCAGGAACGTTCACAAAATTGGTACATTCCTGGGAACTGTTCTGCACTATATCGTATAGCTAGTTGTTAGTGCTGAGCTGGACTAATCGATCATATCGTGGATATGCGACATGATGGACGATGTTATTCCTAGTCACTATACAGCGCGGTCGTAATCTTTATTGAAGCGGACACTGTCAGAGGTCGTCTAGGTACGGTCACGAGCATTAATGTGTATACACTTTAGTACCATGTCACATTCACTTTTTTAACAAATTAAACCGTAAGACTCATTAAATGTCAAATATGATAGTGCGACAGGGTTTTAAGTGGGTACATGATATTGATCAAGACTGTACTCGTTCATTAAGTAACGGGTCACTGAGAGATCTCACTTGATAAAAAAAATAAGAAATCAGGCTTGAAGGTGACAAGTTTCAACTGATTACGACATACTCAGTGACAAACAATATATGGGACTGATATGCATGTCACCTTATGTCTACCAACTATTGCCCAATGGCTCAAATTAGCTACAAAACGTTTTTTCGATTCTGCTCCGCACCACTCAAATCCCCTGGTAGTTGCGGCTTCCGCATACATCCCGCTCAGGGACGGTACTGAAAAGTATCGGCGTCCGAAGGTCGTAATATACGATCCCGACGACCCGATTACTCTATGGTGGCCAACCAGCTCGCGACACCAAACACTTCAGGACCCCGATACCGACCCCACCGGCGCGGTCGACGATTTCCCTCAATCAGCGCTTATCGCTATAGACCCACTAGGGTCGATTAATTCTTTCAATTTTTTTCCTCTCAGACGACACCCTCAGGGCTGTTGTCTTAAACGTTGTACCGGGTGAGAGCCTTCAGCGCTCTTCATTTGTCCGGCCAAGTAGTTAATGCCATCTGCGGCAAATATACCATAAGTTATGTCAATATAAATGTCACCTTATGAAACCCATAGGTACATATTTATCACTGTCACTGATAAAGTTGCTAAGGAGTAACAAGGAGAGCGCTCGGAATGTGTCTCGCTCGCACTTATGCGTTATGAGGCACACGGTAGGAATGAGAATTTTGTATGAAGACCGAATTAGAATCATTTACATACATAAACTCACGCCCGTAATCCCTAATGGGGTGGGCAGAGCCACAAGCAATCAAAGACAACTTGCAGCCACTGTTGATACGGTGTCGTAAGCTGGATATGATGAACCTTATGGTGATAAGGGATCAGCCTATCGCCCATAACATTAGTCCATCATGTTAGAGGACACAATCCCTCTGTCGGTTTTTACGACATGCCCGGGAAGACAAGCAGCTGAACGTGTATACAACGTATACGTAGAATTATTTATACAACGTAATTATCATAGATAACATGAAGGTCAATTTAATATTTTTGAATTTAAGTACGTCATTTCGCAAGGTGTTATGGCTGTGGTGAAGAAATGACAAGAAACTGCAACAGCAACACATCTTTTAAATCAATGTAGGTATACATTACAAGTTATTGCGTTCCGTTTCAATGTGGAATTAAAAGTAAGCATTTTCGGGTGTTAATAAGGCCGCCTATTGTACTAATTCTATTTCTCTTTTGTTTTGTATTTTGTTTTTTCCTGTTTGTGCAATAAAGTATTTGTTATGTTATGTTATGTTATTCAATATTTAGAGAAACACATTTAATACCATGTTTTTTATTATTTAGGTAATAATTAATATTATTATAAGCTTTTTACATAAAGTACTAAGCTTCACATGAGCTTAAAGTGTCCGAGCTGTGTCAGTTGCTGTTTTTTTTAAGTATGTAGCTATTTCATTTGACGCCGGGGCTGATGAGGTCATTGACCGCACACACGAAGAAAATAAGTTTGCCCGGACAGACAAAAGCAAACGAGATCCTCAAGTTTTCGAGTTTATTTACCTAGTAATCAAATATAATATTTTAACAACCACAGGAAACATTAACACCCGAAAATGCTTACTTTTAATTCCACATTGAAACGGAACGCAATAACGTTTACAAAAGCGTTCCATTACAGGCTGTTAAAACCGTATTCCGAAAAATAAACTCGCAAACATTGGAAGCAAACGGCAGCGAGGAAATAATCAAATATATGCGCGACAAATCAAATAAAAATGCGAGGTGCTTGAGTCCTGATTTAGCTGGAGTGGTTCTGTAGGTTGACGTAAATTCAAATATTATGACAATTTATCTATTTCATACATTTTCACAATGATTCGCATTTACAATATACTTACAATAAAAAAAAGAAACTCACTATTGCACCCTAAAAAAATATTAACATAAACAATCACAATCAGTTAGGTGGTACAACAGGTGGCTTTATTGCAATCTCTTCCAGGCAACTTTAGGAAATGAATTTAATAAAAGCACAGCGAGATAGACAATGCAAAATAGACGTAATAAATATATAGAAGACATAGAAGACATTCCGGAAATTCTTAAGAAATATCTGCTGATCTTCTCTCGGCCTATCATACGTACATAACTAAACTCACGCCAATTTTCCGCCGGGGTAAGCAGAGACTATAGAATTCCATTCTCGGTCTATCAATATTTGAAAAATTTAATGATATCCAATAATTTCAAAATCGACTAACAAAACTTACATGTCGCGACCATAATCATGAGGGGCATATCCTGAGTGACGAGACAACCCTAAAATAAAAGGCGACTACGCCGTGATGCAGCAAAGCTATTCCGGCAAACATAGCAGATCGAATCCATCGATTTGCGACATGACACAGCGATTGCATTCTCGAAATCTACATGAAAAATGGAAATAGATACCGGAAAGGGTAAAAAATCGGCGGCTCCACAGAGCATGGGAGAAAATTACGCTGTGATTCTACTAAAGACTCGAGACGTGATAAATATCTGGTTGATGTCGCGCTTGGCGTGCAAGACATCTTTAGCAATATACTCGGAATTTTAAGTGATAACTTGGGTTATAATTATTAGGTGAAACGATTTCCTTTATCAAAAAGTTTCTAGTAAGACATTGCTACTACGTTGGCTGTTCGTCTTGTTCTTCCTTGTTGCATGATGTTTCTTTAACATTTTTTTTTTACCTTTGATGGATTTGCTCTTGGCCCCAGACTTGTCCGAAGGCACTGAGGCCTAAGATAGAGCGAGCTCGCCCAGAAGGTGCCTGTTTACTCTGGCCTTGAAAGCACCCGGATTGTATGCATTCGGAAATACAGAAGACGGCAGAGAATTCTACTCCTTAGTAGTGCGCATAATGAAGGACGATGCGACGCGCTGTGTGCGAATAGTTGGGATATCACCAAATAGGGATGGAACCCGGCTGTACGTCTGGAAGTCCAAAGTGGTGGAATGAGCTAGAGTAGATTGTTTGAGATTTACGCGGTTATTATCATAATTAAACACATAATACCGGGTTCTTGCCGCGTTAAAATCAAGGATATGTTTCAAGTGCCAAGTGATGGCAGTGAGGGAATGGAATATTGGGAGTCTTCTATCCCTGATTTTAACTCGGTAAGAACCCGGTATTACATGTGTTTTAATTATGATGTTTATTTTGTCAGTTTGTTCTTTGTGCGCCATAAATAATTTTGTATTGCAAGCACAATAATTTTCATGAATAAGTATCACATAGAAGACAATATTTTTATAAGTAATAATAACAAAGGTTTACAATATTTAGTAGAATTTATGAAAGGTAAGTACCTTGCTCTGTGGATGACTCAAATACGATTATAGCCAGATCGGGCCGGAATAGGAAAACAAACGGCGATCGCAGTTTTCGAATGTTCAGTGTTCGTTAGGATTTAGGTCAGCGGTTTTTTATCGTTTCATTATCGAATGTCTCGATAATGACGTTTGAATATATAGGGTTGGTAGGTTGATACTCATGAACAGACAAATATAAATCACGGTAGACAGAGCCTGGTGACTGCACACAGTCAGTACAAAATATCCACATAAATTCAATAGTTCGTAAAAAAATATTCCGTTTTAACTGAGTAGGTAGTAAGTAACGTTGTAGGTAATGCTATATCACAGTTTAAGTTACATACGATGAAAACATTTTTCGGGAACAATTTTATGTATAGGTATTAAAAATACTGAAATTCAAATATATCTTTATTTAGTAGATACCATAGTTACATTTTGAATCGTATTTTTTGCATAACGAACGTATTATCCGCTTAAAACTAATGCAGCTTCTCACGCCTATACACGGTGTTAGTACTCGTAAGTAAGTAAAATGTTTATTTTTCATAAAAATACAGAAAGTATTGGTACAATAAAAACCCCACAAAACCAGGTTTGTCTGTGGGAGTGGAGTTCGCTGAATGTTACAGTTAACTTACAGCTAAAGAGATTTTTTGCATAAGATGTTTAAATAAAGATTTACTGAAATTAAAGTTTTCGTGACATCGTAACGAAAACTTTGAAACTTCGAGATGATTCAGGGTTGACATCAAGTGCAATTTTGCGTCACAAGCCGAAAGTCTCATTAAATGTCAAATATGATAGTGCGACAGGGTTCTAAAGTGGGTACATGATATTAAGCCAGGCGCGCACTACGAGTTTTTCGCCGTGCGGCAGAAAAGAGCAGCGGCATAATGTCGCACTGTAATACTGCGCCGCTGCGGTGGCTCTGCCGTCAAGTGCGCGCAATACAATTTAAAACTGTTTGGTACAGTATTGACGACCCGATTACTCTAGCCATAGAGGCAGCCAATCAGCTCGCGACACCAAACTCTTCAGGTCCCCGATACCGACCCCGCCGGCGTGGTCGACGATTTCCCTCATTCAGCGCTTATCGCTATCGACCCACTAGGGTCGATTAATTCTTTCAAATATTTTTCCTCTCAGACGACGCCCTGAGCCGAGGTTCGCGCCCAACTGGGCACCCTCAGGCCAGATGTCTTAAACGTTGTACCGGGTGAGAGCCTTCAGCGCTCCCCATTTGTCCGGCCAAGTAGTTAATGCCATCTGCGGCAAACCTACAATAAGTCACGTCAAAAAAAAAAGAAAATAAAAAAAAGGTACAGTATTACAGTGCGACATTATGCCGCTGCTTTTTTTCTGCCGCGCGGTGAAAAACTCGTAGTGCGCGCCTGGCCTTAGTTATGACTGCTTTACTCATGACATCGCAAGATGAACTAAGTACCCGCACCTCACCAAGCTTTCTGTTAGCCTAACGTTATAGGTGGTGAACCATAACGCCGTCTATGATAACAAACATGATCGAACATTTTGTATTTCTTTCGCACATAAAAAAGAATTACAGCCGAAATAAAGCAAACATTCGAGTCACGATCTCCTAAGACAAATATACAACTTTTTTCGATTATTTCCATTGGAGGCAACATTTATCAAGTTGTCAGTATCCAATAGCAAACTTTCAAGTTGCGAAGTGATTTCTGTGCGAAGTTCCGTTGTTATCGCTTATGTAATCTTTTATTATACTTCTATACCTAGAGGACTTAAGCCGGATTTCAACGATTATGATAATAATAATTGGAAATTTCAATTTATTTAATAACTAGCGATTGCCCGCGACTTCTTCCGCGCCGATTTCGGTTTCCGCGGTAAGATTTTCCGATGTTTTAAATTGTTAAAGCTTGTGTGTTATTCTGAAGTATAAGCTACATTGTATTAATTGCATACACTGTGTTAATTGTATACATTATTAAATAAATAAATCCATTTTTCAACCAAACCATGCAAAATAAAAACATCAACCCCGTCAGAACCCACAATCCCGGTATAGCGTGCATAATAGATCGTTTACGCGACTCTATTGCCCAGTTATTTGTTACAATCGGAAGGTGAACCCTCTTCCGTGCCATTTGTCACGGGAACTATTCCAATCCTAACGATACATTAAGCCAAAGATTAACTACCCCGTTTGTTTTCAGCCTTTTGTGTTATACAAGGCATGAGCTGAGACAGTTTGTGAATGAAATACAGATTTATTTAATGTTTATCTGCGTATAAACTGCTTTCTGATGCTTATCATCGCGGATAAGACTGTTGACTAAGCGATTTATGCCCTTTTTGACTTGACAAACATGTCCGGCCTGATCCCATTTAAGTCTGGTGGCTTTATTTTCCACATCAGCGATGCACCCTGAGCGGTGGGCTCGCATTGGGTGCCTCATGACGGGTACAGTCGTCGTGGTCGTCAGACCTCGAAAGAGACGGCGCTACGACTTGGATGCTTGCCGGAGGGACTGGTCGGGGTACGTACAGGACCGCGAAAATATGGAAATGGAAATGCCAACTTTAAACTTCGATGCCGATGACCCCGCTATAGAGAATTACTACTTACATACTCTACAGGATATAAGCAACATTTTTATTGTTTTTAATCCTCAATAGGCTAGTTTCCAACTAGTCAAATCAGTTACTTTTTATTACACGTCAAAACACGAAATGACTATGGAATTTGTTTGAAATCGCACGCTGTGACGTCATAGATAAACGTAATAAAATGTCGGCCTTATTTTTATGCTTTTCTTGTTTAAATTTCATAAATAAATTAAATAGATAAAAGGAAATGTTTTTGGTTAGTTTTAGATGTGTCTTTATTTAGTAATCAGAATTTCATAATTTATCTTGAACCTAGTCCACGACCCAATTCTGCGTCCAATTCGTTGCTTTAAACAGCGTCACAATTTACATCTCCTTTAAGACCATATATGAGCAAGACATAATAATCATCAATTTAAAAGCCACGCACTTGTCGGTGTAGCATGAAACACGTAACTATATCTACGTCTTTGTTGTCACAATCTATTACATTAACTTTGTCTTATGATAATTATAATTATGACTGCATAAGATTTTCCATGTTGAAAATTGCAAGAATCTTGCGTATTGAACGAGGAAGAAATTGTATCACCTGGTTTTTCAATATGCGTAAATTTATAATAGTATCATAATGAATAATAACGGCCTTCGTGGTCCAGTGGTTGAGCGTAAGGCTCATGATCCGGAGGCCCCGGGTTCGAATCCCGGTGAGGACATATCATAAAAACCACTTTGTATTCCCTATTTTCGTTAAGACATTACAGGCTGATCACCTGTTTGTCCGAAAGTAAGACGATCCGTGCTTCGGAAGGCACGATAAGCCGTTGGTCCCGGTTACTACGTACTGATGTATTTACGTAGTCGTTATATGAGTCATGTCAGGGGCCTTTGGCGGCTCAATAGTAACCCTGACACCAGGATTGATGAGGTTGGTAATCAACCTCACAACCCACACGATAGAAGAAGAAGAATAATAATAAAATGTATTTATTGTTCCAAACAACTTTAATAACTATTGGTACAATTAGATGATACTAGAATATTAACAATTTTAAAGTACTGCTAGCACTTACAATAGAAAATAAATTAAGTAATAAAGTTTGTAAGAAGATAATGTTTTAATGTCATCAAAACGTGCTTCTAAGTGGGACTGAAAGCACAGCTCGAATACTCCATACAAAAAATGTTCCAATCTCGAATATTCCAATTCCCTGGACATACGAGTGAGACAGAGAATTTACTCGCTCTCCCGTATTTCTTATCGGCATAAACAGTTTACAGCTGGGTCTGCATGACGACCGCGCCGCGCGCCGCGCCAAGTATATCGAGCGCTTGGACCAATAAACGATACGAATGCTATCTACGTAGATGGAAGTCAAACGGCGATTGGCCGAAGCGCTCAATGTAAATCGCGCCGCGCGCGACTCGGTTGTCATGCAGACTAGTACCAAACTCGTATCAGCGCGGGACGGAGAATGTGTATGTGTCTCCAATTCTAGAAAACAGTTATTTAAAAACATTATCTTTCCAGAAACCTGGTTAGCTGTGTTATATGCAGTTATTGACATGTTTAATATTATAAATAAAAAAGAAACTGCGTCTGTCTGTCTGTTACATTTTCATATCAAAATCGCTATATAGATTAAGACGATAATTTTCATAATTGGGTCGTGTACTAGGTTCAAGATAAATTATGAAATTCTGATTACTAAATAAAGACAGAACTAATACTAACGAAAATCATTTTCTTGTTTCTATTTAAGTAACTTTTTTATGAATCAAGAAAAACGTAATAATTCACGTTTTTCTACGACGTCACAGTGAGCTTTTTCATACAAATTCCATAGTAATTTCGTGTTTTGACGTTTAGTAAAAAGCAATGTGATTAGTTGGAAGTTAGCCTATTAAAGATAAGTCAAAATCTAGGGTCACATTTACCTTTTAAGGATAAACTTAGAGAAATTTCCAGAACCGGTCTTAGTATAGAGTCTTCGTTGAAAGCAATAACAGAAGTTAAAGAGGCCAAAGTCGCGGGGGGAGAGTTAGTTGACATCCTTATAACCAGTTTCTGCAACATGTCTGGTCACAAAACCAGTTATAATTATGACAAATAAATAAAATATTAAGTAATTTCCAAGAACCAAGGAAAATCAAGCCAGTTAGCCTTCGAATATATAAGAAACAGACGCCAGTTGCGTTCTCAATATTATTATAAAGATACATACTAAAACAGTGACAATGAAACCAACAAAAATTCTTATAATAATGTCAGTTTTTATAGTGACAATATACTGTGCGCATAGTGAAGCAAACGTTAAGACATTTAAAGAAATTCCCAACAGTGAAGAAAAGGACATTGCAGTGAATTTCAAAGACGTAGTTGCAAGAATATCTAGAAGTGCCAAGTCTACTAATGTTGCTACAACACCCACGATTGAACGTCGTTTCCTGATAGGAGATGATCACTGTTCGGATGATAAGATGAAAGTAGGGAAATTTTGTGTCCCTATTGTACCACCAGATACAGAGTACCCTTAAATCTATGAAAAAGGAAGAAAAGACAAGATGAATGTTTCAACTGAATCATTACAAAGCAACTCAAATTCGAATAAGTGACTGTTCTAAATATTCAGTAAAAAATATTCGCAAGTTCTAATGATATGTAAACGATGTTTATAAAAGCTACAGGATACAACGCAGCAGAGAGACAAGTTATCAATAACAATCTGCGACAAACATACTATGTATGAAATATTTATTAAAAGTAATCGTATCAAAAAGTTACGTCATAATTGATTGAAATTATAAAGTTACAAATATAACAATTGACATGAGTCCTTTTAACGCTGTCAGAATTTTCAGTTTTATATTATATTCACTATCACAGAACAGAGAAGGTTGTTTATAGTTTAGGTAATTTTAAAAAGTTTGAATGCCATCCAGTGACATTACGTGCCGAATTCTTCTGATGACATCATCAGATTTTTTTTTATTACCAAATCCTAAATCGACTTTTTGAAATTATTTTGTAATAGTGATAATAATAATTAAAAAAACAGAAGCGTACGATGCCAACGAATTTTGATGCGCTTTCAGCATAATCAACATTTCGGTCATAGTAAGGCACTTGGAAAGCAGAATGTTAGGCTGGAAGCTAAGAGATGGAAAAAGAAACATGGAAATACGAAACACTACAAGAGTTAAAGACGCGGCTGAATTGGTGTGCAGGCTGAAGTGGAGATGGGCGGGCCATGAAGCTTAGAGTACGATCACGAGCATTAATATGTGTACACTTTGGTACCATCATAGAAGGAAAGCTAGAAGGAAAGAGAGGAAGGGGAAGACCAAGAAGAGCTTACATGGAACAGATTAAAGAAAAGGTTAACGTCGTGTCTTATAGGGAAGTCAAGGAATTGGCCTTTGATAGACTGGAATGGAAAATGCTACACCGACAAGAGCGTGGCTCTTAAATTGATGATGATGACTTTGGTACCATGTCACATTAACTTTTATGACAAATTGTACTGTAAGTCTCACTAAATGTCAAATATGTTAGTGCGACAGAGTCCTAAAGTGGGTACATTATTATTGCTCATGACTGTACAGAATGGACGATGGAGCGAGAGTCCTGCATTGGTACCCCCGTGACCATACAGTGGAGTCGCCATACTGTGAATGTGATCACCCGGATCAAACCCTATCTCACAATACATAGTGATCGAGTGCCCTCTACACCGGTTCCCAGGTGGCATAGCCGAGCTGCATTGTGTGACGGATGCGGCAAAGACTTGCTAAGGGGAGCTTAAGCTAGATATATAATCCACGCAGGATATTTCATTTTTGTCTGCCATACGAAATAATAATAACCCCCGCGACCTGCCCAGACCGCGAGGTAGACAGAAGCAACGATGGTGCGATGACATCGTAACATATTATGTAAAAAGAACTTTAAGATAAGATAAGATTGTCGTTTATTCTCTAACTCTGTACAATGGGTGTTACATTTTACAAGGTATCAACAGTTTGCCCTTTATGGACGTACAATATTAGTAGGATGTCCTTTATTACCAAACGTTTAGGCAGGTTAGACCAGACTGTAAGAAAGAACAATTTGAAAAACAAAAGCATCCAGCAGGGCTAACATGCTTTGTTGTTGAATATAATTTTGTAATAAATTGAACAGTTTTCTTCTTGTGATAAAAATATAATCTAGCGAGACAGTAAATTGTATTGAAAATTAAAAATAATATTGTTCTTTTATTAATTAATATGCTTTTTCTTTTAATGTTTGTTTTGTTTAATTTTGACAACGGCTGGAAGGAATGACTTAATAAAGTGAGTTGGGGTGTGACCCTGTCAATAAAGTTTGAGTGACAAGCAGAAAATAAGAACACAAATAAACAACAGTCTCCGTGGTCCAGTGGTTGAGCGTTGAACTCGCGATGCGGTCCCTGGTTCGAATCCCAGTGGAGATATTAATCAATCAATCAATCAATAGGTAATACTTTATTGCACAACGACATGTACACAGGACATAAACATAATATGAATAAAAATACACACACACACACACATTACACATACACACACACACACACACATACACACCACACCGTATTTTGTCATTATTCTTCTTTTTCTATCGTGTGGGTTATAAGGCGGATTACCAACCCCATCAACCCTGATGTCAGGGTTACTATTGAGCCGCCAAAGCCACGGCCCATCACATTTACATCATTACAAGTATCATTTTGTGGTTTTAAGTCTGGCTAGGATATTTTAGGCATTTTAAGGCTGATCACACGAATGCCTGAAAGAAAGAAGATCCGTGCTTCGGAGCGCACGTTAATCAGTCGGTCTCGGCTTTAATTTACTAAGGACTACCAAATAGCCGTTACACGAGGCATGTTAGGGGCCTTTGGCGGCTCAATAGTAACCCTGACACCAGGGTTGATGATATAAGTCATTGGTCGACAACCCACACGAGAGAAGATGATTACGAGTACGTAGACATAATACGAACTAATTTCAACTTCGAAAAATCTCATCGTGTTTTTTTATAGAAGGCGATGCCAACACTTTTATAACTGGCATTAAAAAAACTACATTTTTATGAGCTGTTATCCGTATAACATTATGACTTCCATAAATAAGTTTAGGTGCTTATTTTCTCAAGCATAATTACGTACACGAACAGACACATAAAAGCTAAGAATGTGTGTTAAAAATAATATAGAATGACGGAAATCGTCAACCATGCCGGCGGGGTCAACATCGGGGTCCTGAGGCATTTGTTGTCGCGAGCTGATTGGCCGCCTCTATGGCTAGAGTAATCAACTCTTCTTCTTCTTATCATATGGGTTGCGAGGTGGAATATCAACCTCATCAACCCTGGTGTCAGGGTTATGATTGAGCCGCCAAAGGCCCCTGACATGGCTCATATAACGATTGCTCACTTACATCAGTAAATAGTATCATGGACCAACGGCTTAACGTGCCTTCCGAAGCACGGATCATCTTACTTTTGGAGTAATCAAGTAATCAGGGTCTTGATGTGTTGCGAGGTGATTGGCCGCCTCTATTGCTAGAGTAATCGGGTCGTCAGGATCTTATATTACATCATTCAGGCGCTGGGAATGGTAGGAATGGCTTGCCTATTGCCATTACATGTTCTTTATGGATGGTAAGAGATGAAGCAATAACGAATGAACTTTGAACCGTGAAAGATGTAGTGTAAAAGCTAGAGTTGGACTTGGCACTGTATCGAGTCTGCCTTATATTTATCACATTCGGAGGCACTCGTGAAAATTTTAAAGTTAACAAAATATTACTTGGACGCTAATGTACGTTGGATTCGAGCCAAATCGCTTTTAGCCGGGTCATATTGACTGTGTACGATTCTTTAGTCTTAGGAGCCTTGCAGGTAGGGTAACTACATCTCCTGATTTCTATGGAAACTGTCAGGTTTGTAATGTGTCCGGATTTTTGTAAGTAGTATACTACTCTGGGCGCCATCCCACTTGCGTCAGACAGAGTACTGTGAGGCGGAAGGCAAGAGGGAAACCACTGCCCTATTTTTCCCTAAAAAAGTTGCATGGAAAATGCTGTACCGCCAAGAGCGTGGCTCTTAAATTGCTGATGATGATGTAAGTAGTATCTTTTGAGTATCTTTTTAAGTTAACGTATTTTGTAGGTTTTCAAACATGTACATTTTTAATAATATTGTTCTCCTTATTCTATCATGTAGGTTGTGAGGTGGAGTACCAATCTCATCAACCTTGTTGTCAGGGTTACTATTGAGCCGCCAAAGGCCCCTAACATGGCTCATGTAACGACTACTTACTTACATCAGTAAGTAGTAACCGGACCCAACGGCTTAACGTGCCGTCCGAAGCAAGAATCATCTTACTTTCGGACAATCAGGTGATCAGCCAGTAATGTCCTAACCAAACTAGGGACCACAAAGTAATGTTTGTAATATGTCCCCACCAGGAATCGAACCCGGGACCTGCAGATTGTGAGCCTAACGCTCAACCATTGGACCATGGAGGTTGTTACTAGAAAACGTCTCGGGTGTAAAAATGATGTATATGGGTGTGATCTTTCTTTTGAAAACTGCTCCGCATCAGGGAGACACCCTACGGCCTGGCAAAACTATAGCACTTAGAACTTTTTTGATTTCACGAGACCTATTTAAGTCAAATTCTATCGCGGTTGAAAAAAAAATGGCGGAAAAACAAGATGGCCGCCATATAAAGTTTCGAACAAATACAGGACACGCGAGCTGCTGTTGCAGCGAGCGAACCACGCGAAATCTAATTTGAATAATATATAATCATTCCGCGTCCGTGACATCATCAAATATATACACTGTTCGTGAGATTTATTATTTAATTAATAATTTATTGTACACAGGATAACACAAAAACACAATATGACAACACGAGGAGAGACAAAAGGCACAACTTATTTGTAACATTTATTTTTTTCTATTATTTAATTTAAGATAAAAAATACAAATTGTTAAAAATACCCGGCTTTGTTTTAGGACTTCAAACGAAATGGTAACCCTACTTACAAAAGATAGGGGATATAATATGAGACTTAGCCTAGGTACTTGGAATGGAAGGAGAATTCATTAGTACAGATTCTATATTTTGTAGTGATACCGTTACTGTTTTTTTTACAACCTGTATGTGTACCTTAAATCAATACATATAACATATAAATACGAGAAAAAATATACATACAAGGTGTAAGTGACATCGGAACGAATACTGAGGGGGTGATTCAGATGACTCAGTATCATGGTCAAAATCCCGGTGTGGACAAATCACAAAATTACTTTGTGATGTGACGAAGAAAAATCACTTTTCATTCCTCTGAGACCACGGGGACACCCGTGAACCACGTTGCCAATATCGATGTTTTTGTCGCAAATCAATCACAGTTTTTAATTATTAGTGCAAATAAACATATTTCTCAACGATTAGGACCTTAATACAACATTGTAAAAAATGACGGAAATGATTTTGCTGTGGCCTGAATGAGAATTCTCTCTGGGCTCACCCGTGGGCCACGTGACGTTGAACATGTTAATAAAAGCTTAGCGGCATAGACAGTGCAAAATAAAAATAAAGTTAAAATAATATAAATATATTAAGAGCAATACAAAGAAAGTAACAAATATTGCAAATTTATATTTGCGCATATAAAAGTAAGTGCGCAATCTCAACCAATATTGCTTTTTATATGAATACCTTCCATGTGGCCTTTTTAATTAACCCCCTATTTTTATTGGCTCAAAGTCCCGCATAGAAGCTCCGACTTCTTTCGAAATTCAAACTATTTTAACGACTTATTCCAGAAGTGAGCGTTATTAAGTCTTAAGAAAGACTTATAATTCTCTAAGTGCCAGATGATTAACGGAAAAACCGTTTCAACTGAGAAAAGTTGAGAAAGAACCATTAATCTCCTGTGTGTGGGTGTTACAGGCAAGATTTCTTTGAAGTTTAAGTCAAAATATTATGATAACGCTTCAATCAGACGCGATATTTTCAGTAAATAAGTAAGAATTTTGAAAAATACCCTTTTTGTTAATTAAAAGACGGTTAATGCGTCGCGTATTATCAGTCGCGTAACATTTTTTTTTGACGTGATTTATTGTAGATTTGCCGCAGATGGCATTAACTACTTGGCCGGACAAATGGGGAGCGCTGAAGGCTCTCACCCGGTACAACGTTTAAGACAACAGGCCTGAGGGTGCCCAGTTGTGCGCGAACCTCGGCTCAGGGCGTCGTCTGAGAGGAAAAATATTTGAAAGAATTAATCTTCATCATGCCCATCGGTGAAACGCGGGCACTCGCGTTCGCACAATGAATTATAAAAATAAATAAAAAGTACAAAAAAAGATTTAGTGCTACACATGGAAGGTAGAAATAAAACAATAAAAGAAGGAATT
The DNA here is from genome assembly GCF_024362695.1 of Pectinophora gossypiella. Lineage (NCBI taxonomy): Eukaryota > Metazoa > Arthropoda > Insecta > Lepidoptera > Gelechiidae > Pectinophora > Pectinophora gossypiella. The sequence goes on from NC_065423.1 coordinate 11,988,529, forward strand.
ATAAGTGTGTAGTGAAAGCAGTGTGTAGCTATGGTGCGTGTGATGTCAGTGTGAGAGGATAATCATATCTATGTAGTAACTAGCTTTTGCCCGCGACTTCGTCCGCGTGGCGTGTTATAAAAGAGAGATCTTTGTGTGTGTGGGAGTGCATATCAAATTTCAAGCATCTAACTTATGCAGTTTAGATTTTTTCATAAGTACATTTTTTTTCCCCGCTAACTCCCATTTCTCAAAATACAGCCATAACTAAACTTTATATTTACTAAGGTATGCATGCATGCTAGATTGCAAACATCTATCTTACGCGGTTTCGATTTTTTCATACGAATGTTTCTTCTCGCTAACTCCCGTTTCCGTGGGAATTTTGCAATACCCTGTTACAACTAAGCGTTGTTAACTAAGGTACCTGCATGTCAAATTTCAAGCGACTAACTTAAGCGGTTTAGATTTTTCATACAAAAGGATTTTCCCGCTAATTCCTGTTCCCGTGTGAATTCCGGGAATTCCTTTCTTAGTGCACCTCTCCGGTACCTAAGCTACGTCCCTTCCAAATTTCAAGTGCCTACGTTTAGCCATTTAGGCTGTGCGTTGATAATATATACAGGGTGTTAGTGACATCGTAACGAAAACTTTGAGGGGTGGTTCAGGCCATGACTCTGAGTTGATATCAAGTAGAAATTTCCGTCGCAAAAGTATGGATTGGAAAATAATTAAAAAGAAAAGAAAAAATTTCATGAATTTTTTGACACGAAATTCCACTTGATATCAACTCAGAATCATGGTCTGAACCATCCCCCTCAGTATTCGTTACGGTGTCACTAACACTCATACCTACTTATGTGGCTACCGTATGTACTTGTACGGGGTGTAAGTGTCATCGTAACGAATACTGAGAGGGATGATTCATCTGATTATTCTGAGTTAATATCAAGTGGAATTTTCCATCGGAAAAGTATAGAATTGAAAATATTTAAAAAAAACTAAAAAAAAAACATGAATTTTGCGACGGAAAATTCCACTTGATTTTAACTCAGAATCATGGTCTGAATCAACCCCCTCAGTATTCGTTACGATGTCACTAACACCCAGTATATATATAAATAAATGTCAGTCAGTCAGTTTCTCCTTTTATATAAGTATTTAGATTTATAATGCATTTACGCAGATGTGGCTAATTATTTACATAAGTACTTACTTGAATTTTAACTCCAATAAACAAATACAAATACTGGCTAATAAGCTTGTTTATGAGAATATAGCTTCTTAACTATTAAGATATACATTTTATTATATTATAACATCATCATCAGCCCATTAACGTCCCCACTACTGGGGCACGGGCCTTCCCTATGGATGGATAGGGAGATCGGGCCTTAAACCATCACGTGGGCCCAGTGCGGATTGATGGTTATTAACGACTGCTAATGCAGCCTGGACCAACTGCTTAAAGTGCCTTCCGAAGCACGGAGGAGCTCGAGATGAAAACTTTTTTTTTTGTGGTCACCCATCCTATGACCGGCCTTTGCGAAAGTTGCTTAACTTCAACATTCGCAGACCGAGCGCGTTTACCGCTGCGCCACCGAGCTCCTCCATTATATTTATTATATCATTATATTACCAAGTATTTTCTGACAAGTGCGATAATTAAATATAGGTACGTCATAATATACATCATAATATTAATATACGTATGTAGGTGGTAGGTGTGTTTGCCTATCTGAAAGGCTACATCATGAATCAAGATTAAGTAAAGTCACGATTTCCTCGCATAATCATAACGCTTACTAAAAACCCCCAGGAACTTACTATGCGAGAATTTATCCGTACCTAATTCCGTACTTATCTGTTATCCGTACGAAGATCTGTCCTGTCCCTATCTCGTAACAAGATAGTTGGTCCCGGGTTACATAGTGCAGTGACTACAGTATATTGACTTCATAAAACGAGAAAGTTGAGAAACGCAAGATATCGTAACCTTGAACGTCGCTTTTATGTATTGTGCATTATCTACACAGATTCAATAATTAAATATTACTTTTATATTTTTTTGACAGAACGTCTAGTGCCCTGTGCCGAGGTTTTTCTTGCAGCTTCTTTTCCCCGGCTATACAGGCCATGAGAAGCTGCAGTAATTGTAGGCAAATGAGACGTTCGTTATGTAAAAAATTACGATTCAAAGTGTAACTATGTTACTTACCTACTGTTTAGTATATTTTTTTCAATGAATTTGAATAAAATATCTAATATTGAACATTCTTGTGTGTCATTTTGGCAATAGACTGGAGGAATAATATAGAATGTGAACATATTATAACATATTATAAATAGCTCATCGCACACATAAGATCGTAGATCGATTAAATTCAAAATTAAATTAAAAGAGTGAATTCGCAAAAATAGCAATGAGTGTGATCTGTTATACTTAATTAAGGAAATTGTATTTTGTACGAGTAAAAAATAATTAATGATCAATTTGAAATATGTATAAATAAGTCCCCAACTCTCTCGGATTAGGTTAGCCTGTAAAGATAGTTATGGTGAGTGAAATAAATAAATAAATCTATATACGAAATACAGTTTTAGTTTTTGTTTTTAAGTTTTTATTTTAATTCTTTTCAGTTCCATACTTTTGCGACGGAATTCCACTTGATATCGACTCAGAATCAAGGTCTGAATCATCCTTCAAAGTTTTCGTTGTCACTAACACACTGTATAAAGGCAGTTTAACTACTGTTCTTCGTATACTATGATACCGGGTCGCACTAGTACTATAAAAAGGAACGTTTATTACCCTATTAGACAGGCCCCACAACCTCTGGTGTTTTATATGTGTTTGCTTTAGTAGATAAGGGATAATAACGCGATACAAGCGTCAAATAAAAAATATGAGGACTAAAAGTCGTCTGGGACATTCTTGAAGACCGAATATTGGAGGTACATCTAATATTTTCATCTTTTCTCGTGAAGGCTACTAGATCAATGACCAATCTAATCCACCCAGGTCCGATACCGCTGGGTTACTGGGTAAAAGTAGGCCGCCAAAGGCCCTGATATGACTCCTGTAGGTATAGTCTACTTCACTACATAGTATAAAACAAAGTCGCTTTTTCTGTCCCTATATCCCTATGTACGCTTAAATCTTTAAAACTACGCAACGGATTTTGATGCGTTTTTTTAATAGATAAAATGATTCAAGAGGAAGGTTTATATGTATAATAACTCCCATTAAATAGTGGAGAAATACTGTACAAAAACACGTGACATCAAATGTGATTTAAACATGAATTGGGGCTTAAAGGAGTCGCCATACTGTGAATGTGGTCACCCGGATCAAACCATATCTCACATAGTGAACGAATGCCCTCTGCACCGGTTTCCACGTGGTATAGCCGAGCTGCACTGTGTGACGGATGCGGCGGAGACTTGGTTAGGGGAGTTTCAGCTGGATATATGATCCACGCCGAATATTTTATTTTTCTCTGCCGTACGCAAAATTAATAAACATGAGTTCAAATACATAAAGTCGAATTCTTCCGAGCCCAAGCCAGGATTCGAACCCGTGAAACTACGATGTAAGTGAAGCGTTGTCCGAACAGAGCCACCACAGCTCTTATTCACAAATTACTTGTGACAATTTGCGCTATACGCCGCAGCTATTTGCGGTTTACTAAAGATCATGTTGTATTGCCAACCTTGGCCTGTGTCCAGCGCCGGATTACGATATGATGGTGATATACGGTCCGGAATAATATTTGTAGTAACTTGTTACTGGGTTCGAATCCCGGCTGCTCTAAACCACTAAGTTCGACTTTATGAGTTTGGGTCATAGATAAATAATAAATTCAAATTCAAAAATATCTTTATTCAGTAGGTAACATAGTTACACTTTGAATCGTCAATTTTTACATAACGAACGTCTCATCCGCCTAAAACTACTGCAGCTTCTCACAACCTGTATAGCCGGGGAAAAGAAGCTGCAAGAAAAACCTCGGCACAGGGCCCTAGACGTTCTTTAAAAAAAATAAAAATACAATATACAATATCAAGTGGTTTCCAGGATCTGTTCCCGTTTTTCTTCTTCTATCGTGTAGCTTGTGAGGTGGATTACCAACCTCATTAACCCTGGTGTCAGGGTTATTATCGACCCACCAATGGCCCCTGACTGGCTCATGTAACGACTACTTACTTACATCAGTAAGTGCCGTCTTACTTTCAGACAATCAGGTGATCAGTTTCTAATGTCCTAACCAAACTAATGATCACATAGTGATTTTTGTGATATCTTCCCACCGGGTTTCCAACTCGGGGCCTCCGAATCGTGAGCCCAACGATCAACCACTGGACTACGGAGGTCGTATGTAATATTACAAGTGTATGTTCTAGTTTGTCCGCTTCATCATGTAATACTCGGTGATATCAGGCGAAGCGTCTGTAATTTAACTTCCTGCACTCTAGCTTTACGGAAGCCTGCAATATGCAGCATCAAATTCCACAAAGGACGCCTCTTAGAATTGCATAGAAATGCAAGAGGGGAATAATTTGTACGTCGTTAGCGATATGAGATGTTATGTTCGAGCTTTGGTAGTGTTAGGACACCGACCATGAATCCCTTCCAAAAACTCCTTTGGTTCGCGCCAAAAACTCCCGCCACCCCAAGCCAGGAAAAAGGAAAAAAAAGTGGACTCGACTACCGCCGTCGCGCGTTTCTATACAAGAAATTTCTAAAATAACATAAAAGTGTATTAATTCAAGTTGTGCTGTTTAAAATTAATCTGAAAGTGCACTAGCAGTCTCCAGAGCACCCCGGGGTCAGAAGAAACCAAATTCAACAATCCTGTAAGTACCTTTCCTTTGGTCGGTGTTTTGTATGGGCAAGTCTACTTTTCAGATTCAAAATTATCACTAATCTCAGTTATCCAACATTTATGGTCCTTCGAGCCGGATTCAGTATATCAAAATAGGTATTAACAGACTATTTCATATATAATTTATGTTATTTTATTCAAAATATTAAATTTACAACATCACATTTCATTGTGCAAGTATTTGTTCAATAGTTCTATTTGTCACAGTGTAATATCATATTTAATATATTTTTTATACGTAGTCAAATACTTAGAATCTATTTCTACAGTGTAAATTACTTTTTGTTCGGTTTTACATAAACAGGCAGTTGTAGGGACGCGTTGTTCTCGAAGTTTCTAGTACATTTTTCTTCAGTTCAAAATGGCGAAAGAAACACCTACAACTCCATTTTTGACCGATCTTGATATCAAAATAAATACGTTAATAAATAGAAAAGAACGTTATTTTAGGCGTGTTCAACAGATGTACGATTTATCTAAAATTGTCGAAAGTGATTCCACGTTAGTTAACAAATTGTTGGTGCGGGTCAGTGAACTCGAATCTTCTCGCGAATCATTCGAACGAATTGTTGATGATATTTCTGCGCTGGAACTAAAGCGTAACCCGGCGTATATAATTAACGACCAGGAAATAAAGGCTTTCGATGACTTGTATTACGAAGTTAAACGTATTTTTCATCAATACGAAACTGTTTCGAATACGTCAAAAAGTGGCGGTGAATTCAAATATGAGCGAAGCGGCGGCTCTCAGCCTCGCTTACCTAAAATTGAACTTGTTCATTTTGACGGAAGGTTAGAGAATTGGATTACATTTCGCGATACATTTATGAGTTTGATTCATACAAATAATTCGATAGGTAATGTCGAGAAGTTCCATTATTTACTTTCCGTAGTAACCGGGCCAGCACTTCAAATAGTGAAAAGTTTGCCTGTATCGAGTGACAATTATAATATTGTCTGGTCATCTCTGTCGGACAGGTATGAAAATAAGCGTGCTATAGCTACCCGCTATTTGGATAAATTGTTCGCGTTCAAACCTTTGCCGAACGAATCTGTTAGCGGATTGAATTCCTTTTTAGAGACATTTCAAGAATGCGTTCAAGCGTTAGAATTATTAAAAATCGATGATTTAGCGGGATTTATTCTTTGTTATATCGGTTTACGTAACCTGGACCCGGTTTCTAGACGAGAATTTGAACAAAAAATCGGTATAAAGGAAATACCTATTTTTAAAACATTAAGCGAATTTGTATCGAATCAGGCGCGTATGTTGGAAATGTCTAATCCTCCTGTTTCAAAGCCCGTTTCAAATAAACCCATTCTAAATGCGGTTCAAAACAAAACTAATAATAATAGTAAACCTATTACAAAAAATGTCAATTCAAAAACCTGTTTGGCGAGCAATGCGGGCCCTGATAATTCTAAGAAGGCATGTTTGTATTGCAATAAGCCATTTCATTCGATTTATAAATGTTACGAATACATTGCGCTGTCTCCTAAGCAGCGAATTGAAAAAATAAAAGATTTGCGTTTATGCGAAAATTGTTTGCGTCAAGGTCACACATCTAATGAGTGCCCATCGAAGATAACATGTACGGTGTGCAAAAACAAACATCATCACACGTTGCATTTAGATTCCAATGTAACTTTGATAAGCACGGGCTCTGATGACAGTTGTGATAACGACTTTAATAACGATCAACAGAATCGGGTCTCCTTGGCATCGTCATGCTCGTCTGGGTCGACAGTTATGCTGGGTACTGCGGTTGTACACGTTACGGATGTTTCAGGCAAATATCAACCCGTGCGCGTAGTGATCGACAGTGGTTCTCAAACCAGTTTTATCACAAATGATTGTGCACAGCGATTAGGGCTTCCACGTCAGAAGTGTAACACTCAATTGTCGGGCCTAGGCGGAACAGTAGTTCGCGATCACGGTATGGTGTCCTGCACTTTAAAGCCGACCATGTCTAATGACCCTGTTTTTAATATAAAAGCTGTGATCATTCCGAAAATATCTGGCGATATGCCATCTGTCACTTTGTCACAGGATTTAGTCAACGAATATAAACATTTGGTGTTGGCTGACCCTACTTTCTATCGCTCGAGTCGCATTGACATGTTGCTTGCCAGTGACGTGTTTCCATTCATTTATGATGGTGGCAAGTATCATCCGTCACGTCAAGGGATACCGCTCGCGTTAAGTAGCATTTTCGGGTATGTCATTACAGGCCAGCTGTCAGTGAATACCGGTGCTGGCGGTGTGTCGACTTGTATGTTCACTAGTAGCACAGTTAAGGTGGACGATTTAATTAAATCTTTCTGGGAAACCGAAAGTTTATCCTGTGACGTACCTAAAAATCCAGATGACGTCATCGCTGAACAGATGTTTGTCAGTGACCATAAGCGTGATAATACCGGTCGATACATTGTGAGCTACCCATTCAAACCTGACGCGAAACTGGGCGATTCTAAACAAATTGCATTAAAACGATATCAAAATTTGGAACGCAAATTATCTCGTTTACCCGATCTAAGGGGCGAATATAAAACGTTCATGGACGACTACGCGTCGCTCGGTCATATGGTCTGTGTCGGTGACGTATCGGAAGTGGAATCGGCGTATGTCATTCCCCACCACTGCGTTCATAAGCCTGATAGTAGTACGACAAAACTTCGCGTAGTTTTCGATGCTTCGTGTCAAACTACAAATAATCAATCTTTAAATTCCGTTTTATATACGGGGCCCAAACTGCAAGCTGATCTTGTGGAATTATTAATACGTTTCCGTTTACGTAACGTTTGTTTATGCGGTGACATATCAAAAATGTATCGTAATATATTAATTGACAAATCACAACGTCAATTTCAACACATATTGTGGCGAGATTCGCCCAACGAGCCTATAAAGATGTACGAGTTGTGCACAGTCACTTACGGGGTAGTCAGCAGCCCGTTTTTAGCCATTCGCACGTTACAGCAGTTAGCCGCGGATGAAGGCGATCGTTTCCCTGATGCCGCCCGTGCTCTGCGTGAAGGTTTTTACGTTGATGACTTGCTTTGGTCAGTGGATAGTGTAGACGACGCGCTGACACTTCAACATCAGTTGGTAGAATTGCTAAAGCTTGGCGGTTTCGAATTGCGCAAGTGGTCGAGTAATAGTGCTCAAGTTTTAAATAAATTGCCTAGTGATCAACTCGAACCACCTGTTCAGTTCGATGACGGCAAAACTATGGCTATCAAGATTCTCGGCCTGCACTGGCTACCTGAAGAAGACGCTTTCTCCTTCCGTACCACACAGATGGAAAGTAACGTGACGAAGCGCTCCGTGTTGTCGGAAATAGCTAAGTTATTTGACCCTTTGGGGTTCGTTGCGCCTTGTACTTTTCTCGCTAAAACTTTTATGCAAAAGTTATGGTGCGCCAATTTAGGTTGGGATGACGCGCTGCCTAATGCGCTTCTCAATGAATGGCGTTTGTTTTCATTTCAAATACCTTTATTATCGAAACTAAAACATGACCGACATGTTTTTGTGAAAAATCACATTACAGCTCAAATTGTGGGTTTTTGTGACGCGTCGACGAATGGTTTCGCTGCCGTCGTGTATATTCGCAGTCAGGACGGGCATGGCAATGTCAAGGTTAGCCTACTGTTATCAAAATCTAAGGTTGCGCCCTTAAAAACAGTATCGATTCCGCGTCTTGAATTAATGGCCGCTCATTTGTTATCGAAAACCCTACAATATGTCGTATCGATATTAGCCAAGGAAGTACTGATCAGCGAAGTACTGGCTTTCACCGACAGCTCAGTGGCGTTGACGTGGATCAATACACCTGCATTCAAATTAAAAACTTTTGTTGCGAATCGTGTGGCTAAGATTACTGAATGTTCAGCCGGTGTTCAATGGTATCACGTCAACGGCACTGACAATCCTGCCGATGTATGTTCGCGCGGCGCCACGCCGGCCCAGTTGCTGCACATCGCTGATCAGTGGTTCCGCGGCCCACAGTGGTTGTACGATCCACAACATATGTGGCCAGTGAGGTCTCTAACTGAGTTCAAAGGAGAACCCCTGGAACTAAAACCTGTAAAGGAAAGTACGTCATTACTCACTGAAGGTGTCTCTCTAAAAAATAACTTTGATAATATAATAAATAAATATTCGAATTTTAACAAACTGCAGCGCATAGTCGCCTGGTGTTTCAGATTCTTACACAATTCCAGGGTTTCTCGGCCTGATAGAATCAGGGGCGCATTGCTCACCGCAGAGTTAAATAAAGCTCACGATAAACTTATTCAAATAGTTCAATCCGAACATTTTGGTGATGACATTGAGTCATTAAAACGAGGTAATCGATGCTCTCAAAGCCTACGTAAACTCGACCCGTTCATTGATAGCCGTGGTCTTCTCATGGTGGGGGGTAGGCTTTCACACGCAAACTTACCATTTACTCAACGTCACCCTTTAATTTTACCGAAAAAATGTCATTTTACGAACATTTTAATTGATTATTATCATAAAGTTTATTTACATGTCGGACCTAGGACTTTACAAAACATATTAGTTCAAAAATATTGGATTATAGCCGCTCGCTGTGTTATACGGTCTCGCCTTTCCAAATGCGTTACATGTTTCAGAAATAGGCCCACTGTAAATCAACCTAAAATGGGCTCTTTGCCTAAGTGCCGCTTACAGGACGTTTACCCGTTTCACACGGTCGGTGTCGATATTGGAGGTCCATTTTATACAAAAGAAACAAATAGACGCAATGCCAGAATCTCAAAGTCTTACTTATGTCTATTTGTTTGTTATTCGACTCGTGCGGTTCACCTTGAGGTCCTTTCGGCGTTGACTACTGAATGCTTCCTAGCTTCATTCGATCGGTTTACGGCTAGGCGTGGTCTTCCACACACCATGTATTCGGATAACGGTAAAAACTTTGTCGCGGCCGGTAAACACTTAAACGAAGTCGTTCAATTTTATAATGCAAGTCAACGGCAGCTTATTGACGGTTTTACAGTCAGAAAAGTGACATGGAAATATAACCCCCCGACAGGTAGTCATTTTGGGGGCATTTTTGAAGCCGGAATAAAATCGGCAAAGTACCACTTGAAGCGCGTAGTAGGTACTCGTGCTTTATCTTTCGAAGAGTTGGGTACTCTTTTTGCTAACATAGAAGCGATTTTAAATTCGCGCCCTTTGTGTAGTTTGTCTAATGACCCGAGTGAATTCGACGTCCTTACGCCAGGACACTTTTTAGTCGGTCGTCAATTGGTATCGGCTCCCAATTACGATCTTTCAGATATACCGTTGAATCGTTTAACACGATGGCAATGCATTACGCAGGCCGCTCTGCACTTCTGGCGCCGGTGGAAGTCGGAATACTTGCACACATTGCAACAAAGGCAGAAGTGGTTTGTTGATACACCTAACTTAAACGTAAACGATTTGGTCTTAATTCATAACGATAACGTACCGTGTCAACAATGGAGTTTGGGTCGTGTAGAACAGATTCACCCTGGACGTGATGGTAGAGTTCGCGTTGTTACATTACGTACACAAAATTCACGGTTACAACGGCCTGTTTCCAAATTGAGTCCTCTCCCAAAAGAGCAGGACCAATAACTTTGTTATTTATTTCTATCATAATAATATCATTCATACACTTAATTATTTATTATACAGTCCATTAGCTTATCTTATTATAAAAATATATAACTTAGTTTTCTTTGTCAACAATAAAGTACATTATAAGTAGTATATTTAATAATTCTACTCTTGTGATGTTATTACCTATTTTGAAATCACTGTTGATTTCGGTGGGGGGTAAATGTTAGGACACCGACCATGAATCCCTTCCAAAAACTCCTTTGGTTCGCGCCAAAAACTCCCGCCACCCCAAGCCAGGAAAAAGGAAAAAAAAGTGGACTCGACTACCGCCGTCGCGCGTTTCTATACAAGAAATTTCTAAAATAACATAAAAGTGTATTAATTCAAGTTGTGCTGTTTAAAATTAATCTGAAAGTGCACTAGCAGTCTCCAGAGCACCCCGGGGTCAGAAGAAACCAAATTCAACAATCCTGTAAGTACCTTTCCTTTGGTCGGTGTTTTGTATGGGCAAGTCTACTTTTCAGATTCAAAATTATCACTAATCTCAGTTATCCAACAGGTAGTAAAACTCTTTTGTGGAGAACTACAGGTTTAACAACTCTTTTTTCTATCGTATGGGATGTGAGGTGGATAACCAACCTCGTCAGGGTCACTATTGAGTGAACTGAACTGAACTTCTGAACTCAAATTCGTGATCATAAAGCGACGTCGCCTTTCCAGTAGACTGGACGGTAGTCAGAGCCACATCCATCGCAAGATGATCTATTAACGAACGATTACATTAACATCGTGTGCTAATTATGTAAAATTGTTTTAATAAAAACCTACATATCATACAACTATTTATTTATGTACAGTATTTTTATACTGATTATTTTATACAACTTTTTCAGTATCGAATTTTATTGGCAAGCATCATTGGTTGGTTCGGTTGCCGTACCCGCGGATTCCTCCAGCCGTGTTGTAGCTGAAAATCAGCGTTTTGTTCGTGAGAGCAAAAACTTGCGCTGAGCTATGACCGATTTGCGCCGCTACAGCACACATGCATACCTGGCGTGTTTAATACAGAGCTTCGTCTCTGTTGATTGGTTGTCTGTATCTAATCTTTTTCTTTTTGTATGCATGTGTGTCTGTAGACCAAATAAATGTTTTTATCTATCTATCTATCTAACGCTCTTATCGGTGTAGCATTTTCCATTCCAGTCTATCAAAGGCCAATTCCTTGACTTCCCTATAAGACACGACGTTAACCTTTTCTTTAATCTGTTCCATGTAAGCTCTTCTTGGTCTTCCCCTTCCTCTCTTTCCTTCTAGCTTTCCTTCTATGATGTTTTTAATGAATTCGTCGTGTCTTATTAGGTGTCCAATCATCTTGCCTCTTCTGTCCTCAATAATTCTCAGTATTTCTCTTTTCCCTTACTCTTACTAGCACTTCCTCATTTGTAACCCTTTCTGTCCAACTAATTCTTTCCATCCTCCTCCAACACCACATTTCAAAGGCCTCGAGTCTCTCTCTGTCCTTCTGTGTCAGTGTCCAAGTTTCACATCCATAGAGGGCTATACTCCATACGAAGGTTTTGACACATCTTTTTCTGATAGTTTTGGCAATGATGATCTATCTAACTAAGTATCCACACCCCAGCGAGCTTTCTGTTAGACCACGTGATGGGTGGTTACAAGTATCGCCGTCTATAATGGTCGAGTCAACTGTGTTAGTGAAAACTGCACTTACGATAAATTAATAACTAATTGGTGCAAATACGGTACCGGGGTTCAACCCGGCGCCCCCCGATTGAGAAGGAAGTCGATGTACCACAATGGCTATTAAATCAAATCAAATCCAATCAAATCCGTGATAGCCCTTTACAGAGAACGATTGTACGAGTTTCAATTCATATTCATTTATTTGTTGTTTATTTAGTTTTTTGATTTTTTTTGTTTTTTTTTTATTTTTATTTTTTTATTTTTGCATAGATAAATGACATGACTCTAGAAATAGCTGCAGTGAGTGTATGATAATATACATACATAAACTCATCCCTATTTCCCACCGGAGTAAGCATTTGCTTCGGTCCTGATTCCTTTCTCTTGCTTCTTCCACATTAATCAATCGTTTCATAGACGCACGCCGGTTCAGCGTAGATAGTAATAAACCTTGTCTAAGGACATCTCCAATTTGGTCAATACACGTCCTTCTAGGTCTTTCTCTGCCAGCTCTACCATCAATCTTCGCTTTATATACCACTTTCTTAGTCGTATTAACTTTCATCCGCTCTACGTGTCCAATACAACTTAACATTCCCTTCTCAATCTTAGTCACTATATCGTCTTTTACACGATATTATTTCATTATACTATATGCCTACTCCTTTGGAGATACAAGCGTGAAGCTAAGTTGACTGATACTATGTTGCTCTCAGGATCATTAAACTTTAAGTCAAAATTTCCAATTAAAATTTCCATTTTGTAAACTCCCTACCATGTTCAGTACACAAACACACATGATATTTCTCTGAAATTTTCCCCTTATTAACCTAAATCCTTGTACAAACAGTACTCGCATTCATATGAACAAACACTGCTTCTTATCATAACGGTGCACAATGAAAGGGGAGCAGTCACAATAGGCGCTGATGACACACGGAATAGGCTAAGCCAGGCGATGGAAACTCGTACCTTTTTATAAAGGAACTGGGTAATTAAGTATTCTTTTCTGAATTTTACTACGTATTATGCGTATATATATATATATATATTAACAGCCTCCGATGGGGACATTGTCGAAATCACTTTGTGAGACTGTCCTTTGTTTGGTAAGGACTTTTCAGGCTAGAATCACCTGATTGTCCGAAAAAGTAAGATGATTCCGTGCTTCGGAGGGCACGTTGAGCCGTTGGTCCCGGCTATTAGCCGTAAAAACACCTCCACCAACCCGCAGTGGAGCAGCGTGGTGGAGTATGCTCCATACCCCCTCCGGTTGATTGAAGGGAGGCCTGTGCCCAGCAGTGGGACGTATATAGGCAGTTTATGTTACTATGTATTATGCATTATCCAGATCATCTTCTTCTTATCGTGTGGGTTGTGAGGTGGAATACCAACCTCATCAGCCCTGGTGTCAGGGTTATTTATTGAGCTGCCAAAGGCGCCTCACATGACTCATGTAACGACTACATACATACATCAGTAAGTAGTAACCGGGACCAATATTATGGCTTAAGGTGCCTTTCGTGGCACGGATTATCTTACTTTCGGACAATCAGATGATCAGATGTCCCCACCGGGATTCGAACCCGGGGACCAATGAGGTTGTTTCATGAATGTGACAAGACACGATGGTGACCAGGTAATCAGGTCACAGCTTTTTATCTGTTTCATACCTTACGGCAACGATTTTATTTAAAAGGACATTTCAAGATGAAAGGAAATTCAAAACAACAATTCACCGGGTGTCTATAAACCTTTTCCGACATTGGTACGCATTTGTTTTATCACTGAAATCTTTTGTTGGGATTTCAAACAACGAATTTCTGTAGAGGCACAATTAATAAACGCCAAATCACAAATAAAAGCAGTTTAAAAAGAGACAAAACAAATAGCTTCTTTAGTTCTGAAGATTCGTATAATTCCAGTTAATTTTGCTACGTCAACCCTGTCAGGGTTACTATTGAGTCGCCAAGGGCCCCTGTCATGGCTCATGTAACGACTACTTACTTACAACAGTAAGTAGTAACCGGGATTTACGGCTTAACGTGCTTTCGGACCGTCAGTGCGTTGCATTTAGAATACTTAGTTTTATTATTATTGTTTTTATGATTTTGGTTTGTTTTTCTTTTTGTTTTGTTTTTTTTTCTGTGTATTTATTGATTTCCGTGTGGTTTCTGTCCTGTGTTAAATGTAATGCACCTGTCTGTCTGTGTCTGTGGTGTCCGGAAGTAATTAATGTTTCTTTCTTTCTTTCTTTCGGAAGCACAACGAGGGGCGAGGTCAGGGTAGGGGGGGGGAGGGTTCGATGGGGCTGGTATTCCACCTCACAATCCACACGATAAGGAGAAGATCCCTGTCTGTCTGTGTGCCCCTGTGTGTTGTGTGTGTGGTTTTCCCTGGCCTTTTTTGGTGAGCTGCGGCACCCATATACCTTTATGTTTTCCAACTAAATATTAATGTGTGTATATTTTAAACTTGTAAATGTATATGTGAGTCGAAGGTTACCTAAATACACTCTTTTTATTATTATGTATGTCGTTTCCGAGCAGCGTGGTGGAGTATGCTCCATACCCTCTCCGGTTGATTGAGAGGAGGTTTGTGCCCAGCAGTGGGACGTATATAGGCTATTTATGTTATTATGTTATGTATGTCGTTTTCATATCTCGGACCTATGGAGTCCCGGACTTTTGGAAAGCGTGGGGCCGAAGCCAACACGTTGAGGCCCCTTAAGACTTTACTCTTAATGTTGTGTGACACCAACCGGCGATTATTATAATTAAATCAATTTTCCAATAAATGCAGATACATCAGTTAGCGATATCAGCGACTAGGTATGTGTGCGAAAATAGCGATAAGTCAGGTCAAAAAACGGCGATTGACAGTCTCTATACGCTACGATCCACGTCAAAAATTGTCAGGTCAGATTTTATTTATAAATAAAAATAGCCTAACGTCCCGCTGCTGTCGGGACCTCCCCTCAATCAACCGGAGGGAGATATTAAACATTCAAAGGAGGTTTAAACAGAGACATAAAATAAATGGCATGCAATAATAAAAATTCTAATTCTATTACATTTTGAATATTATTGTCAAAAAATTCTTTTTATTTAATAATAATAATAATAAGTATTTTTATTTCCAAAAATAACACAAACGAAAAGTTACAATAGCAGTTGATCGTGTACGATCAACTGAGAGTTTTGATACAGATAGTGATTCTCTGTCCCCCAAACTAGGAAAACCTGTATTTTGGGGGATTAATATTATGAATTATGTGACTTACGCATTATTCTTTAACTGAATAAGACTAAAAGTTACATTTCTTTTTTAGTTTTGTTCCACATGCTAAAAATAGTACAAGTGTAGGTAAACAAGTAGACTTACAACAATTAATTACACAAGAATGTCAGAAAGATTGTCTTCGAAACAGTCACATAACAAATAAGTTTTGTCATTCAATATAGCAAAACTGCTTTCTTTTTAGGGGAATTAGACTCCACTAGGCTGGTCCAATGCTCAAATTATCTTCAAAACGTTTTTTCGACTCTGCTCCGCACCACCCAAATCTCCTGGTAGTTGCGGCTTCCGAATACATCCCGCTCAGGGACGGTACCGATACTCGTGACAACAATTTCAAAACCCCGATAACCGACCACGCCCGCATGGTGGACGATTTTCCTCACTCAGCGTTTATCGATATCGACCCAATAGGGTCGATTAATTCTTTCAAATATTTTCCTCCCTAACGACGCCTTGAGTAATGGTTCGCGCCCAAAAGGGCACCCTCAGGCCTGTTTTCTTAAATTTTGTACCGCGTGAGAACCCTCAGCACTCCCCATTTTTTCGGCCTAAACTGGCATTTGTAGCAAAACTGAAATAAGTCAAGTCAAAAAAAAGCTGGTCCATTGCGGGTTATTTGGTTGATTAGATCTATAAAAGCAACATCCTTTTTAACATTTTGTTTGGCATGACGCACTTACGATAATGCTTGCGCCCGCGCTCGCGTCCTCTTACCAATATGCTTAGGGTCTTTGAGACAACTCAAATTGGAACAGACATGAAATCGAGCGTAAATTTTATTTGTTAAGTAAATTTTCGAATTCAGGAGCGTGTTTTAATGAGAATTCCTTTAACTTTGATCTTGAACATAACTTGGATGCTCAAATTAAAGATTTCCATGGTGCAATTAGATAATATCCTCCCCATTCATACATAATACTTACCTCGTTTTACACAGATACTACACACTGACGTTATCGTATACGCGCATCTGTGTGCGTGACATTTGACGCCCATAAATGGAACACTAAAGTAAGAACAAGTGTTTCTTCTAATATTCTTGCTTTTGTTCTCACCTATTATTTCTTGATGTATTTTCTTGTTTTGAATTGTATTTACAATGATTATTTGTTTATAAACAGAAATAAAAAATGCGGCGTGTGCGTCTTCTAGGTGTCAAACTTGTCAAAGTGTGACCATAGAGTAAAAAACGCCGCTCGCAGTATGGTGTCAATTTCGTTCAGGAACACCGAGGGGGTGAGGTAAACCTAGCTCAGTCACTGGTGGGGAGCGGAGAGTTGTCGTTCTATACGCAGCATTATTCCTTATTCTATGGCCTTAACATGTCGTGGCGCTTGCTTTTGTGGTTCTCTACACCTCATTAGGGTATCTTGATCTATGTGTATGTGTAAAATTAAACACAACCATCCAAAGCATCTAGGCCATCTTAAGTGAAGACGACCTACTTATTCAAGAAAAACTAGCTCGTAGCACCTGAATAAGAAAGTCCATTTAGACTAAAATATGCTGAAAGCTTAGACTTTATTACGAAGGAAATGAGATGAGCCGTTAATATCCGCTCGTTGTCCGATGTTCATTAATTTGCTTTTACAATTTTGTAACAGTTCATTTCTCATCAAAAAATTTAAACATCATGCAAGTTTATATACGTGTCATGTTAGCAAAACTTTGAGGGATGATTGAAACCATGATTCTGTGTTGATATCGAGTGTAATTTTCCGTCGCAATTGTATTGAACTGAAAATAATTAAAAAGACACAAAAATAATCCGACAGGAAATTCCACTTGATGTCAACTCAGAATCATGGTCTGAATCATCCCCCTCAGTATTCGTTACGGTGTCATTAACATCCTGTATTTGGTAATGATTAACAAAACAAATGTTTATAATGATAAACAGATACGAGTAGACTACTTCAGTAACTTTAGTGATTATATTTCAATAAGGATAATGTTTTCCAATAGCTTCAATGCGCTGTTACGAGTCAGATACGGAATACTGTCGCAGTAATTAATAATTTTATGAAAGGTAATGCCATCTGTTACACACCTCGGATACTTCATACAAAACACCTAGTTTTACACGGACACTACACACTGACGTTATCGGCAGGTAAAAATAAGTTTTGTTCATAAGTGTAACTTTTCTAAGTTTACACAAGATAAGTTACGATTATAAAATGAAAATCACCTACTATGAAGTCGTTCAAAAAAATTGTTAAAGTCATTTCTCATTAGCATTATGTTTGCTAAGAAATGTTAATAAGGTATGTTTGTTTTTTCTTTGACTGTGTCGAGAAAACAACTTATGTAACAAATTGCATTGAATAAAGAACTTTACAAATAAAAAAATAATATCGTACGTATATAGGCGGGCGCATCTGTGTATGTGTGACGTCTGACACCTTTAAGATTGAAGACTAAAGTAAGACCGAGGTGTGTGAGGTAAACCTAGCTCAGCCGCTGGTGGGGAGCGGAGAGTTGCCGTTCTATACGTAGTATTATTCCATATTCTATGTTTGAGGCAAACCTACAATAAATCAAGCCAGAAAAACACCTAATTAATGAAAAAAAATAATTAGTCATTAATGATGTTTTTGTTGTTATTTCAGATTCTTGCCTGTCATCTGCAAAATGGGTAAGTAAACAGCAGAACAGATATTATTGTACTTCACTTAAGGCCTTATTATACTACCCATTCGGACTCGTGCGTGTTTTTTTTTTTTTTTGACCAAGGCTAACTTTTATTACTAATACACTTACGCACTAACAGTATACAGCTTAGTACTAAGGAGACGAGATTATCGATTGTAGTCACGTTATCTTTTATAGGCTATAAGTACGTACAAATTACTTAATTGTCCTAATCGTTTGCAACTTGACCAAGGTTATTGGCCTGGTATTGTCTTTTGGTCTTCCTTACACGGATATGTCACTCATATTGATTTAAGTTTAGTCGTAAGACAGGCCGCATCAGGCTTAAAGCACTCATAGCGAAGAGATCTCGTCTGCAACTCGGCCAAGGTTATTGGCTTGGCAAGGTTGTTGGTTGGTTCTTTTAGAATACGGTGAATGCGGTCACACTTGGGTCGTAGACCTTACACGGATATGTATTGCCACTCTTATTGGTTAAGTTTAGTCGTGAGGCAGCCCGCATCAAAAAACACCCGTAGCGGAAAAATCGTCATTTCGGAAAAGACTTTTAGATCACAATAGATCTTACATGTCACATTGATATAAAGTGCTCTTGCACTGTGTCACACAGTGATAGATAGATAAAATCTTTATTTTAGGTTTAAGACGTTACAGTAACTTCTAATTAATATTAAAATTTTAACATATATGAAATGTAAGACTTAACACTAAAAAGGATACTAGCTCGGCTAATGTCGTATCGACCCACATGAGGATCAACACGACGCCGATTTTCCGCCAGACCTTTTATAATAAGGCCTGCATAGCCCCCAGCTTAAAAAAAGAGTTTTACAGAACACAAAATAAATAAGCCGAGAAACGAAATTGAAAACGGTGAACCAAGTTCCTCCCCATCCCTGAGTTGTGAAGTTTGTCAGCTATTTGAATAACAAGAAAAACCTTTTGGCACCCCAAGTTGGTTGAAAATGTTTAGTCGGTATTTCATTATTCGCCAACTGTAAAAGCACCTTTAGTTATTCTGTTGGTAATTTGATTGTTGGGAGTAGCTGAAGGTGGTCCATGTTTGCAATTGTAAGATGGCCACATTGTTTTTCTATTTTGGAGAAGCAAAGTGACAGAAGGGATATTAAAAGTGCTTTTTCTTGTGAATGAGGAGTTAAGGACGATGACTTTTTTAACTTGGGGAAAAAAAAAGAAAATTTTTGGTCATCATCATTAATATCCTCTTGCGTCCAAGATTTTCAGACATAATGGTTTAACAATCGGGTTTTGTTTTTAAAAGAACATTCGGCCACGCTCTTGTCGGTGTAGCATTCTCCATTCTTGTCTATCAAATGTCAATTCTGTAACTGCTTTATAAGACACAACGTTCGTCTTCCAGTTACGAGTGATCATATCTGGGTATAAATTTAAAAAAATATGGTGACTTTGCACGTTCAAAAATTTTTTGTCGTATAAATTGGTATTTGGTATAGATTAAACTTGTCTTGAAACTCGTAGTCAGAGAAACAGAATATTACATGACTTCTAGCCTAGGCGCGGTCAGAGTTGTACCAAATTTCGAGAATACAATACCAGATATCTCAGCTTGGTCTGGGAAGATAGTTTATCTATTTATTGAAGCAGTGTAGACAGTCGGTGCCAACTTGAGGGCGAGTTCGAAACCACTGAGAAACTTAAATGTTACCAAAAGCGTACACACACATCTCCCTAGAATTATCCCGTTTTTCACAGGGTCCGCTTAACTAACCTGAAGATTTGACAGCTCCAGCTTTTTACAGAAGCCACTGCCTGTCTGAGCTTCCAACCCGCGAAGGGAAAACCAGCCTAATACAGGTCACATACTTCTGTAAATGCATTTCTCGGGTGTATGGGTTTCCTCGTGATGTTTTCCTTCATCGCTGAGCAAGTGATAATCATTTATGATCCAAACATGAATTTGAAAACAAATTCGACAATCATTGGTGTAGGCCTGTGCTGGAATCGAACCTGCGACCTCAAAATAAGAGACAAGCATTCTACCACCTGGGCTACCACTGCTCAAAAAGCATAGAATAAAGAATAATACTACGTACAGAATGGTAACTCTCCGCCCCGCACCAAATCTTATCGGACTCACCCCCTCTGGGTCTTACTTTAGTCATAAATGGCCGTAAGGAATAAGGGCAACGGGCACGCAGACTGTAGTTCGCTCGCATTTACGCCTAAGACAGTTCATGGTCAGAATCAGATTTATATATTTAATGTCCAAAAGCTCGCTTCTTCATCATCTATTTGGAAGAAACTAGTCATATTCATAATATTCATATTCATTTATTGCATGTCACAAACATAAATTAAGGTAGAACAAAGGAAAAAGGTACATGTGACGCCCTGCAAGGACACGGCAATATAAAAGAGGCGACACTAGGTGCCTTATTATAATAACATTATAACATCTAACAGAATATTATTATTAAGTAATTAGGTACAAAATTATATAATACAGTTGTTTAGTGTGTGTACCACACCACACGTGTAAAACTTTATAACAAGATTAGAAAAAAAAAAATGATTATCAAACACTCGAAAGTAAGTTACATCTACTAGACATAATCTAAATCAATAAAACTCCAAACGTTCCTTACAAACTACCGAATTGCTCTTTATCAGGTCTTCAGAAAGTTCTACGAACGTTTAAAACAATCGATACCAACTTCCGAATACATTATCGGACAAATCTAATCCCCCGTAATCTGCAAGTCCAGTCCCAATTTGACCGTCAAAGGGCGTTTGCTGCCAGTGTATTGAAGCTACAGCATGTTTTGAATTGGTTTGTGATGGACTTATTGCTGACATTTTAGTGTGATTTACTACCACTACAAAATTTCAAGTCCGTTTTATACTAGTATAGCAGTAACATACTCATATTATGATCAATTATGTTCCGATCGTCGTAGAGATCCTTGGGGGAGGCCTATGCCCTGCTGTGGGCGTCGTACGGCTGATGATGATGATGTTCCCTAATGCGTGGTTGCGTAAATGATTAATATAACATCTAACATAACCATGCTATTCAATGAAAATGATGTAATTTTACTCTCACATTTTTCACAATTATCTTTTTACTCTCACATTTGTTTACCAGCTTAAATCATTTTATTTCCCGTTTCTTTTCATTTCCTCTTCCTTAGAATCTGTGATTTCTTGATTAATCTTTCTTCTGGCTTCATAAACATAATATTATTTTTGAAAGCTGATTTATGTGTTTTGGTATTCTTTAATAATTTGGATAATCTTCATTATCTTGGCGATCTGGGACACAAAAACCACCAACAAAAATCTGTCCTTCAGGGCATTGCTTTCCAAACATAATCATTTTGTTAATTCTTAAACTCGTCGGTTTATTTTTTACAAGAAATCCTTGTGAAAAGTCGCTTAATGGTTTCGTTTCACAGAAAATTGTTGTTAATAGTAAAATCACTGTTATTATTACTTTCATTTTTCTTTTATTTTTTTTTTATGTTCGTCTAACATGCACATAATAAATACAAAGACGTGTTTACATTAATACGAATCTTTAGGGTATCTGTATTCGCATATTAATGGAGTTGGTGCTATCTCAATTCTATAACTTCATTTTGCGGCTTCGTTTGCGTTTTCAATTAATTATCTACGTAATCAATTAAAATAGTATCCGGTTTCACTGACTGTTTTCATGTTACGAAATTCTCTAGCAAGTCTTTATTTTAATCAACAGTGTCTTTGAAATATGAGATAGAGATAAAATACGAGTCAGTCTTTTAAGATGCTGTTGCATAAAGACAGAAAAAAATTATAATAATGAAATCAGAATCCTTTATTACATTATCTCTCTATGATTAATACAAATAATTGCACAGACAGATATTCCTCTTTATTATATTACTGAGGTAGACGTTATGATAACTTATAACCTTTTTAATCACAATAATGTAAGCATTGGTGTTTGTTATAATAATACGTTGTATTTTAGTATTAATGTTTGCAACTACTTGCACCAAATGGTGTAAACTTCTATTTTCATTGCATTGTTCTTAATTTAAGTTCCTCAAAGATGATTTAAAATTCTTGTGTATCGTCGTTTTTAACTATGTGAATCCTCACTCTTGCTTTTTCTTCATCAGCTGTATCATTTGCATTGACTTACATATTTATTTTCATGTTATTTATAACAGGTTTTCTGTTTCGTATCTTCGACTTTTGACCAGTTATTAGGCTGATGGAGTGTTGATCTTAAGATTGGGGTACACACCAGGATCCTACGTACGTGTATCCTGTGGGACATTGACCTCCTCTGATCAAAAATCTGTCTTCAATCCCTGGTATGAAAGTCGTTACTTCTGCTTTTGTGCTTTTTGTTAATATGCTGTTTCTGGAGTTACTCGATTTCGGTGCGATAGGTTTTGTTTCTGCATAACCCCATACTACTCTATCAGGTATCGGTGTTGCTTCACTTATGCACACAATTGTAATCAACACAACACTCACTATTAGTTTATTCTCCATTGTAATGTTTTCTTTTTCACAACAATATTGTCGTAGTATCACTAACAGTGTCAGTTAATTAATGAGTCAATCAACTGTGCTAAATAATATTTATAATAAGCACTTGTTTATCTAGAAGTACGGTTTTTATTTCGTATCGATGGGAACTTAAGTAATAAGTAAATTATTCCATTTTAATGATTCTGTGAAGTGATTTGTTTTGAAGTGTAGCAACATTATTGAAAAAAAAAAACAAATGGAGAGACTGGCTGGAATACGCATAGGACTGCGAAAAAGAGAAAAAATATAAGGACGTACATTGAACAAATTGGAGAAGTCCTTAGAAAAGTTTCAGTACGATCTACTCTGAACCGGCGTGCGTGTATGAAGCGATTGATGAATGTGGAGGAAGCAAGAGAAATGTGTCAGTATCGAAGCTAATTGAATTCCATAGTATCTGCTTACACCGGTGGGAAAAAGGCGTGAGTGTATGTATACATAAGTTTAATCGAATCTATCCACTGTTTTATTAAAATCATTTTTATTGATAAGTGGTTTATTCTCACGAAGAATTGTAAGTATTTATTAACTCCATTTCGAAAATTGTTTATTAACTGTAATAGCTGGAAAACTCTTTAAAGTGGCTTGTTTCCTGCAAACCGGTATTTTGATCTTAATTTTATTATCAACGAATTCTAGATTGTTAAAGAATGGAATTACCGTTTGATAACGTTTGAACTTTGATAACACAACAGTACAACCTATAGTATGTGAATTAGCAGCATTAATAGTCAACATAATGTGTCTTGTTTATTAATTTATGTAAGTATTATTATTTTAAAACGGCCTCTGTGGTCCAGTGGTTGAGCGTTGGACTCACGATTCGGAGGCCCCGGTTCGAATCCCGGTGGGGACATAAAATATCACAAAAATCACTTTGTGATCCTTAGTTTGGTTAGGACATTACAGGCTGATCACCTGATTGTCCGACAGTAAGATGATCCGTGCCGAGCGGCCGATAGAAAACCTTTTTGGTATGTTTTTATTTTACACTTGTTTTTCTATTCTTTTAAATATTTGAATTTGGAATTTATTTGTTTTACGTTTTGAACATTAATTTTTTTTTACTGAAACTTAAACGAATGTTTTCATTTTCGACACATATTTTCGATATTTTTTGTTGGCAGGACGGTAGTGGATGCGCCATCATGGTGGTGGTCCTGATGAGATATAGCTCTAATTAATAGTTAGTTAAAATACACTATCCTGCAAAACTAAGTACAATTTTTTCGAAACTAGAATTTAAAGATTTCATAGTTATTAAAGACGATATTAGAGAAGAATTTTATCACCTTTCTTTGTAACTATTAAACTTTTACATTTAGTAACATTTCGAGTTTATTTTATTTCGAAAGTTAATCTTGTGTGTAGTTAAAAAGTTATTATTATTTTAAAAGTATAATGGCCCCCGATTCTAGCAGATTCAAATGTGATTTTAAATTATACCTGTCATTTTCTTATTCACCGAAAAGAAAAGGGACGGATGATTGACAACTGTACATTTTAAAATGAATGAATAAATAACCTGGGCAAATAGAATATAGGTATATCGCTCATATGCAACCCGTTTGACGTGTGCTGACTTAATTCTGTCGGGTTATTAGCCAACAAGTATAAAATTTTGGAAAGATTTTTTAAATTTCTGTCTAAAATTGACGTGTGTTCCATAAATGTTATGCCTGCCTGTCCCTTTATTTTTCAGCGGATAAGAAAGTGACAGGTATAACTGAAAATAAAATTAAATGGTGTGTACAGCTTCCGCGGTCTAGTGGTTAAAGCGTTGGGCTCACGATCTGGAGGTCCGGGTACGATTCCCGATGGGGACATTGTCGAAATCACTTTGTGAGACTGTTCTTTGTTTGGTAAGGACACTGCAGGCTTGAATTACCTGATTTTCCGAAAAAGTATGATGATTCCGTGCTTTGGAAGGCACGATAAGCCGTAGATCGCGGGCTACTAGCCCAAACACCAGTAGAGTAGCGTGGTGAAGTATGCTTCATACCCCATCCGGTTGATAGAGGGGAGGCTTGTGCCCATCAGTGGGACGTATATAGGCTGTTTATGTTTATGAACATGAGGAGCTCGGTGGCGCAGCGGTAAACGTGCTCGGTCTGCGATTGTTGAAGTTAAGCAACTTTCGCAAAGGCCGGTCATAGGATGGGTGACCACAAAAAAAAAGTTTTCATCTCGAGCTCCTCCGTGCTTCGGAAGGCACGTTAAGCCGTTGGTCCCGGCTGCATTAGCAGTCGTTAATAACCATCAATCCGCACTGGGCCCGCGTGATGGTTTAAGGCCCGATCTCCCTATCCATCCATAGGGAAGGCCCATGCCCCACCAGTGGGGACGTTAATGGGCTGATGATGATGATGATGATGATGTTTATGAACAGGAATTAGCACCATTATTTCGTTTTGCAGGCCAGTGCAGTATTTTTATATGATTATATGCAACTTAGCATGGAGAATGCTACACTGACAAGAGCGTGGCTCTTAAATTAGTGATGACATGCACGAGATGTCTTGGAAGCGTGACAGTGGTGGCGCCACCGTGGTGTTCAAGTGAGATATGGCCCTTACATTCTTGTAAAATACATTGTTCGTTCGTTCCCTAACTAAGTATGAAGTTAAATTCACAGCGCAGATAACAAGTGTAATGAGATTAAGAGACAGTTTCACAAAGTTTTAACGAGCTTGACTGGTTATGGAGTGGTCTTTAAATAGTACTTACATCAATTGTTATTCTCGTATTTGTAGAAGAATAGTGTCTTTAATTATTCTCTGCTTCTATGCTGTTATGGGAGCGAAAAAACGTAGAACACATTCAGCTGCCTGTCTTTCCGGGCATGTCGTAAAATCCGACAGAGGGATTGTGTTTTCTAACATGATGGACAATTTTATGGGCAATAGGCTAATCCCTTGTTACCATCGTTAGGACTTCGTAGGGTGCAAGTGCTCTTTTATCACTTGTGGCTCTGCTCACCCCATTAGGGATTACGGGCGTGAGTTTGTGTAAGTATGCAGTTTCAATAATATCAATAGTTAGTGGTCGTTATAGGAAATGTCAATAAGTTCAGTAATAGCGGAGGTACAGCTGAACTCTATTATTATCATTTATTTTTTATATATAAGATCGCTATCCTGTTTATAGCTATATTACACTGTAGTAGGACGTATATTGACCAAATTGGAGATATCCTTAGAAAAGGTTCAGTAAAATCTACTCTGAACCGCCATAGAGGCAGCCAATCAGCTCGCGACACCAAACACTTCAGAGCCCCGATACCGACCCCGCCGGCGTGGTCGACGATTTCCCTCATTCAGCGCTTATCGCTATCGACCCACTAGGGTCGATTAATTCTTTCAAATATTTTTCCTCTCAGACGACGCCCTGAGCCGAGGTTCGCGCCCAACTGGGCACCCTCAGGCCTGTTGTCTTAAACGTTGTACCGGGTGAGAGCCTTCAGCGCTCCCCATTTGTCCGGCCAAGTAGTTAATGCCATCTGCGGCAAATCTACAATAAGTAACGTCAAAAAAAAAAATCTACTCTGAACCGGCGTGCGTATGTAACGATTGATGAATGTGGAGGAAGCAAGAGAAGTGTGTCAGGATCGAAGGAAATGGAATTCCATAGTCTGCTTACCCTGGTGGGAAATAGGCGTGAGATGTATGTTATATTCTTACCTATTTGGTAGTTCCGAAGTTTTATAGAAGCAACTGCCAATTAGACCTTCCAACCGAACAATAATAATGTGTGAAGCTTGGTTACACACTTCCGAAACGCATTTTTCAGGTAAGTATGTGTGTTTTCCCAGGATCACGTGCCTACCACAGTCTCACCTTTTTTATATAAGCAAGCTCTGAACATCTCACTTCTGCGCACAGGCCTCCCCTCAGTCTACCGGTGGTATGGAGTATACCTACTCGGGTTGGTAGTGGCATTTCAGCTAATAGCCCATAACTAACGGCTTAACCTAAGCACGGAATCAACTTAGGCTCTAGACAGACGGACCGCATTTCAGTAGCAATCCAACCGCATGCAGTTCAGATGCAGTTTGAATGCAGTTAACACGAATGCAATAGAACTGCAAACTGTGCAGCACGACTGCACGCCGACTGCAATTGAACTGAAATCGGACTGCCCGTTTGGTTTGCAGTTCTATAGCAGTCGTGTCAACTGCATTCAAACTGCATCGGAACTGCAATTTGGCAGTCGGATTGCAGTTGAAAAGCAGTCCGTCGGTCTAGAGCCTTATCGTCCTAGCCAAACAAAGTACAGTCTTACAAAGTGATTTCGACAATGATTGATGAATGATCTGGTTTAAATAAAAAAGTAAAATAATAAGCTCCCAAATAAGGTTCCAACAAAACCAACTTTCTTATAAGATTGCTCCACGCTGCCCGGATCCATTTTTTCGAACCCTTTGTGTTTTCGCAAAAACTACACAGCGGACGGGAAGTTTGAGCATAATTTTATTTTTCAACTCATCACGGGCAGGCCAAGTTTTTGATTTCTTTCCCCGGAGTCCGTTCAGTAGTTCCTTCAGAGTTCCCCAAGTTTCCCAGAAGTGGGACGCAATAAACAAAGGCTCCGAAGAATCGCTGTAAGTTGGCCGAAGTAGAATATTATCTGGGGCTTTACGGCGGGACTTTCTGAAATTAGCTTCCTCCATTGATTGAAAAGAGTTTGGTTACTAGGAAGTTTGAGATTGAATAAACAGTGCCGTTTGGTTGCTTCTTGTATCATTGTCTGACGATATTTAGCATTATGCTTTGCTAAATATATATATAAATACATACAATAACTAATTACGTTGGCTGTAGCCGGAGGATTCAAAAAAAAAACGAAAAGATTTCTAAACTATTTATTTAAATTTAAATGTATTACAAAGTAATTAATTATTAAATTATAACTAAAGCCTATTGACTCGACCGATGTGAGTATCGAAGTGGAGCGCCGGGGTCGTCACGTAGGCCAGCAGGCACGAGGCACGAGGCGCAGCGTCAGCAGTTTACTTCATATTGCGAAGTTATATAGCATAGGCAAAATAATGGTGCCGTGTGCAGTGTCGTCATATGTCAGCGATTCCCTTTAGGTACTGTCGCGTAACAAACTGCATTAGATTACCCACTATCAGTTTTTTTAACCAAGTGTTATTTAAGACCATTATTGCCAGACGTGATGTGAACTTGACACACTTTAAACCTTTTAAGGGTTTCAGTGTCGTAATGTATGAATTTCATGTAATTGTACATTTGGATTTTAAATAAATATATAGCATCACACCTGTATCCCTGAAGAGGCAGGCAGACTTGTACAGTATGCCCACTCCTCGCCAGCTACGTTCAAGTCAGATGTACTAGGGGGTATCCAATCGACCGCCGTCCACAACATAGGTCCCGCGCTGTAGGGCTCCCCAAGTGTTCCGGGCAGCCCACGGCGGAGGGGGAGGCGCTTGACGCGCTCCCATGGGCGCTGGGCCCCAAAGGACATCCGCCGGCGGGGACGCGGTTGTGTGCAATTGCGTTCCCGTATCCCCGCCACACGGCGACAAGGAGGAACACCGTTGGGTTTTAGTGGGTATACCGGGTTGCGACACCCGGGGAGTCCCACATAACCACGCCGCCCGGGGGTGTCCAAATGCCTTTAACCAAGCACAAAGAAATGACTTGTGCTGAGTGAGGCCCTTTTATCTCAAGACGTCCACCACCACCCTATTATAATATCATTTCGACGAACATCCGTTATTGCTATTTTTTGTAATTTTTTTGTGAAAATTTTAATGATGTTATTCAAATTATTTATTTTCAGGCACAGGTCCATAGATGTTAGTAACAATGCAAACTTAAAGGTAGGGTTAGTATAAAACAGAGCAAATGAAAACTTAAAATTTAACAGCGGGATGCTTAACTTTAACTTATTGTCTTGTTTTTGTGTGTGGCGTTTATTATATTCTAAATTCTGGACACCACGTGATATCAATTATTCAAACTCGTATAGTCAAATTCTATAGTTGAGAGCTCCAGCCCAGAGATGTGAACCAGGACTTTATGATGGAGGGTATAATAAAATAGTTACACGAGGACCGAAGTCGACAATTCCAAACTAGCTTCTTACGTTCTATTGGTTTTCCTAATTCAGGAAGTCCTTGATGGAGTAAAAGCCTTATTCATCCTTTGTTTCACAAATGGAGAAATTTCATAAATGATGAAGGCCCTTTCATTTATGAAACAAACATTTCTAATGCAAATATTGTATCGTTTGATCCTTTCATTTTAATAATTAATAATATTTACGTTGTTATTGCTGCTGATTCCTGTAGACACTATCTAATTTTATTTTAAGTTATACTTACCTGTCATTTTGTTATCTACCGAAATGGGAAGCAAAATCGACAGGCACACATGGGATTTGGATCACACAGCAGACAAGCAGACATTTAAACGAACACAAAATTTAAATCGATTTTTTTTCTTACTCGGACGGAGCATGAACGCAGAAAACAAAAATCAACAAAATAAAATCTCTCTTAAAATTGTACATTGGCCAATAACACGACAGAATTAAATTGACAGCATGCTTGAAATGGGTTGCATATCAACGGGATGCCTATTTGATTCACCCAGGTTGTTCATTTATCTATTCACTCATTAATCATTCGGCAAATACGAAAATATCAGGTACTTAAGTATAACTTAAAGTAAAATCAAGAGGTGTCTGCGGGAATCAGAGGCATTTATTGAGTATTGCTATTTTATGAAAATAAATATAAAGATTTTGTAATAAATGAAAAACAGATGACCTAAAATACTACCTAGAGGCACTTAACTATAATAATACAACCCTTTCATCGATTTCAACAAGGAACTAGACGTAATATGTACATTAATCATGTCACATTATATACTAAATCTAATTTCCGACCCATAAACATGTCACAAACCAAAAACAGTGTTGGAAGCACGTACAAAATTGAGTACTCAATTATCAAAGGCTTCTCTGATCTCAAATGCGATTAATTTAAAGAATAAATCCGTTACGGTAGACGGTCCGAAATGGACTAATAAGATTGATGTTGAGCTTCTAAATGGATCATTACTGGGAGTGATACCCCACGGTATGTAATGGATGAGGACGTCGCATTCGAATCGGTATCCCATCTTGATTATTGAGACGAGGATGATCGATATTTTAATGTCTAATAGGAAAAAGGGATAGGTGATATTTTTCGCGCTCGTCGTTTCATTTAAAGAGCTCCTCATTTTTTCATTTGTATTTCAAATGAGGAGCTCGGTGGCGCAGCGGTAAACGCGCTTGGTCTGCGATTGTTGAAGTTAAGCAAAAGGCCGGTCATAGGATGGGCGACGAAAATAAAAAAAAAAGTTTTCATCTCGAGCTCCTCCGTGCTTCGGAAGGCACGTTAAGGCGTTGGTCCCGGCTGCATTAGCAGACGTTTATAACCACCAGTCTGCACTGGGCCCGCGTGGTGGTTTAAGGCCCGATCTCCTTATCCATCCATAGGGAAGGCCCGTGCCCCAGCAGTGGGGACGTTAATGGGCTGGTGATGATGATTTCAAATGTTATTGATTGTTTTCTTTGCAAGTTTTTTAAACTTTACCTAGAGGCTTTAGCCAAGTTGCAAACGATAGTGACAATTGAAAGTTATAGTGACATAAATGTATAGGATTGACATAAGGTGACAATTCCATACGGGGTGTTAGTGACACCGTAACGAATACTGAGGGGAATGATTCAGACCATGATTCTGAGTTGATATTATCAAGTGGAATTTCCTGTCGGAAAATTAAAGGAAATTTTAGTGTTGTTTTGTTATGTTCCTTACTTTTGCGACGGAAAATCCACATGATAGCAACTCAGAATCATGGTCTGAATCATCCCTCAAGGTATTCGATACGATGTCACTAACACCTTGCATATTTTTATCACTGTCACTGTCGATTGTCATAATCGTTTGTAAAATACCTAAGACCCCAGGCAAAAAACCTATTTTTGAAAAATATATTTAATTTATATAATAATAAAAACCATTCTCGGCTCACAATAAACAGAGTTTCCATCCAAGCTGTTAGGTGAAACTAATTGCATTTGAGTCTGGTGCTATACAGTGGAATTAAAAACTGCTGAGCTCGACCTGTGAGATGGAATTTCGGAACGAATAATAAGCAGAGAGCTGGTGCTATAAAAATACTTTATAATTTAGCTCTATTCAGTGCTCTGCTCTAGCTCTGTTTTTCGGAGATATGTGACCTAACCTGTGATGGGTTGGATTTCCCTTCGCGGGTTGGAAGCTCAAACAAGCAGTCAGTCAAGCTTCTGTAAAAACCGGACCTGTCAAATCTTCAGGATACGTAAGCGGACCCTGTGTAAAACGGGATAATGCTAGGGAGATGATGATAAATCTAGCTCTATCCAGCGTTAGGGATGGAAATAAGGACAAAGAAGGAGGAGGTATAGAAATGGAGGTATTTGTTATGTTATGTTTTAAATGCTTAGGATAATACATACACAGATCTCCGGAAAAAGAAGAGTCAGCTGGAGAAGGCACTTTTGGTTTAAGAACTTGCGAGATTGGTATGGCTGCAGCACCACCATGCTTTTTAGAGCTGCAGTCTCCTAAATTAAAATAGCCCTGATGCTGTCCAACCTCCAATAGGAGAGGAACAGAAAAAATAAGAAGATATATAAATACACAATAATCTAACACCTCTAATACCTACTTACTTTTGACCCGAAGTCTAAGATGAATACGCTAAATCGTACAGTGCCACGCATTTAGCCAATCGCCTATGAAATAACCCACACATCATATTAAAAACCGGCCAAGTGCGAATAGGACTCACGCGCAAAGGATTCCGCATCTTAGACTAGGTAAACAAAAGTAGATATAGAAATTTCGTATTCCAACATTTTTGATATCGTGCAAAATTATGCAAACATGGCGTTTTTATAATACAATTGAAAGAAACATTATTGCACAAAAATAAAAGGAAATATTTACAAAAAAGACTTTCAAGCGATTTCTTCCAAACAACCATAAGGCGAGGTTTTTGTATAAGCCCTTAAATATTTGTTTTATTTTATTATTTGTGTTTGAAGTAATAATACAACTGATTATTTTGTGAATATTTTAAGTTTTCTGTCGCCATTACTGATATTAAGCATAAAAGGGCAATATAATCGTGGTGTTGTATGGAAGCCTCCATTAAATATTTATTTATTTATAAAAAAGGTACACCAACAGCTTATATAATAAAACATAAAATAAAATAAAAGTTACATCAGGAATTAGACAGTTAAATAAGCCAATTATAAGTTCATAATCATCATCATCATAAACAGCCTATATACGTCCCACTGCTGGGCACAGGCCTCCCCTCAATCAACCGGAGGGTGTATTTTTAATATAGTTGCAACAGAAATACATAATTTGGGATTTTAACTGTCCATCTATCACGGTTCTTGAGATACAGCCTGGTTAGAGACAGCCGGACGGACAAACAGCGCAGTCTTAGTGATAGAGACCCGTTTTTACCTTTTCGGTACGGTACCCTAAAAAGAATACAATACTTTTGTCGGTTTTTACAAGACTGGGAAGAGAAACGACTGACTGAACGCCTTCCTTTTTTATTTCCTCAAATCCAACAAAAAACGATGCAGAAAAAATATTTTGAAATATTTTAAAACATCGAGGAATAAACGAAGTAACTTTTAGTGAAAATGAATACTAGAGCTGAAACACTGCGTAAAACCGAGCGTAACGAATTCCCATCAAAATTGGAGGATTCACAATGCGTCCAATACACGAAACGTTTGGAACACAATTGGAAAAGCGTATTGTATAGAAAAAGTTGGAGGTTTTTCCGAAGTAATAAGTTATGAGTTCGCGAATATGAAGTTTTGATTGCGTGAACATGTTTTGGTTTAGATTAAAAATAAGAACGACTTATGGCTTTTGTTTGCGGATACGATTAGATAACGTTTTTATCGTAGGTACCTTCATCGCCTTAGGCTCATACGTCTGCTTCATTCGTTTCATGACTATCATTGTCGCAGGGTCATCCAGATGTCCCGGGTTCGATTTCCGGTGGGGACAAATCACAAAAATCACTTTGTGATCCCAAGTTTGGTTAGGACATTACAGGCTGATCACCTGATTGTCTAAAGGTAAGACGTTGGTCTCGGTTACTACTTACTGATGTAAGTAAGTAGTCGTTATATGAGCCATGTCAGGGGCCTTTGGCGGCTAAAAAGTAACCCTGACACCAGGGTTGATGAGGTTGGTAATCCACCTCACAACCCACACGAGCACGTTAAGGGTTGGTCCCGGTTACTACTTACTGAAGTAAGTTAGTATTTGTTTCGTGAGCCATGTCAGGGGCTTTAGGCGGCTTAATAGTAACCCTGACTCCTACTGTTTCATGTTTTCCTTCCTTTTTTTTTAATCCAGTTTGTATTACATTAAAACTTTAATGGCTATCCAGTACCTTCTAAAACTGCCATCAGATTGTAATTACATTAGGGAATATCAGAGATATAATATATTGTATAGCAATATTTTATGTTTATTTTTTTTAAAGAACGTTTAGGGCCCTGTGCCGAGGTTTTTCTTACAGCTTCTTTTCCCCGGCTATACAGGTTGTGAGAAGCTGCAGTAGTTTTAGGCGGATGAGACGTTGGTTATGTAAAAATTGACGATTCAAAGTGTACCTAACTATGTTACGTACTAAATAAAGATATTTTTGAATTTGAACAGAAAAGGTCTCCCCATTATGACGGTTTTGACATTTGCAAAATAAGAATGTTTACGTTAATAATTTGTTGTAATTGAATGTACGTGCATTCAATGCCTTATTTGGTGAATAGGTATTATATCTAATAATATGCAATTTGTGGCCCCGCCATTGAGACGCTATTAATTTTTCTTTCAGTTCAGAAGTTGAATACAAACCCACGCCCACATAATTTGATAATCAAAATCTAAAATTGATTTTATTCCATCGTTTACGTACGTTTGCCGATATAATTGTATCAAGAAATACGAGTGCTATAACTTATTGAATCCAAAATAATTGGACGCGAGGACAAATCTGATGGGATATCGGAATGATATTGTATCAAAATAATTGATGTTGAGCATCGCATATCCGAAAAGGAATAGTATTTCCCATTAGCGTTTACATTATAATCACTTCGTTATAGAAAAAGCTACATCAGCTAGATTTTGCGATTGTTACATACATACATAAACTCACGCCTATTTCCCACCGGGGTAAGCAGAGACTATAGAATTCCATTCCATTTCATTCCATTTGCGATTGTTCCGACCAGCATTTTCATTTTCTTTTTAATTGTCATCTTGTGTAACTACTTGGCTGGACAAATGGGGAGCGCTGAAAGCTCGGAAGTACAACGTTTAATCCTTTTATCTATACTAATATTATAAATGGGAAAGTGAACGTGTATGTGTGGAGCATACTCCACCACGCTGCTCCACTGCGGATTGGTGGAGGTGACCCCCTCCGGTAGATTGAGGGGAGGCCTATGCCCAGCAGTGGGACGTATATAGGCTGTTTATGTATGTTATGTATGAACGTGTATGTGTTTGTATGTCTGTCATATTAATTTTCTTTTAAATTGTTTTTTTTATTGTCTATGTTTTATGTGTGTACCGATGTTTTTAAACAATAATCTCTTTTTTCTATTAACTCTCTGGATATATTCTCATTTGTCACAATTTTATTTTCCCCCAAAATGGTGCGTTGTAAATGTAATTCACTTCATTCTATATCTCCATTGAATCCTTAGGGATTCATATGAGGAAGCAGAAATATAAAAGGACCTTGACAAAAAAAAAACTGTCTTCGGCTCAGGTGAAATTACTTAATTAGTTACGGTCTCCTGTGAGGGGAATATGTAGAATAAATGTGATGTCATCCTACATCTTTTATTGAAAAAAAAGAAAAAATCTTACTAAAAATAAAACACAAAATAAAACTCTATAGATTATGTTAGTCTTTTGTTTTGTTAGTCCAGCACAGGCGTAAGCCAACAATTGTCGAATTTGTTTTCGAATTCATATTTAAATCATAAATTATCACGTGCTCAGCGGTGAAGGAAAACATCGTGCCCACAACCCACATTCCCGAGAAATGCATTTTCGGAGTATGTGATATGTGATATAACCTGTATTGGGCTGATTTTTGTTGGTTGGAAGGTCAGACAGGCAGTCGCTTCTGTAAAAAACCGGACCTGTCAAATCTTCAGGTTAGGTAAGCGGACCCAGTGAAAAACGGGATAATGCTTGGAAGATGATGATGACATTTTGCTAGTCTTGTTGGCTTCTAAGCTCGACTAGGAGATTGAAGGTGGGATATGCTAAACTAGGAAGTGGCTTTTCACTCTTGAAGAGACCCAGATTGTACTTAACAAGAATTTCACGGGCAGAGAATTCTAGACCTTAGACTTTCGTACAAGAAACAAGAAAGCGAAACGCTTCGTACAGTTGGTGGGATATTATCGAACTGTCCAATAAAGTTCATTACAATACAAATACACTTTATTGCACCAAAATTAAATATAAATAATTACAAAAAGACTTTTAACTAAGTACATGGCAAATGGCGGCCGTATCGCCTAAAGCGATTTCTTCCAGACAACCATAAGGTGAGGAAAAATATAAAAATTTAATGATTGCGGGTACAAACTATAAGTACAACTTACCAATAAATACATGCAAATAAATATATAACATACATACAAATATAATACCTAACCTATATACCTATGCTGCCTATACTGGGTGTAAGTGACATCGTAACGAAAACTTTGAGGGATGATTCAGACCATGATTCTGAGTCACATTGCTCTTTGGGCAAATTTTCTCCCTGCCAATCCCTTTAGAGAGTACGAGCGTGATTTTAAATATATGTGAAGCTGGAAACTAGGAAACTCACCAGTTCGTCCACCCCATAATTCAATGCAGTCAAGCGTAACCAATAAATCAGTGAGTACTTCCAGAGTTTTATTTGAGCGGTTAACAAGCTCCCCCGGGGCAAAATCTAGCCGGGGCGGTCCATACAACACGTCGTCAATTAAGGGCAAGGGTGAAGTGGGGGTAAGGGTAAGGTAAAGGGTAACGAAGACGTGACGGTTGAGAATTACCTGAGCTCGCAAGACACGTTCGTTGGAAGTTTACTTAGTTTCTGTGATCCATTTAATTTTAAACAAGATGTATTCTACTGTTGAGGCATAGGTCCCGATTTCTGCAGACACCTCCTAATTTTACTTTAAGTTATACCTGTCATTTTCTTATCCGCCGAAAAGGAAAGAGACGGATGATTGACAGTGACTTAATTTTAGGAAGAATGAGTAAATGAATGAATAACCTGAGCGAATCAAATAAAGGTATCTCGCTGGTATGCAAATCATTTGACCTGTGCTGTCAACTTAATTCTGTCGGGTTATTAGCCAATACATTTTTTTATAAGGTTATTTTAGATTTCTTCTAAAAATTTACGTGTGTTCCATAAATTGTATGCTTTCCGATTACCCGTCCCTTTCCTTTTCGGCGGATAAGAAAATGACAGATATAACTTAAAATAAAATAAGATGGTGTTTACAGGTATGAGCACCATAGTCTTACTAAATTATACTAAAATTTCATTGTTCAAAATTTTTTGTTTGTGATTTGTATGGTAAATAAGAAATACTTAAATGTTGATGTTTGTAAAAGTTTAGTAAGTAAGTCATCATCTCACTAGCATTATCCCGTTTTTCACAGGGTCCGCTTACTTAACCTGAATATTTGACAGGGCCGGTTTTTTACAGAAGCAACTGCCTGACATTCCAACCTTAAACCTTCGTTCCTACCTAAGTAAGTAACGTCGGTTAAATTAATTATTGTAATTGGCAGCCCTAGGACATTACACACACAGATGCGCGTGTTGATAATGTCAATGTGTGGTGTCTGTGTAAAACGAGGTTGTTTGAATTGTCCGGGGTGTAGTTAAAGGAATACCTCCCTCAATTGTACTCAATAGTATAAAAATATTTTATGTTTATTTTTTTTAAAAGCACGTCTAAATTATTGTAATTGACAGCCATAGGACATCACACACGGATGCGCGTGTTGATAATGTCAAAGAACGTGCCCTGTGCCGAGGTTTTTCTTGCAGCTTCTTTTCCCCGGCAATACAGGTTGTGAGAAGCTGCAGTAGTTTTAGGCGTATGAGACGTTCGTTATGTAAAAATTGACGATTCAAAGTGTAACTATGTTACCTACTGAATAAAGATATATTTGAATTTGAATCCCTTGTTTCTATGCTCTATGACAGCGCGACACAGATACGCCGTCGCATGTCGCGCGACTAAATCTCCTAAATATGTGGAAGCGCTCTAAAAGGGTCAGAAAGAGAGTAACGTATTTTATCGATGACCCATGAAGGCTAAATGTACATCCGTTGTACATTCCAACTCTAGCACGTACGATCCCGAACGTCCGGTTCGGATTATGTCCGTATCTATATCCATATTAGTACGTACAACAGGAACTTCGAAGTTCGGATTTAAGTGAGCTACAAGGAAGAAAACTACCTATAGATAAGTAGGTATATTGGTACTGGTATTCGCGGGCCGTTTTCCGCAACGCGACGTCTGAGCGTCTATTTTTCGTGATACCTGAAACGGCTGGATCACTCCAGCCCCAAGGAGATCTAACAGTCCTTTGACGTTACTGACGTTTCAGGTACACCCTATCAGGCCAAGGTGCCTGGCCCGGTAGTTGGCGACTCCTCCACACTCCAGTAGAACATGAGCCGCTGTCTCCTCCGCCTCCATGCAGGCTCTGTACAGGGGGCTGTCTGTGACACCTAGTGTGAACAGATGTTTGTTGAAGGCACCGTGACCAGTAATAACAGCTGTCACCTGTCTTATATAAAATGATTCGAATAAAGAGGGAGTGAATGAAAGAGGATTACGTAAACAGATTTACGAGGTGAACCTAAGTGGCCGAGTTTGAGGAGGTACGGTTTGTATAAACCATATCGCTAATTATTATGCCCAAAGAGACAAACTCAAACTAGGAAAGGGCAGAGCAAGCTTGTATAATAATGTAGGCGTGTAGCTGAGTAAGTGAT
Source organism: Pectinophora gossypiella (assembly GCF_024362695.1). Classification (NCBI taxonomy): domain Eukaryota; kingdom Metazoa; phylum Arthropoda; class Insecta; order Lepidoptera; family Gelechiidae; genus Pectinophora; species Pectinophora gossypiella. The sequence continues at coordinate 12,026,382 of NC_065423.1, forward strand.
AGGTGAGTTGAGATGATTGTGTGAAAAGATGAATAACATGAGTCGTACAGAAGGTATAGAGTATGGAAGAGATGCTTGGACAAATAATAGATTGAGTAAAGGAGTGTGAATGAGTGAGAGAGGGATAGAAAGAGTTAGAAGGGAAGGAGAGGAGATATAGCTGATGGCGGACGGAAAACGATGGTGGTGTAATACGGAGAGAATAAAATAAAAATAAGTGTTTGACCCGTACTAGACTGTTTAATTGAGCAAACCCAAATCCCACAATAATAATAAATTAATATTAAGTTAACAAATTAAAAACAATGAAACGTAAAAAAATATTATAATATTTTCGTTATTCCACCGGTCAGTAAATGTGCGCATAAAATAAATACAATTATGAAAAAATTAAATATAAGATGTATTTTTAAAAAGTAAACAGCATAATTGAATTTATTATAAATTTAATGAATATTTCGGCGAATCATGAACCATGCCGGTGTATAAAAAAAAATACTTAATAATAAAACATAAGCTTGCAATTATTTTAAAAAGTAAACTGCACAATGTAATTTATTACTAATTTAATAAATATTTCGGCGAGTTTTGAACAATGCTGGAAAGTTAAAAAACATGTTTGAAAGGAAAACATACCATTAGATTCATAAACTTATTGATTCCTGTATGATAATCGCCTAAAAACAAACCGTATGGTCACGAGTACTATATGTATACAGTTTTAAACCGCGTCACATTAACTTTTTTATACATTGTTTTAAGTTTACGCGGTTATTATCATAATTAAAGCACATAATAACGGGTTCTTACCGCGTTTAAATGGGGATATGAGACTCCCGATATTTCGACACTGTTGCAAGTGTCATGATCACGGGATGACTGATGAGACTGGAGTGGAGTAGGTAGATCCATAATTTTCTACGGGCAGACATATCTGTTTACCCTCTTTCTCTGCCGCTTGTTTATGTTTTTGATACCGGAATGTTCGGAACCATCTGAACTCGCACGAAACTCACTACGACAAACCGCACTCACTGTGTCCTCACGTTTTTTCATCACATTAGGCCGTTTCAAGCTTTTTACAACACCTACTACTGGATTCCACATACTCGACAACTTGAACCCGTCTTCCCTGTTGAAATTTTTATGTTTTCTGATTTCAATAGCCTCTTTTACGAGTCTGGGGATGTAATGACGTTCTGTCGATAATATTTGTGGATTGTTAAACTCGATCCAGTGGTTAGGGCCCGACTCCAGTACCGGGAATATCGGGAGTCTCATATCCCCATTTAAACGCGGTAAGAACCCGTTATTATGTGCTTTAATTATTAACTTTTTTGACAAATTAAACCGTAAGTCTCATTAAATATCAATTATGATAGTGCGACAGGGTTCTAAAGTGAGTATTTATGATATTTCTCATGACTGTACGCACACATGTTCAGGCCCCAATAATACTACTGCGTTTATTTAGCAAATGAATAAAAAATATGAATGAAAACATTGAAAAAAAAAATGGACCCAAAAGAATCGTTATGGGAAGTATATTTCACGAGATAAAACAAAGGACCCACGCATGACTCGTTTAGCGTAATAATGGGGGTAAAAAAAACAACTTTATGTATGTACGCCATCGCTTATGTGACGCGAAGAGGCGAATAATATGAGAACTGGGAGATTAAAAAGGCTACATCTAAGCAATTCATCTCAAAAAGCAAAATTGAAATTTGACATTTGCGCATCATCATCACCAGCCCATTAACGTCCCCACTGCAGGGGCACGGGCCTTCCCTATGGATGGATAGGGAGATCGGGCCTTAAACCACCACGCGGGCCCAGTGCGGATTGGTGGTTATTAACGACTGCTAATGCAGCCGGGACCAACGGCTTAACGTGCCTTCCGAAGCACGGAGGAGCTCGAGATATTTTTTTTTTTTATGGTCACCCATCCTAAGACCGGCCTTTGCGAAAGTTGCGTAACTTCAACAATCGCAGACCGAGCGCGTTTACCGCTGCGCCACCGAGCTCCTCTTGCGCATATCAGATGTTAAATAGCAATATTGCTTTTATAAGTGAAAATTATCATAATTAAAGCACATAATAACGGGTTCTTACCAAAAAAAAAAATCAAATCAAATCAATCAAATCTTTAAATTATGGATCTACCTACTCCACTCCAATCTCATCAGTCATCCCGTGATCATGGCACTTGCAAAAGTGTAAAATATCAGGAGTCTCATATCCCCATTTAAACGCGGTAAGAACCCGTTATTATGTGCTTTAATTATGTATATAATTTGGCTACGTAGATTGTCAAGTAGCCTAATGTTTTATCTCTCCCTCTCCTTATCTCTCTTTTTATTCTCTCTCTCTCAGAATACAATTTGTGTAAGAATTTAACGGTCGAGCTAAGTTCAATCGATTTTTTTGGTAATTGGATTCAATTTTGCCAAACAAAAAGCATTGCAATTTTTTTTTCTTGCCATATTGTTTTTTTTTCTTTTTTTTCCACCCCATTAGGAATTACGGGCGTGAGTTTATGTATGTATGTATGGATTCTTGCAACAGAACTTGCAAAACTAAATTTGGTTTTGCTAGTCACGCCCGCGCCCATGCAAGAGCCCAGGGTAACACTAGCTAAGGGTGTCGCCGTCGACGGATACGTCTGGGAGGACATCATCATCATCATCATCATGGATTCCATTTTGCTTCCCACCACCGGCTGAGCTAGGTTTACCTTACTTTTACCAGTAGTCCCCTCGGTCTTACTTTAGTCTTCAATCGTATGGGCGTCAGGCGTCACACAGATGCGCGTTCCCGACGGCCCTATTACTCCAGCCATAGAGGCAGCCAATCAGCTCGCGACACCAACACTTCAGGACCCCGATACCGACCCCGCCGGCGTGGTCGACGATTTCCCTCATTCAGCGCTTATCGCTATCAACCCTCTAGGGTCGATTAATTCTTTCAAATATTTTTCCTCTCAGACGACGCCCTGAGCCGAGGTTCGCGCCCAACTGGGCACCCTCAGGCCTGTTGTCTTAAACGTTGTATCGGGTGAGAGCCTTCAGCGCTCCCCATCTGTCCGGCCAAGTAGTTAATGCCATCTGCGGCAAATCTACAATAAGTAACGTAAAAAAAAAAACAGATGCGCGTATACGATAACGTCAATGTGTAGTATCTCTATAAAACAACGTTTTTTTTGTATGAAGTGTCCGGGGTGTGACCGAATGCCCAATATTTTTCCGCTGATGGTGTCACAGTGAGCTAGTACGTAGTGTAGGGGTCTTATACAATCTGTGTTAGACAATGCCCCTATGTCGGACATCGATTACACCAGATATAATATGTTACACCTGAGATTAGAACCTGCATGAGACAAGCGATAAATATATTGAGTTTGAGATAGTAGAACAGATTGAAATAAGTTGTGAGTGTTACTGTAAAAGCCTGCAAGCCAAGCACGCTAACGGCGCAAGTTGACGCGATTGGAGCGAGTAAATGTCAAAGCGCGAGTTGCCAAATTTGACAGACGAGTTAAGGTGTCTCGTTTACGGCCTCCGTGGTCCAGTAGTTGAGCGTTGGGCTCACGATCCGGAGGTCCCGGGTTCGAATCTCAATGGGGACATATCACAAAAATCACTATGTGATCCCTAGTTTGGTTAGGACATTACAGGCTGATCACCTGATTGTCCGAAAATGAGACGATCCGTGCTTCGGCACGATATGCCGTTGGACCCGGTTACTCCATGCTGATGTATTGTGAGTAATTGTTACATGAGTCATGTCAGGGGCATTTGGCAGCTCAATATTAACCCTGACACCAGACCCACATGAATAGACCAAGCACTATGGTTAATTTGATCAATCAGAAGGATTATGTAGCATACTCCACCACGCAGCACGCAGAAAATAAGACTATCCGTGCTTCGGAAGGCACGCTGTGGCTGATTGGGATATAGTCGTGAGCTTCTGTCATGTTATGTAATACTTGAGTTACTTTTTTTGTTAATATTTAAAATTCATTTTTAAACTTATTTTTCGTGTGGTTTGTGTCTCCGACTCTCCGAACGGCGACTCTCGCTACGGCGAATCTCTTTACGGCGAATGGCCTTATTTTCCCTCTACGTCGAGCGAATTTTGATGTTATAGTACAGTTATGGTAAAAACTGTTTTGCTAAGGGGTAAAAATAAAGCAGAATTGTTAACAATAAACCAACCTCGCATGTACTATATAAAAAACGACAGTATATAAAAAACGCTCAACACAACACAAATAAAAAAAAAAGCTATTGAACTTTCAATGGCGCTTTCCCTGTTTATTAAAATGCACACTGTATGCCGTAAAATATATCCAAGTTCGACACATTCGAAATTGCAGGCGCATCGTGCAACGTTTAGAGTGCCTTTTCACCAGGGATGTGTTATGCTACGATGCTACGGATGCGTTTGATATAGAATAGAATAGAATAGAAAAAGTTTATTATAAATGGACGCCACACACAAAAAAAGACAACAACATCATATCAAATTTCCACTAAAACAATTACAAAAAAAGCAAGACGGATGTTTGTCGAAATGATCATAAGGTGGTGGTGGACGGCCTGATATAAAAGGGCCTCACTCAGCACAAGTCGCGGCGTGAACCACGACGCTGATATTATGTGGACCCTGTTGGGTGACGCATGAACATCGTATTCCATAAACATGTGTTAATGGTGTATATACATTATAATATATACCAAATTATTTTATTAGAATTAAAGTGTACATAAACAAATATTATCGCAAAGATGTATACGTAAATACTTAAGGTTAGAATAAAAAAGAAAGTTAGATATCCACTAATCATTTTCATTGGTGCACATAGCATAGCACTGGTGGAAACGGATTCAACTAAGATATGTTTTTTATATGGAAGGATGCGTGCTATAGATGTGTGCTATGAATGCGTGTGGTGGATGCGTACTTTAGCTATGTTCCGAGCAGAGTACCATCGATACGTAGCATAGCTCGTAGCACAGCTACTTTGCGAAGGCGCATCTTCGCAGCGCATCTTCCTCGCACAGCTACATAGTTTAGTATTGGTGGAAAGGGTCACATAGTTTCGTAGCGCAGCTTATACATCTTCGCAGCATAGCTGCATAGCACATAAAGTCACCCCAATACACTATGGGTGGTATTAAAACTAATCTCTACTGAGATAACCCTCAAGATCATGCTCAAGTCCATGTATTTATATAAGAACTGTCACTTTGACATGATCTTGAAGACAGTCTCGAAGCTGAGATTAGTTTATTAATACCATCCCTCCCTAAACAGGGTAGGTTATAAGTTAAGTATCAGATAAGTTATCAGAGAACAGTTTGCAGCCACTTTGGATAGGATAACGTAAGAATGATTTCCTTCGCTTCAAGTGACACCTCATTTGTGAAATTCTGACACTTACTCACTTAGTCTAAGGTGTAAACTCCCTTCCTCGATTCTGTGCTCAATTGAGTCGAACTTCGAACTCATCTCAAAATGTATAGTATAATACCCATTCCTTGCCAGCTATGTTTAAGCTCTATGCAAAACTAGGCGAGCCTATTGCCATAACCGAGCACAAATGCACGATCCATGATTCGTAGATTCTCAAATAAATTATTATTATTAAATTCAAAGCTACTTAAGTACATTCAAACGGTAAAATACTTAATAAAATAATAAACTTAATAGACAAAGTGATTAACAACATCATGAAAACTCCATCTTATCAGGGTAGGATAAAAAAAAATAAAATTTACTGCAACAGAGGATATAAAAGAACTAGAAGAAGCTTATAAAGTAACTTTTTGTTTATAACGCCCAACTGCATTTGAACTTTGTTTCATCATCATCATCATCAGCCGTACGACGCCCACTGCTGGGCATAGGCCTCCCCCAAGGATCTCCACGACGATCGGTCCAGCGCTGCCCGCATCCAGCGGCTTCCCGCGACCTTCACCAGATCGTCGGTCCACCTTGTAGCGGGCCTACCCACTGAGCGTCGTCCTACTTTGTCGTATTACTTTGTTTATAAAATCAAAATAGTGTACATTATTTTGTGGTCTTTCGAGTCGTGAGGGTCATTGTGCACGTGAACAAGATCGCCATTTTGTGTGAAAAATTTTGTCTCATCTTTGTCTGAAGGAGGTCGTCACGTGACCAAATGATCCATTCAACATTCATCAATTCCGATTGTGCTGCACTCTGGCGGGCAGCGGGCAGAAGCAACCTATATTGGTCAATATTGGTCTTAACAATCAAGTTCAGGTCCAAAATTTGACACAAAAAGACAAGCGACAGGCTTATTTCAATATTAGGCTTATAAAAGTGACTTTTTGTTTATAACGCCCCACTGTATTTGAACATTTTAATAAGTAATAATAAAAAAGTTTATTTAGGTAAAATCTACGACACACATAAACATTTACAATATTAAAATATACACACATTTATAGAGAACATCTGTCTTCCTTTAAAAAAAATAGATGCAAGGATTTGATTTATTGCAAAAGATAACACAGTGCGCTGCGCAGTATGAAATGTACAACAATACATTTACACAAAACATAAAACAGCTTCATCTCAATACGTAACGCTTACAGACAAGTCTAGAAACTTGTTTAACAAGACATCAATCAAGTGAACAAGTTTAAACATGTTTAACACAGTAGACAAAAGACCGCAGAATGTTTTAACATCGTTTTCTAAGTTATTACAGTGTTTGCAAGAGTGGTCGTGTTTTTCAAATGGAAAATGTTGAACGTCGTTTGAACTTTAATTTTGATTCTTACTACGTGTCTACCCTGATACCTATTATAGGTATAATTTACACTATCTTGGAAATAGAGCAACACGGCCGACTAAGGGTGATATTAATAAACTAATATCAGCTTCGAGACTGCCCTCAAGATCATGTCAATGTGACAGTTCTCATATAAAAACAGAGACTTGAACATGATTTTGAGGGCAGTCTCAGCTGAGATTCGTTTATTAATACCACCCTAAGTTATTATTTGGAATTGAATAGTTACTATTTGGCCAAGTTACAAACGATTATAACAACCAACAGTCACTGTAATAAAAATTTATTGAATTGACATAAGATGACGTCTATTTTTGTAAAAAAGAAGCACATTATTTTTATATTAAATACCTAGCCTAGGCATATGCCTATTATACTCGCTCCTTGTTCGAGAGGTTTTTAACAGTGTAGTCTACGTCTTATGCTCCAGCATCGTCACAATTTTCAAAGCACATATCTAAAGCTAAAAAAAAAAAAAGTTAGTTTCCCGCTTCCTGAACGCAGCTGTCAACTAATGTCATTATGTTTAAAGCATGTTTCATGGACAACTCCATCACCTGTGGAAGCTTTAGGGCGGGATATTAAAATTGAAGGGAGGGAGTCCTCTCGAACAAGGAGCTTCGTATAATTGAGATAGAACTTCACTTATAGGTAAGTTCGTTTAATCTCATAATTATAATAATTACTATTATAATAAGGAATAATTTGACGTGCCTAAGTTCAATTTTATTCCAAATTATTTGCATGTTTTGATGAACAATCATCATGAAAAATAAATATTTACGTATAGGTGCCGAGCAGGCGAGCTAGCGCGGGAAATAACTGAGATTAAATATTCGTATCAGACGAAAGAACGTTGGCGTTCGATTTCAAAATTCGAACATAAAAAGTAAACTGATAAAAAATAAAAACAACGATACGGCGCTGCCTTCACGATTAAAGTCTAAACTATGTTCGAGGATGGGTGAGGTAAACCTAGCTCAGCCGCTGGGGAGCGGAGAGTTGCCGTTCTATACGTAATAATTATTCCTTATTCTATGTTATTAACAGCCTCCGGTGTCTAGTGGTTAGAACGTTAGGCTCACGATCTGGAGGTCCGGGTCCGATTCCCGAAATCACTTTGTGAGACTGTCCTTTGTTTGGTAAGGACATTGCAGGCTTGAATCACCTGATTGTCCGAAAAATTTAGATGATTCCGTGCTTCGGAGGGCACGTGAAGCCGTTGATCCCGGCTATTAGCCGTAAAAACACCTCCACCAACCCGCATTGGAGCAGCGTGGTGGAGTATGCTACATACCTCCTCCGGTTGATTGAGGGGAGGCCTGTGCCCAGCAATGGGTATAGGCTGATTATGTATGTATGTATGCTATTAGTTCAGCAGAAAAACAAACAAAAAACCATAAAGAAAAATCTAAATCACAGACACACACAGTGTCACATCCAGAACGACGATGCATCCTTGTGCGCCATTCTATGATGGCGATTTATATTTATAATGTAAAAAGGGTCCGTGCACGATATCCAAGTAACCCTGTAACGGGGGTAAATAAAGAATCATTTTTGTAGGAAACAACAAAGTTAGGCTGTTTTTTATCGGCTTATTTGTGTAAAAGGCGTTACAGCGTTGAAATAATGTTTTTCCACCCTTTTCTGTAGCAAAGAGTTAAGAGTTTAAAGCTACTAATATTTATGGGTATGATAAATGGGAATACTTTGTTTATTGAGAGTAATGGCGGGTGAAGAAAAGACAGTGAAAATGAGAATTCATTTATATTAATAGGTGGGTATGATTATGTAGATATAAATTTAGACATCAATGGCTTTACCAGTGATGTGCTTACACTTTGGGAACATTCCCAGAAGTTGCCAAATGTATGTAAAACGAGCTGTATTATCTAACTTTTAGGCAGATAAGAAAGAAATAACAATAAAGAAAAAGAAAAAAATTACTTTTAAAGAGTTTTTACAACAGAAACATTAATCAAAATCATAGATATATAGATAGATAAAATACTTTATTGAGCACAATGGACACAACGGATCATAATCATTTACTTGCTTAAAACATGGTATTTTAACATGGTAACAAGTGTAAATAAGTACGATATGGTCGTAAGGCCCAAATGCCTTTTAAAATCCATATCCCATTGTTTAACTATTGTGTCTGGAAATCCGGGCCTTACGAGGTTAAAACTGTCGAATATAATATCTCTAATATAAATCATCAGCCCATTAACGTCCCCACTGCTGGGGCACGGGCCTTCCCTATGAATGGATAGGGAGATCGGGCCTTAAACCATCACGCGGGTCCAGTGCGGATTGAAAATTGTAAAGACAACGGATTGGACAACCGCCGACACGATATGTAGCGTATAACATTAACAGCTTACGGTCAGAGGTACATCACATCCATCGTAAGATGAACTAAGTTCACACCTCATCGAGCTTTTTCGAGCTTTTATTTCCTCGTATGTATGTAGGGAGGAGCTCGGTGGCTCAGCGGTAACGCGCTCGGTCTGCGATTGTTGAAGTTAAGCAACTTTCGCAAAGGCCGGTCATAGGATGGGTGATCAAAAAAAAAAGTTTTCATCTCGAGCTCCTCCGTGCTTCGGAAGGCACGTTAAGCCGTTGGTCCCGGCTGCATTAGCAGTCGTTAATAACCATCAATCCGCACTGGGCCCGCGTGATGGTTTAAGGCCCGATCTCCCTATCCATCCATAGGGAAGGCCCGTGCCTCAGCAGTGGGGACTTTAATGGGCTGATGATGATGTATAAAATAAGGTATCACTATGTTTCCAAGCACTTATTTTAACGGCCTCTGTGGTCCAGTGGTTGACCGTTGTTCTCACAATCCGGAGGTCCCGGGTTCGAATCTCGGTGGCGACATAACACAAAAATCACTTTGTGACCTCTCGTTTGATTAGGACATTACAGGCTGATCACCTCATTTCCCGAAAGTATAATGATCCGTGCTTCGGCACGATATCCCGTTAGACCCGGTTACTCTATGCTGATGTGAGTAATTGTTACATGAGTCATGTCAGGGGAATTTGGCAGGTCAATATTAACCCTGACACCAGACCCACACGGATAGACCAAGCACTATGGTTAACTTGATCAATCAGAAGGATTATGTAGCATACTCCACCACGTAGCTCTGCTCTTGTATACAGATTAAGACATTTCCGTACTAAATCCTGATTGAACAAGTCACTAACAAATTGAACGCCAAACTCGGCAACGTACAGTTGTTTAAATGCATAAACTAAACAATACAAAAGCCGGACTTGTCGCAACAATTCATTCCGCTCAAAATAATCAATTTGTCCGTTAAGACTTCGAAACTGTGAGAGTGAGGGTATACGGTGAATCGTGGTACGAATCTTCATCATCCCCCGAGCATTATCCCGTTTTTGATAGGGTCCGCTTACCTAACCTGAAGATTTGACAGGTCCATGATAATGCATGAATGGTAACAAAATATTAACATAGCATCACTCTTGAAATGAAGGAGTATTTTTTTTATTTGACGCAGATGGCATTAACTAATTGGCCGGGCTAATGGGGAGCCCTGAAGGCACATACAATATTATACACAGACTTTCAGACTCAAACTGTCGCAATTAAAACACATAATAACGGGTTCTTACCGCGTTTAAATGGGGATATGAGGCTCCCGATATTTCGACACTGTTGCAAGTGCCATGATCACGGGATGACTGATGAGATTGGAGTGGAGTAGGTAGATCCATAATTTTCTACGGGCAGACATATCTGTCTACCCTCTTTCTTTGCCGCTTGTTTATGTTTTTGTTTATTATGGATCTACCTACTCCACTCCAATCTCATCAGTCATCCCGTGATCATGGCACTTGCAACAGTGTCGAAATATCGGGAGTCTCATATCCCCATTTAAACGCGGTAAGAACCCGTTATTATGTGTTTTAATTATGATAATAACCGCGTAAACTTAAAACAATGTATCAAACTGTCGCGTCAGACAGAGAACTGCGGAAGGCAAGAAGGAAACCACTGCCCTATTTTTCCCTAAATAAGTAGCATGGAGAATGCTACACCTACAAGACCGTGGCTCCTAAATTAGTGATAACGGCCTTCGTGGTCCAGTGGTTTGAGCATTGGGCTCACAATCCGGAGGTCCCAGGTTCAAATCCCGGTGGGGACATATCACAAAAATCACTTTGTGATCCCTAGTATGGTTCGGACATTACAGGCTGATCACCTGATTGTCCGTAAGTAAGATGATCCATGCTTCGGAAGGCACGTTAAGCCGTTGGTCCCGGCTACTATTTATAAGTAAGTAGTCCTTACATAAGCCATGTCAGGGGCCTTTGGCGGCTCAATAATAAGCCTGATGGTTGAAGAGGTTGGTAATCCACCTCACAACCCACACGATAGAAGAAGAAGAAGAATTAAGTAGTGATAATGTTAGTGACTCCATACCGAATACTGAAGGGGATGATTCAGCACTGGATTTTCAGTTATAACAATTTGAAGTCAAACTTTCCAGCGACGTATGCGGCGTATCGAACCGACAACGGTCGTGTGGTCTCTCCTTTAGACCACAAACTGTAACACGGGTTGCCTCTCCCAATTTGCTCCTAATTGGTTTCGAAACCCTTGGAATTGATGGATTGTCTTCTACAAGTTTGTCTTTGGAAAATTGTTAATTATGGTAATTTTAGCAATTCTCGTTAAGGCTACCTTGTTTTAAATGAGGACCAATTTTGTTGCGATTTGTTTACGGATAAGTTTTGTTACTAATGTTTAAGTTTGAATTTATCGTTTTGTTTTAGGAAGTAGCAAAAGGTTGATGAATATACTTAAGTACATGAGAAAATAACATAAATATACATATAATGTCCGTTAGAATAGCCGGTCACTCGTATTTTGTCGGCGTATTTTAAGTTGAAATAATGCTCAATAATTGCTGTCGGCATAAAAAATAAAAATTTAATAATAATAATTTTTATTGCCAAAAAAGTAGGTACAATGCTTTCCTTAAGATAGCTTAGTCTTGGAAACAGGTATAAATAGGTAGGTACCATAGCTGACTAAGTATATGAATACTTGTATTACAGCCTATGATGCCTCTCTCCTGGATATTTATGTTACTTAAGCTAGCTAGTATACGCACTTATGTTACCAAAACAAAGAAATACAAAAGTTTTTAATGACTGGCTTAACAAAATAAAAAGACAAAAAAACAGAAAGAAAGAAAGATCCTCTCTTTGTGTTGGCATGTCGATGACGTTGTCGTCTTGGTCGCTGGCATGCCGTCGACGTCATTGAAACCATCGTTGTTGGTCTGTAAGCGGCCTAAACCGGCGCACAAGCCTGAAGCCTTTGATGACATTGGAAGAAACGAAAGTGACGTGACAGGTAAGTAGTAAGTGGAATTTCATGGTGGACACCACAACGGGAAATAGGCTTGATAATTATTATGTTGACTAATAATTAAGTAGTTGTCCAACAAGTTTCAATATCCATTTACTGTTTCCCATTATATCTACTTAAGTATTAAACGTTAATTTAATCTATTTATTTATTTATTTCATCTAGATGTCTCACGCGTTAACGAGAAAAAGGGTCTTGACCTTGACTGATGTACGGAAAGACAACAATTACTGTGTGAGAGCCCTCAGCGCTCCTCATTTGTCCGGCCAAGTAGTTAATGCCATCTGTGGCAAATCTACAATAAGTCACGTCAAAAAAAAGGACAGACAACAAAGTCATCTTATAAGGGTTCCGTTTTTTTGACAATCAGGTGATTCAAGCAATGTCTTAGCCAAACAAAGAGCAGTCTCACAAAGTAATTTTGACATTGTCCCCATGAGGAATCGATCCGGGACCTCCAGATCGGTAGCCCAATGCTCTAACCACTAGACCAGAAAGGCCATCAAAGCGTTGACGCTCCGACGGCGTCGCAATGGAGCTACATCGCAAGGAAGTCTAAGTGAAAAAAAAAAAGTCTAAGTGAAAAATAGTATAGTTCACAGTAATATCGTTTCGTATAGCAATACGAGTCGTATTACGTCCCACAATGCGATAGTATCGAGCGACACGATATATGGGATACAATAAAGGGAACAATATGTTGTAGAAACGTTCTAGAAAACGATTGCAGCGGAGGAAATCTTAAAAAGAACGAGGTTTTTCTACGTACAGTCATGAGCAATATAATGTACCCACTTTAGGACTCTGTCGCAATAACATATTTGACATTTAGAAAGACTTACAGTTCAATTTGTTAAAAAAGTTAATGTGACATGGTACCAAAGTGTATACATATTAATGCTCGTGACCGTACAAGGTTCTGGTATTTACTTAAAGTCAAGATCTAATGTTAGGACTGCAACCCAAGCGTCTCTTGTCAATATCCTTTTTAAAATGACGAACTAATAATTCATGTTTAATATTTTAGCAGAATTTGATAGTATAGTTGATACAGATTTAATATAAAATTCATCATACCTGTAGCATTATCTCGTTTTTCACAGGGTCCGCTTACCTAACTTGAAGATTTGACAGGTTCGGCTTTTTACAGAAGCGACTGCGTGTCTGAACTTCCAATAGAGGTTAAATGAATTTCTCAGGACTGTGGGTTTCCTCACGATGTCTTCCTTCATCGCTACTATCGTTATTTTTTATAAACATACAGGTTTAAAAACTTTATTTTTTCTGTATTTACCTATTTCAACATCCCGCCTCTCCAACACAGACTTCTTTTACCTAAGATTGCTTGGCAGAATTTACTGTTTAGTAATAAAGCCATTGTGCTTATTTTATTCGATTGTTACAGGTTGCAAACACTTAGGACAGATAGGCAAACGTAGTCTAAGAAGGTTTGAGTTAACATTTTATAATAGGGGTTTGGATTGCTTAGGGCGATATAACCAAAATCAATGTAGACGAAATGGCGGAAGAAAAACTTACCTTATCCGTAAGGCGAGTAGAAACCACCCACTTATGACTTTATTATTCTCATGTTCTTGATGAGTGTGTACTTGGAAGTCCAAGTAAGTAGGCGGAAGGCTTAGGCTTGGAAGCCTAAGTAGGCGGCTTAGGTGTGTGTGAGGCCGCCATTTGCCATTTACTTAGTTAAGAGTCTTTTTGTAATTATTTCTTTTATATTTTGGTGCAATAAATAATGTATTCTCCCATCTATTATTCCGACATGGTGGTGGGGTCTGCTTTCTGAGTCAGATGTCATCAAAAAAGATCTTTGTTTCTCACTCTGGAACAAAAATCTTCGGTCTTCAGCTGCGTTTCCATTGACGCGGAGCAGTGCGGAGATCAGCGGAGAAGTGCAGGAATCGACCAATCACCGTGAGGGAGAGAGTGACAGAGCGTCTTCGTTTTTCGCTCTCTCGAACGCTGTGATTGGTCAAATCCGCATATCTTCGCAGAGCTCCGCTTCAATGGAAACGCGGCTTTCCTCGTTTTCTGGACCGCAGGATGATCAGATTGATCATCTGGTTGCTAATGTCTTCGGACGGTCTCCTTCTCACGTGTCCAAACCACCGCAGCCTACTTTCTTGGAGCTTACAAAACATAAGGCTATTAGACTTTATAACTTGGCAAGTTTTGCATCCAATTATGAACGTACTTAGGTCGATCCAACCTGTTTACTATTCATAAATGTCTAGTTCTGAATATCACTAATAGTCTAGCAACAGAGTTTTGAGAATTGTTAATAGCTGAGTAGTTCAAACTAGTTTGTCTGTTCCAGGCCATTGGTATTATTCTAAAACTTTAATAGTTATATGAATGCTTCTTGTAGTAAGTTCTGAGTAAGTACTTACAAACACTATAGTGCCTACAATTTGCAGAAAATTGGCGAACATAACATCATATAAGGTCACAACTGCATTCCTAATTGGGTAAGTTACATCTATCGCAAAGTGAACTGAATACCCACGCTTGGGGGGAGCTCGGTGGCGCAGCGGTAAATGCGCTCGGTCTGCGATTGTTGAAGTTAAGCAACTTTCGCAAAAGCCGGTCTTAGGATGGGTGACCACAAAAAGAAAAAGTTTTCATCTCGAACTCCTCGTTAAGCCGTTGGTCCCGGCTATTAGGCGTAAAAACACCTCCACCAACCCGCAGTGGAGCAGCGTGGTGGAGTATGCTCCATACCCCCTCCGGTTGATTGAGGGGAGGCCTGTGCCCAGCAGTGGGACGTATATAGGCAGTTTATGTTATGTATATGCCGAAAACACGAATAAATATCGTATCTTACTAATAATTATAAATGTGAAAGTTTGTGAGTATGGCTGTTTGGATGTTTGTTACTCTTTCACGCAAAAACTACTGAATGGATTTTAATGAAATTTTACAATAATGTAGCTTATGCATCAGAATAACACACAGGCTTTAACAATTCAAAAAAATCGAAAATTCTTACCGCGGAAATCGAAATCCACACGGACGAAGTCGCGGGCGGCTGCTAGTTTATAATATTTCTTGCCATTTTGTATCAAACAAGTGAGGTTTTCAGAAGCCCTCCATGCTTGAATAATTTAACAAAAACCGCATTATGTTACTTGACTGTGTAGGCGACACGACGTCAGTATCATATGTTACAGAAACTAGTATCCAAGTAGGAACATTCGAGAACATTCGAGAACATCCGTCGACAATCCGTCAACCACCTTTTGTTGTTCCTGTGCTCCCATTGACGTGTGGCTCATTAGTAGCGATAAGCGGGAAACTACGTTTTATAAGTTGATGCAAAGATGTGCCTTTAACCATAGAATAAGGTTCTATACTACATGTAGAACGGCAACTTCCCGCTCCCCACCAGCGGTCTATCTATTTTTACCTCATCCCCCTTCGGTCATACTTTAGTCTTCAACCTCATGGGGCGTCAGACGTCACACACATAGATGCGCGTGTACGATTACGTAAATATGTGTCAGTGTAATATGAGATGTTTTGTAGAAGTGTAATTTAAGGTAGCACACCTCGGTGTGCTTTAACCTGAAATTACTATGTGTTTGCGGCTTTGTGTTCTATAGCTATGCGCATATCTTGGTGATGCACATTTCACATGCCTTGCAATGTCTACCTATTTTATTCCTTACCAGCACATAGCGAATAATAATTATAATCCACCATTTTCAAGAGGACATAATTCGGTTTATACAATGTGCTCAGCATGATAAGCAGTTGATCTATGAATCTATTTTTTAAATCCTAAACTCAAACTAAAAAATATCTTTATTCAATAAGTAACATAGTTACACTTTGAATCGTAAGTTTTTACATAAATTATTTTCTCATCCGCCTAAAACTACTGCAACTTATCACAACATGCACCCATGGCCGAGGAAAAGAAAATGCAAGAAAACCCTCCGCAAAGGGCCATAGACGTTCTTAAAAACACATAGCATAGGAAAAGCTTGCAGCGAACTGACAAGCGATGCAAACTCGCTTCTCGCTTACACTGGACCGTACCCTCATGGCAGTGAAAAAGAATAATGACCAAGGAAATAGAGTTACTCAACAGCTGGCTAGTTAGTTTTGTACCTTTTTCCCTCGGTACAAAGAGTAGTTTAGCATAAAAGGTCGGGCAGGGAAAGAATTGCCTTAAATAAACTTCTAGTCGAGACACTGCATATATTGTTGGAGTGAAAAGTTGCTTTTTATGTGGTTTGAATACAATCATGTTTTATGTTTGTAAGAGGTCGCTTAAATGGGATTAGGCCAAAGAAAGCAACTTTTACCAAATGTATCCCGAGACGGTATCAGTATTTTTCTTGACAGGTGAAATATATTGGCCCCGATTCGTGCAGACACCGCCTAATTTTATTTTAAGTTATATACGTCATTTTCATATTTTTTACTTTTAGGCGACTTTAATTTACCATGTATACGTTGGAATTCTGACGATAATGGTTACTCAATTCAGCAGAAAGGTACCATCGAAGTTCAAAACGCTGCTATGAAGTTTATCGACGAATTATATTATCTTGAACTTATACAATTTAATTGTATTCCTAACTCAAAGGGCAACATCCTTGACCTATGTTTTAGTAACATGACATTAACTGTTACAGAAACTACCCCTTTGTCAAAACTGGATAACCTCCACCCAGCTTTACAAATAAATTTGCCTGATATTCAATTTAAATCTATTAAAGAAAAAAAACAACCTAATTATAATTTTTTCAATTGTGACTATTCCTCAATTAATACATTTTTAAAGGATATTGACTGGGAGGATATTCTAAGTACTGTGTCAGTGGACGATGCTCTTGACGTCTTCTATGAAAAGCTGTATACATGTTTTGCATTCTTTGTCCCAATTTCTACTCGAAATACCAGCTTCCCAATTTGGTACAGTGGGTCTTTAATTAAAATCATTCGTGAAAAACTTAAATTTCACCAAAAATGGAAGCGGACTAATAACCCAAGAGACCGAGATACATTTGCCTTACTGAGGACTCGTCAGCGTCGTTTGCAGGTTCAGTGCTTCGAACGTTTTACACAAAATACCGAGAAACTTATAAAGAACTCTCCTAAAACCTTTTGGAAGTATGTTAAATCGAAAAGAGGAGGTTCGAGCTACCCCCATATTTTTACTTTAGGGAACGATAAGTTCACCAATGCCGAATCGATTTGTACAGCATTCAGTGGGTTTTTTGAGAGCGTCTTCGTCAAACCTTCAGGCAACAATTACAGTACAGTCCCTCAGTATTGGCATAATGAAGTATTGTCCGATATAAATGTTAATATTGAAACCGTAGTTAAACTTTTACGTTGTATAGACACCACTAAGGGTCCGGGATATGATAGAGTTCCTCCGATCTTTCTTGTACGTTGTGCAGAAAGCCTGGCCTTACCAATCACTCTCTTATTTCGACGCTCCCTCAAAGACTGCGTTTTTCCTACCGTTTGGAAAAAAGCTCACGTAATCCCTATACATAAAAAGGCTGCTAAATCAAAAATTGAAAATTATCGCCCGATATCAATTTTGAGTTCTCTCGCTAAATTATTTGAAAAATTTGTTTATGACTGTATGTACCCAGTCATTACTAAAGGCATCTCTGATACACAACACGGATTTCTAAGGGGTCGTTCTACGGTATCAAATCTTGCGTGCTTCACGGACTACGTCATCTCTCATATGGAGAACGGTGGACAAGTCGATGTGGTATACACGGACTTCGAAAAAGCTTTCGACCGTGTGGACCATATCATTTTACTGAATAAACTACAAGCACTGGGCATACATGGTGACTTACTGAGATGGGTCACCTCTTATCTTTCCAATCGCTCTCAATCAGTAGTTCTTGGTGGCCACAGATCCGACTTCATCTCGATTCCATCAGGTGTACCTCAGGGTTCTCACCTCGGTCCTCTTTTCTACAACGCCTATATCTTTGATATTTACAACAGTTTTAATAGTGCGAACCATTTGTTGTACGCAGATGATAAAAAAATCTTCATGGCTATCAAATCCCCAAATGACTGTAAATTACTACAAAATGACCTCAATAATTTATATAATTACTATCAAACAAATAATATCACACTTAGTATTAATAAATGTCAATGCATTAGCTTTACGCGCAAAAAGAAGCCCACATTGTTCCAATATAACTTTAATGGCGTTGTGGTGGAGAGGACCGAGTTGGTTCGCGATTTAGGAGTTCTACTCGACTCTAAAATGTCTTTGACTCAGCATATTGATAACATAACCAGTCGCGCATTTCGCAACCTAGGTTTCGTATTTAGAACCTGTCAACCTTTTAAACATATAATAAGTTTAAAAGTGGTGTACTTTGCATATGTAAGGTGCATCCTTGAGTATGCTAGTCCTATTTGGTCGCCATACTACGCTACACATATTGACCGCATCGAGCGAATTCAAAAGAAATTCATTTCACATCTAAATTATAAATTTAAATTGAATAAATCAATAGCGGAATCGTACGAAAATAACTGTCGTCATTTTAATTTTTTATCACTTGAAGAATGGCGTCTCTTATTGGATATGAGTTTTTTATTCGATGTAATACGTGGCCGTTTGAATTGCCCCAACCTCCTCTCAGGCTTATACTTGAGCGCGCCTATGCGCCGTACGCGTCACACGAAACTGTTCGCCCCTCCCTTTCACACTACCAGGTATGGTCGTAATGCGGTGCTCACTCGTCTTGCTAACATATATAATGATATGTTTGATATTATTGACCCTTTTATTGGTACCAAAGATACGTTTATGAAAAATATAGCTGAACTTTTACTCAAACAATCTAACCAAATAACTTAAACCTCATCTTAACAACTTATACTCGTGACTGTCTTCTATTGGTACCTAATTTTGCTCAGGCTTTATCAATATTTGTTTTCAACTACCTATTTATCCATATCCATCTTTGGACTTCGTATCAACAGTGGCTGCAAGTTGTCTTTGATTACTTGTGGCTCTGCCCACCCCATTAGGGATTACGGGCGTGAGTTTATGTATGTGTATGTATGTACTACCTATTTATTAATAACCTAACGTATAGGTAAGTTCGCTGTATCGGGTTTACTTTATATATATATATATATATATTTTTTAGTTTGTATGTGTTCATTCAAGGTATATATACCTATATTAATAATGTTTTAGTTATTTATATAAATCGTATGTATGTAAGTATGTGTGTGAATATGTATGTGTATATGTATGTATGTATGTGTATATTAATATCAAGTTTTTTATACATATATCTCATTCCTTTTTTTTTTCTAGCTCTGACTAAATACCCCTGAGATCCCAAATTCCTGTTATCACAGTTATCTATTTAGTGTATAAAGAGATTGAGATGGGATCGCTGGATGGGTTACTAAGACAGTTTGGTTCTGCAGTTTCTACTCTCAACAAAAAGAAAATTTCAAAGTGGATAACTATTTTGGCGTATATTGTAAAATTATAACTTAAAATATTTATGTAAAACTAGCTGTTGTTATTCCGAATAAATAAAAATAAAAAAAATAAATAAATATCCGTCGAAAGGGAGAGGGACGGAAGATTCACAGCTCTTAATTTTAGGAAGAATGAGTAAATGAATGAATAACCCGGGCGAATCAAAAGGTGTGTCCCTGGTATGCAATCCGTTTGACGTGCTGTCTACTTAATTCTGTCGGGTTATTGACAAATGTAAATTTTTAGACGGTTGGTTTAGATTTGTGCTTAAAATTGACGTGTGTTCCATAAATTTTATGCTTGTCGATTACCCGTCCCTTTCCTTTTCGGCGGATAAGAAAATGACAGATATAACTTAAAATAAAATTAGTTGGTATTTACAGGAATTAGCACCATTATGTCCTTTGATGTGCGAAGTATTCTGTATGTCAATATTGAAACTTTTTTTTTTTGTCGTGACTTATTGTAGATTTGCCGCAGATGGCATTAACTACTTGGTGGGACAAATGGGGAGCGCTGAAAGCTCTCACCCGGTACAACTTTTAAGACAACAGGCCTGAGGGTGCCCAGTTGGGCGCGAACCTCGGCTCAGGGCGTCGTCTGAGAGGAAAAATATTTGAAAGAATTAATCGACACTAGTGGGTCGATAGCGATAAGCGCTGAATGAGGGAAATCGTCGACCACGCCGGCGGGGTCGGTATCGGGGACCTGAAGTGTTTGGTGTCGCGAGCTGATTGGCTGGCTGCCTCTATGGCTAGAGTAATCGCGTCGTCGGAAGTTATTGAAACTGACTTATACGATTAGGTCTCAGAATGATGATAGAGCCACAGATCATATAATACTATAGAGCTATAGATATAGATGGAGCTATAAACATTTTCCTTTAGATACCGGACAAATGCAATTATTTTTGTTATTGGGTATAAATGATGATCTTTTTTATTAAAGAAAGAAAGAAAGAAACATTTATTACTTCCGGACACCACAGACACAGACAGACAGGTACATTACATTACACCCAACCACAATTCCATTTTCCACCCATTATTATTCTGATCAAAATAAAGAGAAGCAATATTGGTACCTTGCAACATAATTCTATACATAGTGCGATGTTAATCAATACACGATTTGACTAGTTGGGAACTACCCTATTTTCACGTTATCTTTAGAGCGTCATTTCTAATATTATTTTCAGAGAACATAGCTTGAAAAGTCTTTCATTGAGACATGCGGATTAATTACCTAATTCACGTGAATCATCCTCCACCTTTCTGGGGAAAAATAGACCGATGCGAGTGGGATGGCGCCAAGAGTAGACAATTTCAAAGCCGTAGGTACTAGGACTCCTGTTCTCCACCTCTGAATAGTACTGACAGTTACTCATGCCCTCTGTGGGGTCCAGGTTACAGCCCCTGTGACTTGCCCCTTCCGTCCTGCATTACCGTACCAATGGCTCCCTTCTTCGCCTCTGTAAACGTTGAGGTCTTCACTCGTATCCCTGGGCAAGAGTTCTACGTTATACCTCGTAGGTATGGGTCCCTATCCGAACTCAGCCACCATCTCACTCCGGCCTACTGAACGAACTCTACTTACTATACTTTTGAGAATAAATGATTCTTATTAATTTTTAACTGACAATCTGTCAAATTTTTCCTTGAAATTTCCACTTATATCCAGAACAGATAAGCTAGTAACAAGAGAAACGTAAGAAACAAGCGGATGTTCCAACCGTAAAGTTCGTCTGGCGAGCAAATTGAAAAGTTTCTTACAACATGGACAGTGGACTTTGTAGATAGCCCAATATCACTCAGACTTCAGCTGTTTGAATCCTTTAAAGCTAGTAATAAAGTACGGTTATAAGATATTTCCTTACTTTCTTTACTGGGGAGTTAAAATGGCCACATCGAAGCAATTCATCTAAGAAAGCAATATTGCAATTTGACTTTGTTTACATTGCGCACTTACTTTTATAATTATGCACAAATGTCAAATTGCAATATTGCTTTCTTATATTATGAATTGCTTCGATGTGGCCGTTCTTCTCTTTTTGTTGTGGCCATTTTAACCCCCTTTGGTAGCCCAGTTGAAAGGATGATTGACTCTCACTATAAGATCGCAGGTTCCAATCCAGCACGGGCCTAAACCAATAATTTTCGTGAGGAAACCCACATACCCGATAAATGTGTTTCGGAGGTATGTGACCTAACCTGTATTGGGCTGGTTTTTCCTTCGCGGGTTGGAAGGTCAGACAGGCAGTTGCTTCTGTAAAAAAACCGGACCTGTCAAATTTACAGGTTAGGTAAGCGGAACTTCTAAAAAACGGGATATTGCTAGGGAGATGAGATCTAAAGAATCCGAAAGTCGATTGAAATGAACTTTTTTTTTGTCGTGATTTATTGTAGGTTTTACGCATATGGCATTAACTATATTTGGCCGAACAAGTAAGGTATAGCAATAACCGCTGAATGAGGAAAGTATCAGAGAACGATGTTTTTTATTTACTGAAGGGCAAATCAGAGAACGTTGATTCTCAAAAGGTGATTGGCCCCAAAAAGAATCTAATAATAACTTTACAACAACATAAGTTCACGACTTTGTTCCCAGTAGAGCTAGTAAAGGTAGATCCATCACAAAATAAACCCAATACCCACGCTTCATCGAGCTTTCTTTTTGACCAATGTTATAGGTAGTGAGCCGCAGTCGGAGGACGTAATACACGGCCCTGACGACCCGATTACTCCAAACATGAATTCCGAAACGAATTCGACAATCATTGGTTTAGGCCTGTGCTAGATCCGAACCTGTGACCTCAAAATGAGAGGCAATCGTTCTACCAACTGAGCTACCACGGCTCGGGTTCTTCCCCTATTTCCAGTAGTCTTACCAGTTGAACTAGTGAGAATTTCCTTCCCAATAGACTTACTAAATAGTAAGACTTCGCTTTTCCCATTAGTTTTACTATGTCCAGTAAGTCTGGATGGGCACAAAATAAGTCTATTGGGAAGGAAATTCCCAATAGTTCAACTGGTAAGACTACTCGGTAAGACTACTGACGTCGGAAGAAAAAATATCTCCAGTCACTGGTCATTGCTAGAAAATTGTTGAAGGTATTCTAGGAATCCGACAGTGTGGTGAAAACGTAAAATTCAAATTCAAAAATATCTTTATTGCGTGAGTAGGTAACATAGTTACACTTTAAATCGTTATTTTGTGATAAAGGACGTGTCATCCGACTAAAACTACTGCAGCAAATTCTTTATATTATTTTCAACACCTTAAAACATAAGAATTATTATTGTGTAGGTAAGCCTATTGAAATAGATGTATATCGGCGTGAAATTTATTCCATCACATGATCCATTCGGGGATGAAACGGGGATGAGAAGGGAATAAGGTTCATTAATCTCGATTTGACAGCGAACGTGTGACACCACCTTTACCTGTCCTTGTAATCTGATTATTAGGAATTTGTATTAATTCGTCAATACATAATCTGCTCATCAATTTTGTATTTAAACTGCTTAAGTGTTATTACAAAACGAGGATTAAAAGATAATAAACAAGGTTTAAGATACAGTGCACACCTCGAAAGGAGTCTCGCAGTCGTAGCGCTACTGTCGCAGTTTCTATAATTGGGGATCTTCTTCTTCTTATCGCGTGGGTTGTGAGGTGGAATACTAACCCCATCAACCCTGGTGTCAGGGTTGCTGACATGGCTCCTGTAACGACTACATACTTACACCAGTAAGGAGTAACCGGGACGAACGCCTTCCGAAGCATGGAAAACGGAACGGCACGGAATTGGGGATAAAAACTAGAAACTAAAATGTAGGCAGCAACACAGTTGAATATTCCTAAATTTTGACATTTCTCCATTACTGTCCAGCTAAAATTCGTGATAAAATGCTATACAATGTGGAGTGTATCCCGTCTGAAGGATGAGTTACGAAAAAGAAAAGCTATCAGTTGGAAAAAGGCAGTTTTGATTGAAAATAAGTTTTCCTTTTCTTCTTCCACATCTTTAGGGAATAAACATAACATTTGATTTTGCAGTTAAACGCCGCGCAAAGGGTTACAGTGTAAACATATAACCAAAACAATATTTAATAATATTTATTATTTTTTTTATTTATTTTTTTTAATATGTTTGTTTAAGTACTTAAATAATATAGGCAACTGTCAATATTAAACTTAAGACGGGACTCATTTACATTTTATTCCATTACATTAGACAGGAAATGATCCAAAGTCGACTTTTCCGTCACATGTGAACGAAAATAAAACATCTGTTCTCCTAAAAACTACTTCGGAATCGACAGAGCGTAAATTGTTGTAAAGATTAGCCCTCACTTCGCTTAAGGTGGTTATTCACCGAGAGAATATTCTTTAAATAGTTACCTGATGTATAACAGAGGAACTATGTCTGTGACATTGTGACGGAAACTTTGAGGGATGATTCAGGCCATGATTCTGAGTTGATATCAAGTGGAATTTTGACAACAGGGGACAACTGTTTTCATACAAAATTGTGTCGACACCCCATCTATTATGTTCACAGCTAGCGTCGTTCCGCTTTCACCAGGTCAGCTTATCTAACCTGAAGATTTGACAGGGTTTTTTACAGCAGCAACTGCCTGTCTGAACTGCAAACCCGCGAAGGGAAAAGCAGCCCAATACAGGTTAGGTCACATACCTCCGAAACACATTTCTACGGAATGTGGGGTACCTCACGATGTTTTCTTCCATTTAAGAAGAAAGAAAGAAAGAAACATTTATTACTTAGGACACCACACAATGACATCACATCAAAAGTCAACGCACACATGAAATATTTTCTATATAGGAACATGGAAAACGAACACAGAAACTTATACCTAAATTAAATGTGACGTCATGTCGGCTTACCCATGTGTAGTGAGTGGTGACCCGAATAAATGGTGCTCACTCAGCTTATGCCGCGGCGTGAGCCGCCACACTGCTGGTATTCTGTGAGACTGATAGACTGTGATTTTATGATGTATATTGTGTTCACAGATTGTATTCCTTAAATCTATGGACCCATGATCTCGGTGACCGACTGCCTTTAACCAGCGGCCTTCGAAGTTCACCCGAATTTGTCCTTCCCCGTAAAGTAACCTTATTTACGCCTAATGTAACTTGGAGAAACTTATTTTGGACTCGGCTAAGTGATAATAGTGCCTTTGCCTTGTTAGTTTGAGAGCAGTGAATATCCTCGTTCATACATTATGTCACTTCCTATATCTAATTGATTTTTGAAATTGTTTTTCGAATTCATGTTTGGAACATAAATGTTTATCACGTGCTCAGTGGTGAGGGAACCCACATTCCCGAAAAATGCGTTTTGGACTTATGTGACACAACCTTTTTTGGGCTGGTTTCACCGTCACGGATTGGAAGGTCAAACAGACAATCGCTTTTGCAAAAAATCGGACCTATCAAATCTTAAAGTTAGGTAAGCGGACCCTATGAAAACAGGATAACGCTAGGAAGATGAGGATATTACGTTATGAGGTTATTCTATCGTGTGGGTTGTGGATTACCAATCACAGCAACTCTAGTGCAGGGTTTTAATTGAGCCGTCAAATACCCCTGGCATGGCGCATGTAACGAATACGTACTT
The DNA here is from genome assembly GCF_024362695.1 of Pectinophora gossypiella. Taxonomy (NCBI): domain Eukaryota; kingdom Metazoa; phylum Arthropoda; class Insecta; order Lepidoptera; family Gelechiidae; genus Pectinophora; species Pectinophora gossypiella. Next base: position 12,051,789 of record NC_065423.1, read on the forward strand.
ATCCAGTCCAGTAGTTAAGCGTTTGACTCACGATCAGGAGGCCCCGGGTTTGAATCCCGGTGAGGACATATCACAAAAATCACTTTGTGATCCCTAGTTTGGTTAGGATATTACAGGCTAATCACCTGATTGTCCAAAAGTAAAATGATACGTGCTTCGGAAGGCACGTTAAGCCGTTGGTCCCGGTTACTACTTACTGATGTAAGTGAGTAATCGTTACATGAGCCATGTCAGGGGCCTTTGGCGGCTCAATAATAACCCTGGCACCAAGGTTGATGAGGCTGGCATTCCAGCTCACAACCCACATGATTTAAAAGATGTACTTATGTTACTGTAACTTCCCAAACTACGGTAAAACTTAAGATAAGGTGGTAAAGGCCAGAATCGTTCTTCACATAATTGTGAATGTGGTTTTTGTACACGTGGCTGTATCGGAAATCGAAAATCTGTTGTTTCGTTTTTACCGCGACTTCGCTCTTTCAGTGCTTATTACTAACTACCAGCTCACTAAGGTCGATTGACTCTTTCAAATAGTAATTATCTTAGATGATGCCCTGAGCAGAGGTTCTCGCCCAACTGGGCAGTTGAGCATCAAGGCGAGATGCTACGTTATGTAGTTCATTAAATACCATAGCATAAGTTACCATCCCCACGACTAAAAACGAAGCATCCCAACAAAGGCAGGCTTTCGATATAATGAATCCAAAGATATCCAATTCCTGTGATATACAGCCTTCAGCTGGCTATTGGAATAAACTCAATATTTACTGTTACTTTCTTAGATATCAGTTTCAGTACAATATAGTTCAACATTTCTTGGACAACACAATATTGGAATTGGATCTTGTAAAAACGGATAAGAACGTTTGTAATACCGAGTTACAGGGTTCTGTATTGCGCAAAGACGGTTCGATTTTATTTTTTATCTCGAAGTCAGAAAGAATCAAACAAAGAGGAATCCGGTTCTTTGAAAGTGTATTTTTTTATATCTTCTGTACACATACTTACATACCCATAGCCTCCGTGGTGTAGCAGTTAGAGCGTCGGGCTCACGATATTGAGCAACAGGTTCGATTCCCGATGGGGACATTGTCAAAATCACTTTGTGAGTCCGTTCTTTCTATGTTTAAAACAATTGCTGTCTGATTGCCCAAAACAAAGAAAGACCCTACCGTTTGAACGGGAAAGTCTTGTGCAGCAGTGAATATTAGAAGAATTATTATGACTTTTCATATATATATATATATTGCTTGGACCTTTGTAATAAACTTGTTTATTTTTTTTATTACGACTTGTCAATTAGTCCCAATAAAATTCGTGGACCGTTTTCTCGGCGTGGGCTATATTTTAAACCTGGTAATATGATTATAATATTACAAGTCACAACGTGCATACAGCGTGCAGCACAGCGTGGGCACCCCTCAAGCTGGAACGATGACCTTCTGAAGGTTGCGGGAAAACGCTGGATGCGGGCAGCAGAGGAACGGTCATTGTGGCGAGCCTTGGGAGAGGCCTTTGTCTAGCAGTGAACAATTTCCGGCTGCTGATGATAATTATTCGTCACATTATCATAATTATTATTAGTAGCAAGCAGTTGGTAGAACGCTTGCCTCTCACTTTGAAATCGCAGGTTCAAATCCAGCACAGGCCTAAACCAATGATTGTCGAATTTGTTTTCGATTTCATATTTTGATCTTAAATGATTATCACGTGCTCAGCGGTGAATGAAAACATCGTGAGGAAACTCACATTCCTGAGAAATGCATTTTCAGAGGTATGTGACCTAACCTGTATTGGGCTGGTTTGCCCTTCGCGGGTTGGAAGGCCAGACAGTCGCTTCTGCAAAAAACCGGATCTATCAAATCTTCAAGTTAGGTAAGCGGACACTGTGAAAAACGGGATAATGTCCTTTTCAGAACTATATATTAGAACTGATTATTTTGTTAATATATCGTATCAATAACGCATATCGTGCGCACTGACCTGTTTTAGCTTTTAGCATCCTTCTTTCTTTTGTCCGGGTTTTGAATACTAACTTCTACCACACTATGTTACAGTACCTTTCATTATTTATCATGATACCTATGATTATCATATATTATACGATTTGTCTTCATTTCATAATAAGGCAGAAATTATTTACTTACGGAACCCTGAAGCAGAAAATACCTAGCTGCGTTACAGTTACGTAAGGCCGTCGACAAGTTTGCCACTCGAACGCCAATCAGAGACAGTGAAGTTCCTTCTTGAGATTTTCCGAACGAAAAACGTTTATAACGTACCGAGCACTGGTATTCAACGCTGATACGCTGAAGCAACACTTTTGTGAAGATAGAGCAGAATTGACAAGAGTGCCTAGGAAATTGTCTACTTCTTGCCAGACATACTTCTTGTCAGGACCTCTATGTCGACTTGAAAAACAAGCATTGCGCTCAAGTGCATCTTTAAAAATCAATTCTTCAGGATGCAACTGTTCAGTGATTTCTCTGGCAGACATTTCTTTTGTTTTTATATTGATCGTATTATTTATGTACTTAAGTACACAGACATTTGGTAACGTAGCAATCACACTGGCAAGGCGAGAGAGATTCGCTGAACCAGAAGTTACCACCTATTTCTCTCAAACGCCTAGGCGTTTTTAGGCGTTTTGTTGGACCTAGGTCCAACTGCGAAATGCAAAACATTATAACTTGTTGAATAGTTCGCATACTTATCGTGATTTACATTGTATTACTTAAAATACATACAGATGATCGTAACGAATACTGAGGGGATAATACAGCCAATGAATCTGAGTTAATATTAAGTGAAAATTCCACTTGACTTGATTAACTCAGAATAATGAGCTGAATCATCCACCTTAATATTCGTTACGATGTCACTTACACCCCGCACAAGTACGTACAGGTGTCAGTGATACCGTAACCAATACTGAGGGGGATGGTTCAGACCATGATTCCCAGTTGATATCAAGTGGAATTTCCTGTCGGAAAATTCATGAAGATTTTAGTGTCTTTTTATTTTTTTTTTCAGTTCCATACTTCTGCATAAAGCCAGTATCGTCTTGATGTCTCTTATAAGTTACATAATAATGTTCCAGCTCAGCGTGTGCAAAATCCCTTCGAGCAATTCCCAAGTTATTTGCCGAACATCTCGACAGTATGTCTCAACCAAACAAACCACAAGTTCGCCAGTAAAGTTCGGAGTGCGTTCAAAAAGTTTATCTTCCTTTTTTGTTACATTCCCGGTTGAGAAAAGTTTTTTTTTTTGTTAACATACTCGTTTTGGGATTAAAATAGACGGACGAAGTTTCGACGAAATTTTCGAAAGCACGATAATTTTGTTTGCATGAAAGAGTCCTAACTGATGTTTTTAAAGTGACATTTTCTTGATTTGTTAACGGCCTCTGTGGCTCAGTGGTTAAGTTGGGTTCACGGTTCGGAGGTCCCGGGTGCAAATCCCGGTGGAGACATCACAAAAAACACTTTGCGATCCCTAGTTTCGTTACGACATTATTTCAAATCAAATCAAATCAAATATACTTTATTGCACAGTACAAAATTTTATCAGTCAGACATATGAATACAGTAAAATTTGGGCGGCCTTATTGCTCTAGATCAATTTCATCCAGGCAACCACTACCATCGGCATTATTACTAGCGGGTATTATTTGCGGGCTGATCACTCGATTGTTTGGAAGTAAGATGATCCGTACTTTGAGGGACGGTAAGTAGTCGGTCGCTACTACTATTTTCATATAATTATATCGTATATCGTTACATGAGCCATGTCAGGGGCCTTTGGCGGCTCAATAGTGACCCTGATACCAGGGTTGATATAATCGGCCATTGACCTCACAACTCACATAAGAGAAGGTCGTTATGATTCAGAACATTTCAGTTTTATGATATAACACAAAAAATAATTTATTTTGCCATAACACGCAATTTTTATAGGAAATAAAGTGTTTAGAGGCGAAAATTCCAACGTAATGTCCACGTTTTATAGCCGGTTAGTGGTCTCGAGTCTCTTTCAGGACTTCTAATTTGTTTTTTTTTTGTTAGTGTGTTCTTGATGTTCATTTCGTTAACGAAAAAAAAATGGACAGATCAAGAGTGCTCTCAACCGGCGGGCATGCGTGAAGTCTATGATGATAGTTGAAGAAGCGAAGATGGAGTGTCAGGATCGTAGTAAGTGTAACTGCGTGGTCTCTGCCTACTCCAAAGGGAAATAGAAAGGAAGAAAGAAACATTTCTTACTCCCGGACACCACAGACACAGACAGACAGGCACATTACATTCAACACAGGACAGAAACCACACGGAAATCAATACACAATAAAAAAGACAAAAAGAACACCAAGTTCAAAAATAATAATATAATAGTATATAATGACAGCCTCCATGGTCTAGTGGTTAGAGCGTTAGGCTCACTATCTGGAGGTCCGGGTTCGATTCCCGATGGGGACATTGTGGAAATCACTTTGTGAGACTGTCCTTTGTTTGGTAAGAACTTTTCAGGCTTGAATCACCTGATTATCCGAAAAAGTAAGATGATTCCGTGCTTCGGAGGGCACGTTAAGCCGTTGGTCCCGGCTATTAGCCGTAAAAACACCTCCACCAACCCGCAGTGGAGCAGCGTGGTGGAGTATGCTCCATACCCCCTCCGGCTGATTGAGGGGAGGCCTGTGCCCAGCAGTGGGACGTATATAGGCAGTTTATGTTTTTATGTTTTATTAGTATATAATATCTTAATAATAGGCATTATATTATGGTAATAATAGGCATGGTATTAATTTCGTATGTTATCATACTTAGTATGTAAAGTTTCATATTTAACTTGAAGCAATTGGAGACTTTGAAATTAGCTGAAGTTAATCGTTTTGGTCACGGCCTCCGTGGTCCAGTGTTTGAGCGTTAGGCTCACGATCCGTCCCGGTCCCGGGTTCGAATCCCGGTGGGGAAATATCACAAAAAAACTTTGTTATCACTAGTTTGGTTAGGACATTATAGGCTAATCATCTCAGATCAGGCTGATTGTCCGAAAGTAAGATGATCCGTGCTTCGGAAGGCACGTTAAACCGTTGGTCCCGGTTACTACTTGCTGATGTAAGTTAGTAGTCATTACATGAGCCATGTCAGGGGCCTTTGGCGGCTCAATAGTAATCTTGACACCAGGGTTGTTGAGGTTTGTAATCCACCTCTCAACCCACACGAGAGAGAAGAATCGTTTTGGTGAAGTCCAGTTACGGATTATGAACATCCGACATAAAAGATTAACAGCGTAAAAAAGAAAACAATTGGCCCAACCAAGCATTAACAGACCACCGAAAATGGGTTAACGAGTATTGTATGAAATTTGCAATAAATTGTTCAAATACAGCCCCTCGTAGCTACAAACAAATAAATATTTTTTTCACTGTCCTGCTTAGAACCACAAACAATACATTACATTCGCGCCTGCCTTTTTTCTCAGAGCGAAAATTTTCGCATTACAACATTTTCGGTCTGAATTCCACTTGTTTTATTTCAGCTTTTGTAATTCAATTCGACTTCATAAAAGGGTATATATTTTTCGTACAAACAATGGCAATGAATAAAATTACTAGTTTAAAATTCAATCATCGCCTCTAACTCTTTTTCTATGTGGGGTGTGAGGTGGATTACCATCCTCATCAACCCTGATGTCAGGGTTATTATTGAGCCGCCATGACCCCTGACATGGCTCATGTAACGACTAGGTACTTACATCAGCAAACAGTAACCGGAACAATTGGCTTAACGTGTTTTCCGACGCACGGATCATATATGTTACTTTCGGGCAATTACTTAAGGTTGAGTTAGCCTGTAATGTATTAAGCAAACAGGGGATTACAAAGTATTTCTTGTGATATGTCCCCACTGGGATTATTGCACTAAAATAAAAAGAAATAATTACAAAAGACTCTTAACTAGGTACATGGCAAATGGCGGCCTTATCGCTTAAAACGATTACTTCTGGTTTGCGAATCTGACGTTCATCCACTGGACGACGAAGGCCGATTAATGTTACCTAAAAACAAATTTTCTTATCGTGTGGGTTGGGAGGTGGAATACCAGCCTCATTAACCCTGGTGTCAGGGTAACTATTGAGCCGCCAAAGGCCCCTGACATGACTCATGTAATGACTACTTACATCTGTAAGTGGTAACCGGGACCGACGGCTTAACGTGCCTAAAAACAAATAAAGAATACATGCTCCAAACAAAAATTCAATTAATGACAACCAAGTGAGTAAAAAACTTCGAACACCCGTTCGAAGTTAGTACAAAACAACATGTTGCGAACAAAAGCACGTATCACGTATCGTCTCACGCACAACTTCGTTTCTCATTTGTTCTGTTATTGTGTGGAAATCTGCTGGCAACATGAAGGGAAGTTGGGGAGATTAGAGGGTACAGGCGGCAGTAATGAGTGGGTTACTTCGAGTGAAATGAAGATTGTGAAGGGAATAAAGGTCAGGGTGAAACTTAACAAGTTATTTAAAAATTTGAAAGATAATATACGACGGAAGCGGTATATAAGGCGAAGGATGTTGGTAGGACTGGCAGAGGGAGACTTAAAGGGCCGACATTGAGAGCTACCAAATTGGAGATGTTCTTAGAGAATGTTTAGTACAATCTGCTCTGAACCGACGTGCACGCATGAAACAACTGATGAATGTGGAGGAAGCAAGAGAAGTGTGTCAGGATCGGAGCATATGGAATTCCATAGGCGTGTATAGACAGACAGTATAGAAAAATAAAGGTGATCCTTAATAACGCTACAAGTAAAGCGATGAGAGTTAATTTTGATATGAAGTCCTAAGATACTGAAACGTGTGGTGATCGGTGAAAAGCAAACAACCGATCGTCCATAATATGGGTCGTGGTCGTAACTGCTGAGTTGACGACTGGCGTAAATTGTTTTACGATCGAAGTCTTTGAAACTAGATCATGACGTTTATTCACAAATAAAAAAAAATAACGAGATAATTAAATCGAAAAAGTCTAATTTGGAGAAAATTGCGGGAAAGAAAGCTGTGGGTTCAAGTACTTTTCGATTTCTTTTTCTCTTCCTGAGTGTGCCTGATCACGGGTGAGCTGTTAAACAAAACATATTCTTGAGTATAAGTTTCAGAAGAAACCACATAATATTGAAACTAAAACTCAACATCAGACATATCTGTTTCCACATGAAATCCCACAAGCAAAATGTCAACGCCAAAATACGGGATACGCCGTACTGTTGCCTTCTCCAAAGATTATAACTCCACAACGGATGAATAAACGGCTGTAACAACAACAGTTGGGGAGGACGAAAATGGTAGGAATCGCGTTATAGTTGGGTTGAATTTCGCCCCTTTGTACGTACACAATGAATGTATTGTGTACGACGACAGTAACTAATTTCAAACGTTGCTTTGTACACGCTCGACGCTTGACGAAACAAAACTTATGAAAAGGAAAAATAATGCGGCTCTTGCTATAATTTCGTTGTAGGCTTTATCTTTTATGATGAGTGTTTGTTTAGGAACATTTTTTGTTATGTTTCGTACTTGGCTAGACATAGTTGTAAATCAATTCATTGTGTCGCGAGTATGTCGATAAACTCGTTTAACTCGATTAAAATATCACTTATCATCATCATTCTTAACTAAATCAGAGTATTAAAACGCCTTGCTATTTGACATTTATTGAAAAAGCGCACTTTTTGACTGCATTAATGTCTTTTATATGAATATGCTACGAGATTAATAAGCTCGGGATTTATCTAGAAGGTATATTCTTTGAAAAAATATGCGTGTTTATCTAATCTACTAGGGAATATATTCGAATGGAATAATTTCCTTCTCCGAGTTAATATTTTCTGCTATGGAAATTATTTTTGTATTATGAAATTGATTTTCGATGTTATTAAGTTCTATGTTTTGTCTGAAAATGACCTTCGTGAAATTGTAATATCTTATATTACTTTGTATCTTAGAAGCTATTTCTTGATAAGTCAAATCTAAGGTCATTAAATATTGCTGCGTTATAATGAATTACGGATATCATTCTAGACATACTAAATCCTCATAATATACAAGCTAGTTTGAATGTAGTAAAAAAAATGTGGTCTCAATTAATTTTCCCCCGGATCGAAATTCACAGAAATTGATATTTTATTGAAAAAGATTACACCAGACATATTTTTTATTTTTCAAAAAGTCGCGCAAGTTTTACTAAAAATTAACAATCTTAAAATCGAAAGCATTATAATTATGTAATAAGATTATTTTTAATATTAATTAGGTTTTAGATGTCTTGCTTTCATTAAAAATTATGTATCGTTCATTACACACACATTTAAGCAATGTAGTTACAAAAATCTGTAGTCATTTTAACTTTTTTGTTGTCAAAACCGTACTTCAGAAAATCTTTTTCTAAAAATCTATCTTTTCTTCGCAATGGCAATCTACCTCTTTAAATCAAAGTAAATAATATAAACTCGTTACCAAAGATGATCTTACGTCTAACCTAAGCACAGCGTCTGCATATACATTATAGTATATGGGTCCCAGTATAGTGCCTTGCGAGACCCTTAGCTTCGTCTTAATATGCATAAGATGCCTCTCTGGATTGCTCCTTATCTCGGTTAGCAGTCACAATAATCTGCAAATATGCATATGGTAGTTCCACTGCAACTTGCATAAGTAATTTCCACTGAGGTTTGGTTTCAATGGCTACCTGTTATGTTATCTTGACTGCTAGGTCCTATAAGGAAGTTTGTATTAGCTATGTACGATAATTAAACGTTAAAATTGATTAGGTTAAAACATAAAACACGTAAAGTTGCTTGTATTTTGGTGTTATAAAATCCGACAAGGTGAAGGTTTTGGCGGGAAGAAGAGAGGAATGGCGGTTACTCCACCGACAAGAGCGCAGCTCTTAAATAGAAAGAGAGAGAGAAAATCCGACAGAGGGTTCGTGTCCTTTTTAACATGATTGGCAATTGTCATCAGCGATATGGGCGATGGACTGATCCCTTATCACCACAAGGTTCATCATATCCATCTCAGGACTTTGTATCAACAGTGGCTGCAAGTTGTCTCTGATTACTTGTGGCTCTGACTCATCATCTCAGGCCTTTACATCTTTAACAGATGATTCAAACAGCGTTTCTGTGGCAGCTTTTAAAATGGCTGTAAAGTCCGATGCGAGAGCGACAATAGCGGCCGCACGAGTGGCATTGTAGTTGAGGGTTATTAGATGGTACAGGTGGTAAATCGGCCCTTTCATTTCTGTGTCGCCTCTCGCGCTTGTCTGCTAGAATCTGGAACCAGGTTGGCTGGCTCTGACTACCTCATTAGATATTACGGCCGTGAGTTTATGTATGTATCTATGTAGTAATAAAGTGAGGACTGTACCCTGATGAGTTGGCACGTAAAGCAGTCGGTCGCTTGTACCATGTGAAGGGCCTTTGGTGCTTCAATAATGCTGACACCAGGGTTGATGAGATCGCTCATTGATCTCACAACCCACATGAAAAAGATTATATCAGAAGTGGCTGCGGTTCACGCCCGTAACCGTAAACAAGTGTAGATACTAACATTCAAATGAAGCTCCACAATCCAGCGTATTGAAAACTAAAACACTATGAAAGTCGAATTAAAAACAAAATAGTTTAATACAAAATCCAGCTCATTCGTTTCCACTTCGCGGATGCCTCAGAGCGTAGAAACGCAAACTTCTGTTCTGAACGGGAATCCACTTCAAAAACTTTTGTTTGCATGAATATTGTGGAGCCTCGTTTAAACGTTTCCCCTTTTCGTTTTTGACACCTTGTCTTTGCAATTACAGCCCGATTGATGATGTGATTCGGTTTTAAAGCACGAAGTCACATATTCATGACGATACGTGTGATATATCTAATGCTCGATGTGGAAAATACCACTTGATATAATCTCAGAATAGTGACCTAAATCAGCCCCTTCAGTATTTGTTACGATGTCACTTACACCGTAACAAATACTGAGGGAGATGATTCAGACCACGATTTTGAGTTAATATCAAAAGGAATATCCTTTCGGAAAATTTATGAAGATTTTAGTGTTTTTTTTTAATTTTGCGAGTTTTTTGCGACGGGAAATTATACTTGATAACTACTGAGAATCATGGTATATAATAATCCCTAAAAGTTTTCATTACGATGTCACTAACACCATGTATACCTGTATATCTTTTCCTTGATCGCAACATACAGGGTGTTAGTGACATCGTAACGAAAACTTTGAGGGATGATTCAGGCCATAATTCTGAGTTGATATCAAGTGGAATTTTCCGTCGCAAAAGTATGGAACGGAAAATAATTTAAATAAGCTCGAAAATTTTCATGACTTCTCCGACAGGAAATTCCACTTGATATCGACTCAGAATCATGGTCTGAATCATCCCCTTCAGTATTCGTTACAGTGTCACTAACACCCATACCTACTTGTATGGCTACTGTATGTACTTGTATGGGGTGTAAGTGACATCGTAACGAATACTGAGAGGGATGATTCAGCTGATTATTCTGAGTTAATATCAAGTGGAATTTTCCATCGCAAAAGTATAGAATTGAAAATAATTTAAAAAAATAACATGAATTTTGCGACGGAAAATTCCACTTGATATTAACTCAGAATCATGGTCTGAATCATCCCTCTGAGTATTCGTTATGATGTCACTAACACCCTGTATTTTACAAGGGGATATACTACAGGACACACCAAACTAGCGTCTTTCGAGCGTCGTCGAAGTTCCAGCGTCTGCGCGACGTCGACGCCGCGGCGACGCGACGCCAGCGCCGCGCTCGCTAAGCATTCGGCAGCCATGGCGCCAGCACTGGTGTCGCGTAGACGTCGCGCAGACGCTGGCACGACGACGACGCTCGAAAGACGCTAATGTGGGGTGTCTCTAAGAAGTCAAACATTGACATTGTTCAATAATATTTATATGTATTTTTCTCTCTCCGATTTTAGTACCTTATGTTTTATGTTTAGCTCTATCTGTCTCAAGTAAGTAGACAATAATTCTCAATAAACGTTTCCTAAGGCACTAACTTTTCCTTAACAAGCGAACATATCCGATCATGCATACATAAAATGTTCAAAGCACCTATCAACAATACCGAGCTATGTTCTTGAAAAATAGCGGATAGCGGAACGTTGGAAGTTGAAACGCTTGACTCTCATTGTGAGGTCGCGGGTTCAAAACCCAGCATGGGCCTAAACTAACATAACTTAAGTTCCCGACTATATCCCAATTAGGGTAGTCAGAGGTACATCTCAAGTAGAACTATGAACCCACACTTCACCGAGCTTTCTGTTAGAACAACATTAGGCCTGAAGTAATGATTTTCGAATTCATGTTCGGAACGTAAATGATTGTCACGTGCTTAGCTGGTGAAAGAAAACATCGTGAGAAAACCTACATTCTCGAGAAATGCGTTTCGGAGATATATGACCTCACTTGTGTTGGCTTGTGTTGGTATATAAAGCGAAAGTTGATGGTAGGGCTGGCAGAGGAAGACCGAGAAGGACTTATGATGACCAAATTGGAGATGTCCTTAGAAAAGGTTCAATACGATCTACTCTGAACCGGCGTGCGTGTATGAAGCGATTGATGAATGTGGAGGAAGCAAGAGAAGTGTGTCAGGATCGAAGCAAATGGAATTCTATAGTCTCTGCTTACCCCGGTGGGAAATAGGCGTGAGTTTATGTATGTATGTATGTTGTGTTGGCCTGGGTCTCCCTTCGCAGGTTGGAAGGTCAAATAGGCAGTCGCTTCTATAAAAACCAGACCTATCAAATCTTCAGGTTAGGTAAGTGGACCTTGTTTTGGCGGTGAGGGTGTGCTGCCGCCAAAGGATGCTTTTTGTGGTACGGAACTGAGCATAGTACCCCGCTAGCCACAAGTTGGTAGTGTGACTAGGAATCGACGATCCAACGGTGTTATGTTGGAAGTTGTATGTCTTGCTGTGTAAACTTCAATATCGCGTTTTACGACTGCTTGAAGACTGCATTATTGAATGTGGCGCCATCTGTTGCATGTGGGCGGAACTAGGTGGTCAACTAGTTGGGCCCGCCACACTTGTGAAAAACGGGATAACGCTAGAGAGATGCAATCGTAGTTATCGCCACTTCTGTGAACGCGTACGCAGCGTTAGGCATTTCAGCAAATAACCAACTTTATCTGAAAGCAATAATTCTTGAACGATGTCGCCGCATAGATTCGTCGTGAGAGTGTGCATTTTTCTTTATTGGCCGTAAAAGTATACAAATGTCGTTATCATTCACATAAAATGGGGTATTTTTAAATCTTTCTTTTAGTGCAGTGGGTTTTTATCGATAGCATGTTATTTCTAGATCCGTGGGCTAGTTGGAAGAACGCTTGAATTTCACTTTGAGATTCGAGAGCCAGCACAGGCCTAGACCGATGATTTTAGAATTTGTTTTCGATGAATCATTATGTAACTGTCACGAACACAGCCGGAAAGAAAAACATCCTGAGGAAAACTCACATTCCCGAGAAACGCGGAGGTGTGTGACCTCTATTGCGCTCGATTTCCCTTCGTAGGTTAAAAGGTCAGACAGGCAGTCGCTTCTGTAAAAAACCGGACCTGTCACATCTTCAGGTTCAGTTTAGGTAAGCGGACTTTGTGGGAAACGGGATGATGTCCTTTCCAGAACTATTATTTATATTAGAGCAATGGACTGAACTGATTATTTTGTCAATATATTATCGTGTCAATAACGCACATCGCGCGCACTGACCTGTTACACACTTGGTTTTAACTTTGAGCATCCTTCTTTCTTTTGTCCGGGTATTGAATACTAACTACTACCACACTATGTTACAGTACCTTTCATTTTCTATTTTTTGTCATGGTACCTGCGTTTTTTCCAATAATGGGTGAGAGTTGAAAATCAGTGTCGCCCTCTGGGCAAATAATCGCTGAAACCTGGCCTTTTTTCGGTGGTCTCCGTCACTCATATACATTGTACATAATGTACACGATTGTATATGGGTGCCGCAGTCCACCGAAAAACTGCCAGGGTTCAGCGATTATTTGCCCAGAGGGCAACAAAATATAAATATAGGTATTTTGTGGTTTTTATTTTATTTTTAGGGTAAGTAATTAATGTTGTGCAAGTTTTATAGGTATGTGTTGTGGTTTGTCCGAAATAAACTCATTTTTTATTCTTATTATATTTTTTTAGTATAAGTTCTAATATCAATGACCAATCTCATCAACTACAAACTTACTTAAGTAAATAATTGGCGGGACCGACTACTTAAACCACGGATAGTCTCACAAAGTGTTTTTTGTTAAACATGTGGGGCATCCCCACCGAGAATCCAACCTAGGACCCCGGATAGTGAGATACTTGCCGATACGGTTACCCTTTCATCTTTGGAATATCAAGAGTGACTGTAGTTTGTCTCATTTATATTTTATCTCTGCCTACCCTGAAAGAAATACAGACTTAACTTCATATATTATCTATCAGTTTGTAATGTTCTTTTCTCTATTCCAAATTTAAATCGCATATTCTACACATTCCCTACATTTACTGCCCCCACTTCTCAACGACAATGAAACAGCACTAACTTATCTTCTAGAACATTCTAGATAGTTCTGGAAGTTTCCAGAACACGTTGTAAAGCATACAATAAAGAATGGCTGCCATCAACCACACCTTTGCATGCTAGTCCTTTCATGCATAACCTAATTTATAAAGGTGCAAGCTCTACACAGTATTAATAAATCTTAGCTTCCATTTGGGTACCTTCAGATAGTGTACTTTCTATTATATTTATGTAATTTTCCAGCGTAAAAATATAGAATTGTAAATAATGGAAAAAATAAACATAAATTTTGCGACGGAAAATTCTATTTAATATTAACTCAGAATTATGGTCTGAATCATTCTTAGAATTCGTTACGATGTCACTAACCCCCTGTAAAAACCGGATTTTTATTTTATATTTCTTGACAAAATTCTTGTTAAATTCTAATTTGAAACTTTCGTCAATATAACCAACACACTACCAAAGTTGAGAGGATTACGCAAAACGACCAACTTTACTCTTTCCGTCAAAATATACACATATAACAAAACTTTGCGTGGTGATGTTGCTGAAGTTATCCGCGTATAACTTGCGAACTTTTATTGCACCTAAATGTGTGTATACACTGGCGACAAAACTGTATTGCGTTATTAAATAACCCGTGATAGCCCAGTTGGAAGAACGCTTGACTATCACCGATGAAGTCGCAGGTTCGAAACCTAGCACGAGTCTTTAATTTTCGAATTCATGCTTGGATCATACCTAAATCATCGTCACGTGCTTAACGGTGAAGAAAAACATCGTGAGGAAATAAATGCGTTTCGCAGGTACTAACCTCTGCGGGTTGGAATATCAGATAGACTGTCGCATCTGTAAAAAGCCTGGACCTGGACCTGTCAAATTTCCAGGTTAGGTAAGCGGACTTTGTGAAAACGTGATTACACTAGGGAGATGTATATAAAACAAGACACATACCTACTTATTCGCATATTGGGTTGTCGCTTACGAGAGAGATGATTCAGCTCATTAATATCAAGTGGAATTTTCCATTGCAAAAGTAAAGAATTGAAAATAATTTAGAAAACTAAAAAAAAACATCAATTTTGCGATAGAAAAACTTACGTTTAGTTTTGTTTTAATTGTTTTCAATTCTACTTTTACGATGGAAAATTCTACTTGATATTAACTCAGAATCATGGTCTGAATCGGTACGATGTCACTACCACCCTATATAGTTCGTCCACGATGCGCTGAAAAACTCTACGATATTCGTTATCGTTTGTGTGTACACGCCTTTAGCCTAGCTATATCGTGAATGTGAAAAATGAATTTGCTTACAAAGTTCATGTACAATAAGAACGCTGTCGTTAGGACTTTATGTTTAGCACTTTACACTTTATTGCAGGTCGAAAATAAAGGTGAAAGAATGATGATATTGTGAGGTATAAAGTGTGGAATTGGTGGTCTTTTATGCTGCGGTTGTAGCATCTAATAATAATAAATAAAATAATCATCATTCTCCTGCCTGCACCTGCTACTATGCTCATTGTATCTTTGTTATTAACATTGGTCGAGCCGGCGCCATAGTCCCTCACAACTCCAGAATCCCGGTCCACTAACTCCCAATCCAATAGCCCAATATAACCTAACCCCTATGGATGGACCCCTAACCCATATGGATTTCATACTAACCCCTATGGATGTGTTAATGTCTGAAAAAAATATATTTGAATTTGAATATTTTCCCGTAATCTGCAATAGTCCTACACGAACCGGGAATTGTCTTTGGGTGCACTCCCATAGTGCATGGAGAGATAATCGCCGGTTGGTGTACAACCTCCGGATTAAAATGTTTTAAAGAACCTCTACGTGTTGAACTCGGTCCCACGCACACCGGAACTCCATAGTCCCGAGATATGGAAAAAAACATTACAAATAATAATATTAATAAATCTTTATTGCATAAACTTACAACAAGAAATTGGCAATAGGTAGACATATACCTTTATGTTTTCCAACTAAATATTAATGTGTGTATATTTTAATGTTGTAAATGTATATATGTGTGTCGAAGGTTTTACCTGAATAAAAAAATATTATTATTATTTACATAAGAAAAACATGTGCAATCAATAAAATACAGAGAGCAATAACGGTTAATTAACCAGGGGTTACCAAACTAGGTTAAGCCTGTGTCTTGGGGAACCAATTAGAAACTGATTAACAATTTCGGACTTTTTTCCTTTACTTGTGATATACGACCTTCCTTCTTGTTTTTATGATTCTAGGTAATGGGAAGTATCCTATAGGTTTTTGTTCCCCTACGAAATGTATGAAAATTAGATAATAAATATAATATTTTACCGTTTGCGCGGGGTCCGTTTACCTAACAGTTTTTATGAAGCGACTGCCTGTTTGACCTCCTAAACAAAATGTGTACAATAAAGAATGAAAATAAACTATAAATTCCTAACTACTACATTCTTAATTAAGAATCACTCTCTTTGATAACTAATTGTTATGAGTAGGAAAACTTTTCGATTAATTTAAGTGCACAGAAGTGTTCCGGCCAAGTTCTTAATATTCCTTACAGCTACCTCCGATATTGAACTCAATGTAGCAATATCTATTCGATGTCGTAAAACTGTCAACGACCCAGGTGCGAATTTATCTATCGCTAAAGGTTTAAAAGGAGACATTTCAAGTGATATCTCCTTACAAACTTGCTCAACTTTTATATCCTATTCGTGCCGCGACATTGTCGCAGGATCACGGAATGAATTGAGATTTAATGTTTACAACGAAGTTTGCACGCGATAGAGAATTTTATAGGCTTATTTATCGTTACAAAATTACGTGTTCATACCCCTTTTTAAGGAAGAGGATCCTCTTGCGGAAGGCAAGAGGGAAACCACTGCCCTATTTGTCCCTAAAAAGTAGCATGGAGAATGATACACCGACAAGAGCGTGATGTGACCTCTCTTTACTTAGCATTACCTTTCCACCATCGAACTACGCGACGCGGAGATGGATTTCATTCATTATGTGGTCGAAATTCGAACCGCTAGAATTCCTCCTTCATTATGTGAACTGCTAAAGGATGGAATTCTCGATGATCAATTAATAATTCTTTATTGCACAAAAACATAAACACAGGACAATGGCATGTACAGACGAATAAAATGAGCACAATAAGCGGCCTTAGGGTGAAAGAAGTATATGCTTTGGAGCACGGGATGGTGCAATACAACAAAATGAAAAAATAAAATAAAATAAAAATGTAAAGTAATAAGAAAAATAAATATAATATAGTCCTACCAACATAAATAAAATATAACTTGATTGCTTCAAAAGGGGAGCGGCCGGTTCAAACCCCGGAACGGACTTGCACCAATGATTTATTAATTTCTGGACTATTATAGATGGAGATACGGCTCACCTATCGCCTTGGTCTAATAGAAAACCCTTGAGAAGATAACTTTTTTATTTATTTATTTATTAGGCACATCAACAGTACAAACACGCAACAATTAATAAAACTTTCTTAAGGCTAGTACTAGTGTTTGCACCAATTACAGACGTGCACAACTTATGTAATTAACATGTATGTAGAATTTGTTTAAAAAAAATCAACGGAATAACAAACTTAGTTCATCTTGAGATGGATATACCTTTGATTTCCCCAAGTAGGATATAGGCGTGAACTTAAATTCATCATCATCATCATCAGCCCATTAACGTCCCTTCCGGGGGCACGGACCTTTCCTATGGATGGATAGGGAGATCGGGCCTTAAACCATCACGCGGGCCCAGTGCTGATTGATAGTTATTAACGACTGCTAATGCAGCAGAACTTAAGTTATGTGTGTGTAATGTTGTTACAACCAGTCTGTAATACAAAGTGTTTCGTTTAAAAAGGAAATGAAAGGATGGTAAATGGTAGCATCTAAATGCAAACATCGTACGGAACATCGTTAAAAACAAGATTTACTAAACAACGTAAATCAATGGTGCATTAACGACCTCCACTTCTGTAAACAGGACTTTACTAACAATGTTATATTGTACAACTTACATAACATAACATAACAAATACTCTTGTGGCGAAAACGCTCACGATTTATTTACATAAGATATTTATACATACATACATACATACATAAACTCACGCCCGCAATCCCAAACGGGGTGGGCAGAGCCACAAGCAATCAAAGACAACTTGCAGCCACTGTTGATACGAAGTCCTAAGATGGATATGATGAACCTTATGGTGATAAGGGATCAGCCTATCGCCCATAACATTAGTCCATCATGTTAGAAGACGCAATCCCTCTGTCGGTTTTTACGACATGCCCGGGAAGACAAGCAGTGTTCGCGTTCGCGTGTTCTATGTTTTTTATTTGCTCCCAGAACAGCATAGAAGCGTAAGATATTTATCTATTGTAATAATTTGAATATTATTAAGTTCTTTTTAATATGCATGACGTAACAATATTATTATTCAGTTCATTTCCGAACGTTCATTTTAAAACGACAGTTTCTGAACGTGTTTTGTTTGACATATATATAGAGCAACTTTTGAACGCGCACGCAACATGTCGAAACTTGTCTGTTTGTCCATAACTTTTGTTTTTATCTAACAATTTAAAGAAAATATAACTACTTCACACCAAGCCGTTTG
This sequence comes from Pectinophora gossypiella, assembly GCF_024362695.1. Taxonomy (NCBI): domain Eukaryota; kingdom Metazoa; phylum Arthropoda; class Insecta; order Lepidoptera; family Gelechiidae; genus Pectinophora; species Pectinophora gossypiella. Next base: position 12,070,085 of record NC_065423.1, read on the forward strand.
CTGTTTAAATCTGAGCCAGAATCATCACTCAATACCTTTGAGAACACTATCCGGAACATCAGGACTGCGATTCCCAATACACGAAACTCTATTGCACAAACAGGAAAAAACAAAATACGGAACAAAATAGAAATAGAATGTGTACAATAGGCGGCCTTATTGCTAAGTAGCAATCTCTTCCAGGCAACCTATAGGTATAGGAGATATTTAATCTTACGTATTTTTGCATTAGGTTTAGAGGTGAAATTGACACTGTAATTTAAGTTGACACTGCTCATGTTTCTGAGTTAATATCAAGTGGAATATTTCGTCGCAAAATTCATCATTTTTGTTTTTTTTAAATATTTTCTGTTACATACTTTTGCGATGGTAAATTCCACGTTTTAGGCAGAAATCTAAACACTTCTTTACATTGACCAATAACCCGACAGAATTCATTCATTTCATTAATTTTTTTTTCATTTTGTAATTTGTTTTGTATGTCGTGTGCAATAAAGAATATTTGATTTGATTTCATTCAAACGTAACTTAATATAAAATTAGATGTTGTGTACTGAAATTTTCATTTTATGTATGTTGTTGTACAATTTGGGAGCTTTTATAAAAAAAATATTTTTTTTTTTGTTACAGATAAACACAAATTAAGCTGTATAATTACCGACAATGACATAAAGGTAAGCTTTTACATTTCTCTTTAGTCTAGACTAAAAAAAAAATATATTTAGCAAGACTTTGATGACGTGATGTTATTGTCTTGTCTTTGTGTGTGGCGTCCTTTTATAATAAACAATTTCTATTCTATTCTATTCTATTCTATTCTATTCTATTCTATTCTATTCTATTCTATTCTATTCTATTCCATTCCATTCCATTCCATTCCATTCCATTCCATTCCATTCCATTCCATTCCATTCCATTCCATTCCATTCCATTCCATTCCATTCCATTCCATTCCATTCCATTCCATTCCATTCCATTCCATTCCATTCCATTCCATTCCATTCCATTCCATTCCATTCCATTCCATTCCATTCCATTCCATTCCATTCCATTCCATTCCATTCCATTCCATTCCATTCCATTCCATTCTATTCCATTCTATTCCATTCTATTCTATTCTATTCTATTCTATTCTATTCTATTCTATTCTATTCTATTCTATTCTATTCTATTCTATTCTATTATACTTTGCTTATTGTTTACAACACACAGTGACTATACATGGTGTTAGTGATATCGAAACGAAAACTTTGATAGGTGATTCAGACCATGACTCTGAGTTCATATCAAGTGTAATTTTCTTCCGCAAAAGTATGGAACTGAAAATAATAAAAAAAATCATGAATTTTCCGGGAAGACATTCCTCTTGTTATTAACTCAGAATCATGGTCTGAATCATCCCCTTCAGCATTCGTTACGGTGTCACTTACACTCATACGCACTTGTATGACTATCATATACGTACTTGTACGGGGTGTAAGTGACATCGTAACGAATAATGAGGGGGTGATTCAGCTCATTATTCTGAGTTAATATCAATTGGAATTTTCCATCGCAAAGTATAGCATTGTAAAAATTAAAAAAAAACAACTTTGCGATGGAAAATTCCACTTGATATTAACTCAGAATCATGTCCCCAGCAAAAATAAAAAGCCTGCGAAAATTGTTATGAATTTTCTGAGAGGAAATTCCACTTGTTATCAACTCTGAATCATGGTCTGAATCATCCCCCTCAGTATTCGTTACTTAATATTCGTCACGTATTAATACGTGACCAAATTGCATCAGAAATTTTATCATTATCACGAAATTACGTGTTAATTATTACTCTTTAATAAAATTCTGCTCATTTCAATTCCATATCGTTTCCTATTAAAATTATGATCTAATAATTACCTGAAATAAATTATGTTCCCAAATAAATTTGAGCTAACAGATTGGTTGGTAGGTAATGACAATATTATAATTATGTAGGTAAGGGTAGGTACAGTTCGTGGTGATAATTTCGGAATGGCAGACTCGTTTCACATAACATAGCATAACATAGCATAGGATCCCAGAAGGGGGTAGGCAGAAATGTATTAGTATAATACAACCACTTCTTGCCAGCTATGTTTAAGTCCCATGTAATAGAGGGCGAGCCTATTGCCATTAACCGGACACAAATCCTGGAAATCTGTGTACATTAGAACAAATACTGCATGAGCCATGTCAGGGGCCTTTGAGGGCTCAATATACCCTGACACTAGGCTGAATGCGGTTGGTACTCCACCTCACAATCCACACGATAGAAGGAGAATACAGTATTACTTTAGTAACACTATACAAATACAATATTACACTAAATACACACACACTAAATACACTAAAATAAAATGTAATAATTACAAAAAGACTCTTAACTAAAATAATAATAATAATAATAAGTAATAAAAAAATAATAAATAATTATTATTATAATACTTACAGAAACCTCTGTTTGTATAAAAGTCACCTTATGTCTTATTGGTCGCGCAGCTAAAGAAATGCCACGTGTCAATTATGTACATTTTGGTTCCACCACCATAGTGTCTAGACCCCAGACCCTAAAATCCTGAAATTTAACGCGAAATGCCTATGCTCATTTCTTCCTACTTTGCATTTTATTATTGTAAGATAGAAAAGAATAGACTGATACATCACTAGGCTAATGAACGTCACAACACTAGCTTACGTACTTTGACAGATCTAATTCTTACCGCGCATTGAGACGATTGTAAAATATATTAAAATATCATCACATCATCACCAGCCCATTAACGTCTCCACTGCTGGGGCACGGGCCTTCCCTATGAATGGATAGGGAGATTGGGCCCCAAACCACCACGCGGGCCCAGTGCGGATTGATGGTTATTAACGACTGCTAATGCAGCCGGGACCAACGGCTTAACGTGCCTTCCGAAGCACGGAGGAGGTCGAGATGAAAACTTTCCCTTGTGGTCACCCATCCTATGACCGGCCATTGCGAAAGTTGCTTAACCTCTACAATCGCAGACCGAACGCGTTAACCGCTGCGCCACCGAGCTCTTCATATTAAAATATAAGCACTAATTATACTGAACTGGTACATACATACATACATAAACTCACGCCCGTAATTACTAATGGGGTGGGCAGAGCCACAAGTAATCAAAGACAACTTGCAGCCACTGTTGATACGATGTCGTAAGCTGGATATGATGTACTTTATGGTGATAAGGGATCAGCCTATCGCCCATAACATCAGTCCATCATGTTAGATGACACAATCCCTTTGTCGGTTTTTACGACATGCCCGGGAAGACAAGCAGCTGAACGTTTTCTATGTTTTTTATTTGCTCCCAGAACAGCATAGAAGCACTGAACTGGTCGTTCTGTTTAATATTATACCTATACGAATTAATGTATGTACAACCTCGTTACTTCACCCCTAATTACACAACGACTACTAAAGGTACTCCCCAGTCTATAAACGCCATTAAGAGCAATACATTAATTTAAACGTATTCATTTTACCACAATAATGTAATGTTAACAGTTCGTCGGAACAATAAACTCGAAACCTATTCAATGTGCAGTTTCATATGTTCAGAATTCATGCAAGTTCATGTATTTTATTTCATATTACTGTAAATACTGTAGTGTACACTGTAATGTGGAGAGCCGTGGTAGCCTAGTTGGTAGAACGCTTGCCTCTCATTTTGAGGTCGCAGGTTCGAATCCAGCACGGGCCTAAACCAATGATTGTCGAATTTGTAGAAAAACATCGTGAGGAAACCCACATTCTATTCATAATTCATAATTATTTATTCGCAATAAAAATGGTATTACAGTTTGCAGATGGTCAGCATTTAACATTTGGTCTTTGTCTGTTTGTTTGTTTTGTCATTTTGTTTATGGTTGGTTTTGGTCATTTGGCTTTTTTTTTTAATCTTTATTTAAGAGCTTAGTCACAAACAGAAACTATGTCGCTCTATAAGGCAACAAAAATGAGTACTAAAAACAAATTATTTATCTTAAGTTTACGCCTATATTGACCAATTTATAAAGTGCTTTGGCCTTTTTCGATAATGGGTTTGCCAAAGCAATGTTACATCCTCCAACATATCTTAAATCATCAAAAGTATTGTACAAATTGAACCTCGCGGACTCATTTCGAGCACACTCCATCAAAATATGGTATACATCTTCTACCACGCCACATTCCAAACAGTTTGGCGAATCAACTTTTCGCATTAAATGAGCAAACTTATTTAATGGAATGTGCCCAGAACGAATCCTCAATGCCAAAACTAAATCTTTCCTCTTTAAACAGTTATTAATCCACGGGTGACTTAAAGGTTCCGGTTGTATGGTCCTATACCATATACCTATTTGGTTTATTTTTCATTGCTTCGCGGACGTCGAGAAGTCAACAATTGAACTGTGTCGTTGTACTCAGAACCCAGGCTTCTGGATAGCTTGCCTACCTCTAGGTGACTATCACAGGACCTATCTAGAAACTAAAAGTACTGCTTCCGACTGTGACGCTTGTACTATATGTGACGTCATGGCAGGGACTGTGCCTTAGTAATCATTGTGCCTTGCTTCTATGTAAGTGTTTGCGTAATAAACGTATTTCATAGTGACGTAGTCGTTTTCGTACACCCGTATTACGCGGCTAGACAAACCTCTCCAACCGCCCCATTCACAATTGGCTTCCAACGTAGGGCTCCCTTCACGATACATTTTTTTTTATAAATACATTTTGTTTCCTAGCACTGCTGTATTCACGCTCTTGTGAGTAGCAGTATAATTTCGATCGGTTGTTAGCAGCGCAGGTGTAAATGCACTGACGGGGAAGCATTCGCTAGTAATTGCCACATATAGGCCGTTACAGGAGAAATTAGTTGGATTACATTTTGGTACTTACTAGGACTTAAAATAAAATAATAAATAATAAAAATATTTATTTCCTTCACAACATAACATGATACAAAGTGTACATATACATCTTAGACAATAGGGTTAAACATAACGGGTGATCATGTGTAAAGACTGGAACCTAGACTAGGATACTTAGATTTGTTAGTAACGGACTCCGTGGTCCAGTGGTTCAGAGTTGGGCTCACGATCCGGAGGTCTTGGGTCTGAATCCCGGTGGGGACATAATTATCAGAAAAATCACTTTGTGATCCCTAGTTTGGTTAGGACATTACGTACAGGTTGATCGCCTGATTGGCCGAAAGTAAAACGATCCGTGCTTCGGAAGGCACGTTAAGTGCGTATTCGTTACATGAGTCATGTCAGGGGCCTTTGGCGGCTCAATAGTAACCCTGACACCAGGGTTGATGAGGTTGAATCCTCCTTTTGATGAGGACGGTAATTCAAGTCGTTATTAACATTACATGTAATCGATTTGGTAGGTTGTATTTGCGGTACCTTTTGTAAAAACTTGTCAAATTCCTTCATGTTAGGTAAGCGGATGTTCAGAATGAAAATAGGATAAACGCTACGATGCTTTTTATGTATTACAGCCTAATTACCCACGCAAAAAATATTTAAATTCAATACAAAGGTCAACGTATGAAAGACCTTTGCATATTCATAGTCGCCTAAGTGCGCGTCCACACGGCGTGATGCAAAATGATTTGAATAAAGGGTACATATACGATAACCTAAACATACTTTTGACGAATTGCCTAAACATATTATCTACGAAAAAAAAAACATAAGATACATAATTCAATTTCAAAAATATTCATTATTCAGTAGGTTATATAGTTACGCTTTGAATCATCCTTTTTTACAAAACGCACGTCTCATCCGCCTAACATTAAATGAAACTTAAATGTTTGACAGTCTGTATGGTTAAAAGTTGAACTTTCACAAACAAACTTTTTACCGGCAAGCTTACTTTAAAATCGCACATCAGCCAACTCCACCCCTAACCCACCCATCGACCCTAAAGTTTCTGGAAGAAATTGCTATTTAGCAAAAAAGCCTTCCGGCCATGTAGTTAACGCCATTTGCGGCAAATCTACAATAGGTTGCTTAAAAAAACAACAAGCAAAATGGCCGCCAATTTTACTTCACCTGTCACTTTTGTAATTGTAATGGTGTGTTTATATGTGCAATAAAGCATTTTTGTATTGTTGTATTGTATTTTATCAATACGATATACGATAACGCCGCGCCGTGAGGAGCATCTCTAAGGTGAAATTGTATTTCACAGACGAATGTTTAAATTGTTTTAAAACGTAAACGACGATGTCTAGTTCATTTGAATTTATAAAACTTTTGTAGAATACCAGTTTTTATTTCTTGAACTGTATAATTTTGTAGTACGTTGGCCTTGCATAGCTGTGTGTTTAAATTACTTATGCAAGAATATTTTAAATTTTATTTAAACCTGACAGAAATTTTGCATATAACGTTCACTGCTTTTCATTTTATATCAAGCTAGAAACATGATATGTTTTTCTAAAATAAACTAACAGCATACTGAGGTGGATTACCGACCTCATCAACCCTGGTGTCAGGGTTACTATTGAGCCGCCAAAGGCCCCTGACGTGACTCATGTAACGACTACGTACTTACATCAGTAAGTAGTAACCGGGACCAACGGCTTACCGTGCCTTCCGGAACACGGATTACCTTTCGGGCAATCAGGTGATCAGCCTATAGTGTCCTAACCAAACTAGGGATCACAAAGTGATTTTTGTGATATGTCCCCACCGGGATACGAACCCGGGACCTCCAGATCGTGAGCCCAACGCTCGACCACTGGACCACGGAGGCCGTTCATAATTAACTTGTCCTCTAAGAGCCCCCGCAAACCACAGACCACACACCACAGACTTTCTTTTCTTTCTTTCGATTTGGTATCGGTCGTTGTAGTATGCGGACTTGCATACATCTTCATACTGATTATAAGCCCGACCAAACTATCGGCCGATAGAAAGTCTGTGGTTTGCGGGGGCTCTAATACTTACTACCTTAGCAGGTGTACACAAATCAGCACAAAATACGTGTCGTAAAGCCAATTCCATTCGACAGGCCCGCATGCAACCTTCGTTGCATCATTAGTACCCGCATAGGCAAACTAATGACCCGTGAATATGCGAACATAGTACCTATGCTAAATGTTTATTAGTTCACACTCAGTGCCGTTCCCGGAAATGTTTCCAAAGTGCGAAAGTTCCCGTTGTAAAAACTCTTATTTTATTTATTTATTTTGGTACACATTCAGCATTTCTCATATAACTTTTCCAGACAGCATTATAAAAAGAAAGACTTGGTATGTTATGCTTGCCAATTACATGCGTACACAGCATTTACCGTAAATGGAAACAAATATAATTATATATATATATATAAACTGGGTGTTAGTGACATCGTAACGAATACTGAGGAGGTTGATTCAGACCATGATTCTGAGTTAAAATCAAGTGGAATTTTCTGTCGCAAAATTCATGATTTTTTTTTAGTTTTTTAAAATTATTTTCAATTCTATACTTTTGCGATGGAAAATTCCACTTGATATTAACTCAGAATAATCAGATGAATCATCCCTCTCAGTATTCGTTACGATGACAATTACACCCCGTACAAGTACATACGGTAGCTATATAAGTAGGTATGGGTGTTAGTGACACCGTAACGAATACTGAGGGGGATGGTTCAGACCATGATTCTGAGTTGATATCAAGTGGAATTTCGTGTCAAAAAATTCATGAGAATTTTTCTTTTCTTTTTAATTATTTTCCAATCCATACTTTTGCGACGGAAATTTCTACTTGATATCAACTCAGAATCATGGCCTGAACCACCCCTCAAAGTTTTCGTTACGATGTCACTAACACCCTGTATATATAAAAAGCATACAAAAAGAAAAGCAGCCAGTGTCATTAGTATTAAAGATATATATATATATATATATATTATTATCTGCTTTTCTTTTTGTAAAACAAATACAAATTAACTGCCTAAAAGTTAGACAATAAAGCTTTTTTTACTTAAGTTTTGCGCCTTTATACAGCCGGTAATAGTCCGAAAGTGTGGACAAAAACATATTCATCATCCCGTTTTTCACAGGGTCCGCTTACGTAACCTGAAGATTTGACAGGTCCGCTTTCTTACAGAAGCGACTGACCTTCCAACCCGCGAAGGAAAACCAGCCCAATACAGGTTAGGTCACATACCTCCGAAAATGCATTTCAAGGGAAGGGTTTCCTCACGATGTTTTCCTTCACCGTTGAGCACGCGAAAATCATTTATGATCCGAACATGAATGAAAAAAATAAATTATAATCGTCAAATTAAAGAAAGCTTACAATGTCAATAATTTACGATAGATTGTCATAATTATCGAAAATAATAAAATAAGTATATAAAAATGTAATTGCAAAAATACAGTGTCAACTATTCATAAATTCGTCAAGAGAATATACCTCCATATCCAACGAGAGGTTTTTAGACGATGATGGCCCGAATGATACTATATGTTAAAATACCATGTTTTAAGCAAATAAATGATTATGATTATGAAACACTTCGCGTGCTCGAAAATAAACTTTTTCCTGTTTTGAAATAAGAACAGAAAGTACGAAATTACTGTCATACATAATAAGCGGGAGGGAAAATTATATAAAAAAACACTGACAGTTAACGTTGTAAAATTTATCAACCTATTACCATAACCTAAAAAAGAAGTGAATTAAAATCCATTACTGTCCGTTTTCTAAATTTAAACTTTGTGACAACCTGTCAAAAGACAACAGGAACAGCAAATAGGGTATTTGACCGGGTCAAAGATAAAATATAAAATGCTAATCTAGAAATAGAAGCCAGTCTAAGACGACCAGAAATCAATCTCATTTTACCTTTCGACTCATTTTCGAATTTTATTTACGAACTAGCTTTTGCCCGCGACTTCGTCCGCGTGGCGTGTTATATAAGAGAGAGATCTTTGTGTGTGTGGGAGTGCATACTTATGCAGTTTAGATTTTTTCATTAAGTACATTTTTTTTTCCCAATAACTCCCATTTTTCAAAATACAGCCAAAAATAAACTTTATATTTACTAAGGTATGCATGCGTGCTAGATTGAATCAATTGATTGAATTGTTTTTTTTTTAATTGATTGTTCATTGAGTTTTAATTTTAATAAACACTTCCTCTCTTCCCTTCAACGTTGCTGTGCCCTATAGGATCCATGTTTTAGTTCCTATGCCTAAGTAACACCCTATTGTACTACATGGAATGCAATAAATAATTTAATTGAATTGAAAATATCTATCTTACGCGGTTTCGATTTTTTCATACAAATGTTTTTTTCCCACTAACTCCCGTTTCCGTGGGAATTTTGCAATATCCTGTTGCAACTAAGCTTTAAGTTAACTAAGGTACCTGCATGCCAAATTTCAAGCGTCTAACTTAAGCGGTTTAGATTTTTCATACAAAAAGATTTTCCCGCTAATTTCCGTTGCCGTGGGAATTCCGGGAATTCCTTTCTTAGTGCACCTCTACGGTACCTAAGCTATGTCCCTTCCAAATTTCAAATGCCTACGTTTAGCCGTTCAGGCTATGCGTTGATATATGTCAGTCACTGAGTCAGTCAGTTTCTCCTTTTATTTAGATTTGATTTTTTCATACAAATGTTTTTTCCCGCTAACTACCGTTCCCGTGGGAATTTTGTAATATCCTGTTGCAACTAAGCTTTAAGTTAACTAAAGTACCTGCATGCCAAATTTCAAACGTCTAACTTGAGTGGTTTAGATTTTTCATACAAAAGGATTTTCCCGTTAATTCGCGTTCCCGTGGGAATTTGGGAATTCCTTTCTTAGTGCACCTCCACGGTACCTAAGGTACCTGCATGACAAATTTCAAAGGTCTAACTTGAGTGGTTTAGATTTTTCATACAAAAGGATTTTCCCGCTAATTCCCGTTCTCGTGGGAATTTCGGGAATTCCTTTCTTAGTGTGCACCACTACGGTACTTAAGGTATCTGCATGCCAAATTTCAAACGTCTAACTTGAGTGGTTTAGATTTTTCATACAAAAGGATTTTCCCGCTAATTCCCGTTCCCGTGAGAATTTTGGGAATTCCTTTCTTAGTGCACCTCTACGGTACTTAAGGTACTTGAATGCCAAATTTCAATTGTCTAACTTGAGTGGTTTAGATTTTTCATACAAAAGGATTTTCCCGCTAATTCCCGTTCCCGTGAGAATTTTGGGAATTCCTTTCTTAGTGCACCTCTACGGTACTTAAGGTACTTGCATGCCAAATTTCAATTGTCTAACTTGAGTGGTTTAGATTTTTCATACAAAAGGATTTTCCCGCTAACTACCGTTCCCGTGGGAATTTTGTAATATCCTGTTGCAACTAAGCTATAAGTTTACTAAAGTACCTGCATGCCAAATTTCAAACGTCTAACTTGAGTGGTTTAGATTTTTCATACAAAAGGATTTTCCCGTTAATTCGCGTTCCCGTGGGAATTTCGGAAATTCCTTTCTTAGTGCACCTCCACGGTACCTAAGGTACCTGCATGACAAATTTCAAAGGTCTAACTTGAGTGGTTTAGATTTTTCATACAAAAGGATTTTCCCGCTAATTCCCGTTCTCGTGGGAATTTCGGGAATTCCTTTCTTAGTGCACCTCTACGGTACTTAAGGTACCTGCATGCCAAATTTCAATTGTCTAACTTGAGTGGTTTAGATTTTTCATACAAAAAGATTTTCCCGCTAATTCCCGTTCCCGTGGGAATTTCGGAAATTCCTTTCTTAGTACACCTCTACGGTATCTAAGGTACCTGCATGCCAAATTTCAAACGTCTAACTTGAGTGGTTTAGATTTTTCATACAAAAGGATTTTCCCGCTAATTCCCGTTCCCGTAGGATTTTCGGGAATTCCTTTCTTAGTATACCTCTACGGTATCTAAGGTACCTGCATGCCAAATTTCAAACGTCTAACTTGAGTGGTTTAGATTTTTCATACAAAAGAATTTCCCTTCACTACTCTGCTCCTATTGATTGTAGCGTGATGAAAAGTATACTATAACCTGTCCAGGAGTGTGAAGAATAATTGTACCAAGTTTCATTAAAATCCGTCCAGTAGTTTTTGTTTCTATAAGGAACATACAGACAGACAGACAGACAGACAGACAGACAGACAGACAGACAGACAGACAGACAGACAGACAGACAGACAAAAATTTTACTGATTGCATTTTTGGCATCAGTATCGACCACTTATCACCCCCTGATAGTTATTTTGAAAAAATATTTAATGTACAGAATTGACCTCTCTACAGATTTATTATAAGTATAGATTAAGTAACAATGAGTACGACGTTTGACCGCTTTTATTGATGACGTCACAGGACAGTATTTCCATACAAACTCCAAGGAAAACTTCCGTTTTGACGTTTCGCAAAAAGTATCTCATTTGACTTAGCCAATTTGCCAATTAATGTTAGTTATTTTTAAAATAAGAACAATATTAAAAGAAAAGACGCGCGTCATTTTGTCTATTCTGTTTTTTTTATAATTTTAAAAACATTCGCAACGGTCTATTTCGTAAAATCGTAGGTAAATCGACACTTTTATAGACAGGTATTTAAGTTCAAGGCTCAAGACATATATCTCCGCCTGTCATCAGATACGAGTGATAGATTTATGTTTATAGCAGACTTGTTTTTATCAGTAAAGAAAGATATGTTGATGTTCCTCAGATTATGCCCCTTTCCCCTGTCGAACTCTTTGAGCAGGGTCTGTCCTTATTACCTTATTTACTGAAGGGTACGTCATGAGCCCGGTAGAGGAGGACGTTCACAAGATATCACTTCTATATCCCATTGGGGTAGGCAGTAACCACGGAATTCCACTTACTGCGATCTTCTTCTTCCACTCTTATCAAAGACTTCACGCATGCTCGGTTGAGAGTACTTTTGACCTGTAAGGCTAATTAATATGCGCAACGTGATAAAATTTTGTCCCGGTCATTTTATCGATTCCAAAGATATAATTATGTCGTTTTGTCGATTGGTGCTAATATTTGAACCCAAATAAGTCGTGTCGTTCTGTCAAAATACGATTAAAATCACGTGGCGCTCATGTTAGGAAAAAAAACAAATATCGATTTCAACAAAGTTTATTTAGTCGATTCTCTGAGATTCAAAGCTCATTCCGAAATTCCCCCAAGTCCAAAAAATATTATGTTAAAAAAATAAAAATAAATGATACGTACATTTACAATCAGTATCTCAAAGATTCGTTAAAAAACTCATGCAGCGTATAGAATGCTGAAGAATGGTGAAGGATATAGCGGATAGGAGATAGAAATACTTAGCGATTACTCGAAAGAATGAGAGAGAATTCTGTTGTCATTTTTATTTGGCACGTAGGTGTACACGAGTTCCCGAGGACTAATCTTCACTTTCATAATTCTCTCAAAATATATATACCTACATGTTATAATATTATATCATATTACATAGAGTCAGATACTTTCTGAGAAGTAATCCATCAAAATATATTTTTTCCTAACAGAGTATATGAGGTGTGAAGGCAAGGTTTCTTGAGAAAAGTTGATAAGGATGTACGCGTCTCGGGTTCCGTACTTTTTGGTCGTACGACTATTACGATAACATACATACATACATAAACTCAGGCCCGTAATCCCTAATGGGGTGGGCAGAGCCACAAGTAATCAAAGACAACTTGCAGCCACTGTTGATACGATGTTGTAAGCTGGATATGATGAACCTTATGGTGATAAGGGATCAGCCTATCGCCCATAACATTAGTCCATCATGTTAGAGCACACAATCCCTCTGTCGGTTTTTACGACATGCCCGGGAAGACAAGCAGCTGAACGTACGTACGTACGTACGTGATTATTACGATAAGGTTTTTTTTTAATTTAAAAGTTGCGAGAGCGATTTGAGAGTGCGTCACATACAACAAAAAATCACGGGAAAATTCATAAATACTAGCGAAATATGTGCACTTTGAAGTCCAGGCACTTGTGGAATGATTTGCCTTCTGATACCAGGCATTCGAAGTCATTGCCTATCTTCAAAAGTAAACTTCACTGTTATTTCTTGGCCAAATCATCGTCTTGCAACTAATATTTTAATCTTACTTATATGTATACATACATACATAAACTCGTAGACGTAGATTAAATTAAAAAAGTTAAAATAATTACATCAAGTTTATCCATGATACCTACCTGATTATTTGGTTACATAATTACAACATCGAGACATAAGTGATTGCTCAAAACGTCGAAACTTAAAATATCGAATAGATTCAAATACCGACGATCAATCGAAGAATCATCGAAGACTAAAACATCTAAAACCTAAAGGTCGTTCATCATCATCATTAACAGCCTATATACGTCCCACTGCTGGGCACAGGCCTCCCCTCAATCAACCGGAGGGGGTATGGAGCATGCTCCACCACGCTGCTCCAATGCGGGTCGGTGGAGGTGTTTTACGGCTAATAGCCAGGACCAACGGCTTAACGTGCCCTCCGAAACACGGAATCATCTTACTTTTTCGGACAATCAGGTGATTCAAGCCTGAAATGTCCTTACCAAACAAAGGACAGTGTCACAAAGTGATTTCGACAATGTCCCCATCGGGAATCGAATCGAAAGGTCGTTAAGTTGTTTAAATTATTCTGATTCTTGAAAATTATTCCCTATATTTTATCATGCAGAAAATAATCGCTACACATTATTTAGATAATCAAACGATAAATCAAATCAAGCAGACAAAAATCCAAGGAACCATTGACTCGCGGGTCTCTAAAAATAAAAACGTATATTTTTTATTCATGGCGCGTTATCAACATTCCCGTCTTTGAGAGAAATCGAACTGAACCCACGTGACTTGAAAACGTTATTAATTTATTGTAAACAAAAAAAATAAAAATATGCAGAAGAAGTATTCTTTAATAACATTACGATTTTTTTCGGCCAAATAGTAAATGCAATATGCGACAAATCTAAGATAAGTCAAAACAGGAACAAAAAACTCAAAAGAAACATTATTGCAAAATTAAAGATTGTATTGACTTTTGATAACACAATTCTATACCGTCAGTGAGAAGTAATACAATTCGAGTTGTATCATTTTTGAGTTATTATTACACACTTCCTATAACCGGGCTTTGCGAAAGTTGCTTAACTCAACAATCGCAGACCGAGCGCGTTTACCGCTGCGCCACCGAGCTCCTCATGTTCCTCATGCTGTACTTCTCTCTCTCTCTCTCTCTATTTAAGAGCTGCGCTCTTGTCGGTGGAGTAACCGCCATTCCTCTCTTCTTCCCGCCAAAACCTTCACCTCCCGATACGACACGACCTGCACCTTCTCTTTTATTTGTTTCATAAATGTTATCCTAGGTCTACCCCTTCCTCTCTTCCCTTCAATTATAATGTTAATTTTAATGCTGTACTTACTTAGTAATATTTATTGTTACCACCAGCAATATCCTAATCAAACTAGGAACAAACTCAGAAAGTTATTTTGTTTACGAGGGCCGTTACCGACCCCACGACTCTCAAGACCCTCATTAGTAAAGGAGACTTATACAAACTGGAAAAAAGTACCAATAAAAACACAAATGTTCAAAATAATCATAACATAACATAACCTCATAGTTATAATTATCTCAATTGGTATAGTCAGAGTTACATCCGTCGCATGATTAACTAAGTACCCACGTTTCACCAAGCTAACGGCCTCCGTGGTCCAGTGGTTGAGCGTTGGGCTTACGATCCGGAGGTCCTGGGTTCGAATCCTGTTGGGGACATATCACAAAAATCACTGTGTGGTTCCTAGTTTGGTTAGGACATTACAGGCTGCTCACCTGATTGTCCGAAAGTAAGACGATTCTTCGGAAAGCACATTAAGCCATTGGTCCCTGTTACTATTTACGGATGTATGTACAGTCATGAACAATATAATGTACCCACTTTTGGGCTCTGTCGCACTAACATACTTGACATTTAGTGAGACTTACAGTTCAATTTGTCAAAAAAGTTAATGTGACATGGTACCAAAGTGTATACATATTAATGCTCGTGACCGTACGTAGTCGCTACACACCCTTGGGTCCTTTTTTGGGCCTTTGGCGGCTCAATAGTAACCCTGACACCAGAGCAGATGAGGTTGATAATCCACCTCACAACCCACACGATAGAAGAAGACCAAGCTTTCTGTTCAACGTGATAGTCGGTAAGCCATATCGCTGTCTATAATGTTAATAACTGACCCAACTGTATTAGTAAAAATTGCACTTAAATTTATAACTCATTGGTGCAAGTCTGGTACCAGAATCCAACCGGCGCTCCCCGTTTTGTAGCAAACCGGCTTACCACAGAGCTACAGTGAAGTTTAACAACAGTTTAGCAACTATATCATCCACTCTCATTTCGAAAATACAAAAAACTAGAAGAAATTATTCCTCATTCATTATTCATCACTTTGTGAGACTGTCCTTTGTTTGGTAAGGACTTTTCAGGCTTGAATTACCTGATTGTCCGAAAAAGTAAGATGCTTCGAAAGGCACGTTAAGCCGTTGGTCCCGGCTATTAGCCGTAAAAACACCTCCACCAACCCGCATTGGAGCAGCGTGGTGGAATATGCTCCATACCCCCTCCGGTTGATTGAGGGGAGGCCTGTGCCCAACAGTGGGACGTATATAGGCTGTTTATATATGTATATATTCCTCATTTGAGAAGTTACGAAAAGAAAATTCCGGAGAAATAATATCTCACATAGCATGAACATGCATTGTTACGTTCACATTCCTACATTTTCCCTGTGAGAGCCAGACATCATACAATTTCAAATAAAACCTCTTATGAACATCAATATTAATAACATCTATGCTTCTATGACTCACGCGTCCCCGAATCGGTTTTGGTATATCCTTATATTTACTGTTATTTTGTAATGGTTTTTCAGAATCGTTACCTCCATAAATTATCTATAAGTGTTATAAAAATACATTTGAAAATTTTGATTTATTTGTAAAAGGCGATACGGCTCACCGTCAGTTACGTTGGTTTGACAGAAAGCTCAGTTGGTATTCAGTTCATTTTGCAATAGATGAGAATTATAGTCTTGGAATATAGCTTTCTATTAATTAGATATTTAGTTATAAGTACGAAGTTTAACTACTTATACTTACAACATTACTCTCTTTGTTCCAGATAATACCAACGAAAGGGTAATGACGTCAAGCACGAGGTAACAAAACCGTCCGAAAATGGATATAGATCATGTGGTATTGGACAAAGAGACAATCAACAGATTCGAGCAATACACGCTGTCAAAGCCCACCCTGAATGGGGGAATTCCTATGGACCGATGCCAAGATGGCGACTCAATGGTCTCTAATAGCCGCAAAAGGGTACCAACTTCCCGGCAGAAAGTCGTTTGTTGTTTTTGTTTTAAAACAACAAAGTACAGAAGAAAACAATTCATTATTGGATCCCTTACCAACATTGTGATATTCGCAATACTTCTCGCTTACACATTCCTTGGTTCATTTATATTCCTAGCTATAGAGGGAGGGTCTGAATTACCAGTCAGACCGAGACTCTTACCAGATAGACAGAAGATTACTGATAAGGATAATA
This sequence comes from Pectinophora gossypiella, assembly GCF_024362695.1. Taxonomy (NCBI): domain Eukaryota; kingdom Metazoa; phylum Arthropoda; class Insecta; order Lepidoptera; family Gelechiidae; genus Pectinophora; species Pectinophora gossypiella. The sequence goes on from NC_065423.1 coordinate 12,086,741, forward strand.
ATAGTACTAAGAAAGAGGCAGAGGATGAATACGATGCGACGAATATGACGTTGTCTGCAAACTATTTCTGGGACGCACGAAGTAGGGCAGTTGAAAACATTTGGGAGATTACTGTGTCCCTGAATATTTTGTATAGGGAGAATTGGACGAGGTTAGCAGCACAGGAGATACTTAAATTCCAAAACGAGCTGGTGCAAAGGGTGACGACAGAGATGGCTTCGCATTATGGCGTCAGCTACCGAGAGATGGCGCTGGGGGAATTTGGAGGGAGCGACATTACAAACCATTATGAAGAACACGAGTGGAATTTAGCGTTGGCATTCTTCTACTCGCTGACTGTCCTAACCACAATAGGTAAGGACTTTAAAAATGTTTGCATATTTTGAAACGACAACTATGTATATGTTTATTTGTGTCTGCGCTCGCCTGTGGTGTATTTAAAAGATACCAACATAACAATTTTGGTCTGTAAACCGTTGGGTCGCCTTGTGGTAAAATTCTTTAGTCGACGCGCATTTTAAATTGCATAAACAAATATAGAACTTCTTTATTTGACACCTCATTTAGAAGACTGTTTAGCAGATTGTAGAAATAATATACGTTACGTTGTTTATTAACTATTTAGTTATAAAGCCAAAAAGTTTTTAAATGTAGAAGAAACTTCCCAAACTTATTAATATTATTTTATCATAGTTATTCCATTTGCATTCTGTAATTTGCTTTTTAATGTTTTTGCAGGTTATGGCAACATAGCTCCTAGAACGATCCTTGGCAAAGGAGCGACGATTCTCTACGCTTTATTCGGTATACCATTAACACTGGTATATCTGTCCAGTGTGGGATCTTTACTATCGAAGATGGCAAGAAGCGTCTTCAGCAGAGCACTATGCTGCTGCCTTTGCTCCAACTGTGGCTACTGCTGCTACGACGAGAGAAGAATGGCGGAAAAAGAAAGAAGAATGAAACTCAAGAGGCAGCAAGAAGAAATGCTGAACAGCCAAAATACCAGCAAAACACCAACAGAAGAATGTTACGTTCTCAAACCTGATAGCCAAAAAGACTTATCCATATCAGAAAGACCAACTACCAGCACTGCCAAAGATGACATAATCAGCTGGCCTGATACCGATTCTAAACTATCCATGCATGGTCTAAGCATATTAGCACCAGTATTACTTTGTCTTTCAGCAATTTTCATTTACATTTCTCTAGGAGCTATAGTCCTTTTTAAACTAGACAATATGGGTATCATAGACGGGTTTTATTTCTGTTTCATGGCTTTAAGTACTATAGGGTTTGGTAGCATCATACCTGGTATGAGTTACACTACAATTCATGGTGTGAGGTACTATACCATCAATTCTACTACTTTATGGTTTTGTTCCGCTTACACCCTTCTTGGTTTAGCACTGACTGCCATGTGTTTCGGGGTGATACATGACGAAATAATTTATAGGATAAAGCATCAACAAAAAGAATGGTCTCAGAAAAGTAATACTGTAAATGATGAAGTCAATTTGAACGATCCGTTTTATATGAGTTCCTGACAAATGTATAAGGCTAAGTCAGAAAATTTGTACAGTATAATGGAAGACACGGTAGAGCGTAATAGGATTGAAATTGACAATAGGGAGGTAGTACTTAGTGTAGACGATATAGCTGGTATGGAAAGCAATGCAGAATTCCCTCCTCCGCCTCCGGAGGAAGAAATCATTGCAATAGTTACTAAGAAAGAGCCAAAAGCGAGTTTTGGCAACATGGTCGCATATAACGCGTTACCGGAAATGCTTGAACATGCCAACACATAATCAATTGTATTCCTTGGAAGTTTCGATTCGTTTATTATTTTTACTGGCTGTTTTTTCGATGTCGCATTCACAATTCTTCAATAGAATATTTATTAATTTATTACAAACAATATTAAAAGTTGCCCGAATTAAGAAGTAAGTATATTTAATGGCAAAATTAGAAGAGGAAGGCTTAGACCAAGTGAAATGTATTGTATATCGGCAAACATGAATGAAGATTTTGATTAAAGTGGAAGAAGCGAAAGTGGTTTGACAGGATCGTAGTAAATAGAATTCCGTAGTTTCTGCCGCGAACCCCAGCGGTAACCCCAGCGCGAAATAGGCCTCATATTATTTATGTATGTATGTGTTAGGTAGAATGAAATTAATTATTATGTGATCACTCTCGAATGCAGAGACATAATAAAGCAGTCATTATCTGGATCCCGTGTTTGATTACCGCGCCCATCCTTTAATACATGGCGCAGGCGGTTAAGTTTCCTTAAATAAGTGATAACAACAGCATAATGGATAGTGTATTATCACCGCCGTCTACGTTTTGTTTTGATCAAAATGCATTAGACTTAGCGTCGGTATGTTTGTTTTAATATATGATTGAACATTATAAAGTCCATAAATTGCCCAATTGTACTGTGTGCTTGTTAAAATCAAGTATTGCGCCGGCATCGGCTTAATGACGATGCATAGATCGAAAGTATTTCGCATGGGCAGGAGGAGGACCAGGTGGAGTAATGATTAAAACGGTCGTCCCGGCTGGACAAGAGCTGCGGGTTCAAGTCCCGTCCAAGTCAGAATTCTTTTCGATTTAAATTTTCTCTTTGTGAGTCCCTAGGCACAGGTAAGTGCTATAAAAACAAAAAAAATATTAAAAGTCAGTATTGCGCTATAAAATATCTTTGATTTGATTTGATGAATTCCTATCATAAATTTTGGATACAGTTAGCATAACACTGCAACTGAACAGCTAAGTAGGTAAGGCAGGTACATAGCAGCAGTTAAACACCTATTTGTACACACCTTCATAAATAAGCTTTGAAAGAAAATATTAAACAAAGACAACTTTTGCAAGAGCAAGCTAAGAACCTTGTAAAACACCACAGACAAACTGAAATGAATATAAATTCAATTCCTTACAAACTAATTCACTTTAAAGATGAATAATTGTACCAGAAGCGACTGAAAATTGATAAGAACTATTCTTAAAGAAATTGATTTCAACAGCGGATTCATTTAATCGAATTTGGTTCCAGTTTTTTGCGAATTAAAAGTAAAGAAGAAATATAGAATGCTTTCGGCAATATAAGGTAATATTTCAGGTGTCAGGGTTATTATTGAGCCGCCAAAGGCCCCTGACATGGCTCATGTAACGATTACTTACTTACATGAGTAAGTAGTCCGGGACCTCCGGATTGTGAGCCTAATGCACAACCACTAGACCACGGAGGCCGTTGGCATAATAGTTGAGTGACGGACTAATAAAGATTTTGTTTAATAAGATTATATATATTTATAGAAGATGAATTTTTTTGCCATGTATGTTTCATAATATTCCTTTGAAGCAGTGGTTCCTAGAGCCCTCAGCGCTCCCCATTTGTCCGACCATGTAGTTAATGCCTATTGCGACAATCTATCCTTACGGACTCGTGGTCACACCAGGTTGTCACACCAGTATGACAAACAGGATTTTTTTTCTTGTTTGTCACACCGCTAACAATACAACACCTTTTATCCTGACTTGTCATTATAAGTAGTGCTGTGTTTATCGGCGTATAAATTAAAATTGATTTTATTTACCCACTCCACTTATTATTATCGACCCACTATGGTCGATTAATTCTTTCAAACATTTTTCCTCTCAGACGACTCAAGTCAAAAAGAAAGTAAAAAGTGGTTCCCAACCTTTTTTGATCAGAGCCCTCTATCATTTCATTTTAATTAGCAGGAACCACAAGGTTTTCATCATCACTGATTTAAAAGACTGCTTCGTTTTAGGGAAAAATAGAGCAGTGGTTTCCCTCTTGCCTTCTCCCCAAGGTAATATAGATGAGAACATTGAAGACGCCATTACTGTGGTCAAAGTACAAACCAGTCACATAGAATCACTAATATAAAAAATAAAGAAACCGTACGATTGTTGACCCGTACGTCTCTCGTCAAATATTTAATGCTATCTACGGCAAATTTTGAATTAGCAAAAAAAAATCACGTGATATATTGTTTTGTCAGTTCCTTGTTTGGTAAAAAGACAAAGATAAAAATAAAGATTTTTATTGTGCATGAATTTAGGTACAGTTATAGATAATAGTGGCAGTCATAGTTGCAAATTACGTCTCACTAATTTTTGCCTTTATGTGTATACATATTTTACACAGGCAATGAAATAATATAAGAAAGAGAAAACATTTTTTAAAAAAAAACAACAACAGAAAACTATTAATGGATAAGTAGGTATATGAAATAACTATTAGGATTTCATTCAAAAATTCTTTGACGTCATAAAAACATTTTTGTTTGAGAGTTTTTGACATTTCTTTTTTGGTTGCTCGTGCGCCACTCTACTTCTAATCCCCTGTTAGGATGTAGGGCTCGAACAACAGATTTCCACTCCTCGCGATCTTTTTTTTTGGGACCCGCTGATCAAACGACTTCAACACCAAGCCTGGCTGACACTTTTCTTTTAATATTATTGAATTCGTGTATTCTTCTTTTATCAGGTAGATTAACAACCTCATCAGCCGCGTAAGGCCTTGATACAACTCATGTAACGAATTCGAGTGAAGAATTATGAATGCGACGCCGTGTAGATTTTCTACATGTCTTTTTAAAGAAACTATATCATTAACTGTCGAATTTACTTTTCCGATGTATATAAAAGTTTTGTAAATAGTTGTGAATTGTGTAAATAAGTAAATTATAGGTTATAGAGATGATGTCTAACATCTTTTATCTATATCTATTTGTCAAATGTTAATATCAAGAATAATGTAACGATTTTCATGTGAAAAGTCTCTTTGTAAAATTATCCGTTTAATAAAAAAATATCGCAGCAATGAATTTTTCATTTTCTCCTATTCTTCTTCCGATGTAAGGAGAGGCTGACGTCACCAAACCTGGTGCCTTGGTTGTGATTGAACCGCCAGAGGCTACTGAAGGCTCCATCGCAGATTACTTGCTTATGTAAATAAAAGTAATGCCTATTCACATTATTTCAGGAACAATCCAGCGCTGGAATAGAATAGAATAGCATTTGTTTATTAACAATATTAACATTATAAACAAGATAGTGTATGTGTGTGTGTCTGTCTAATTGTTTGTTCGTCTTTCAAGGCAAAAAATTAAAAAAAAAAACTCCGACCAGAAATAAGTACGCTAACAGCAGACCAGCTCAGTGGTTCCAGAAGACATTACTGTTTCAAATGTCAGATCCCACATATGCTTGCAAGCAAACTGAGCGTGTAACATTCCTATCACACCTAACAGACGACCTGATGACCTTGAATACCTGAACCGATTTCCACCAAACATTGTTATGAACACTCTCGACTGATGTACCTTTCAAACGAAAAAAACCGCATTAAAATCGGATCATACGTTTGGGAGCTACGATGCGACAGACAGACACATACACATTTACACACACACATTTACACACACACATACACACACGACACGTCAAACTTATAACACCCCGTCGTTTTCGGGGGTTAAAAACGGGGCGACGACTCGTCATGAGTTTTTAAGTGGAGATAGTTGAAGTGACGGAGAGTGACATAGGCTATTTTTCGTCTTTTTCTAACACAAAAATATATCATTTCCATCTCAGATTTACTGCGAGGCCGTACGTAATATTAAAAAAGACAGTCCGTCATACGAAACGTCAGCGTTTATTCTTCCATTTAACCACAACCCGAGTTGCCTCAAAGAAACGGGATTGTAATCTATCATTCCTTCAAGCTTAGTCATTTTTGTGACAGAAAGCCAACTTTTTAAGCCAACGCTTTTTCACAGTTTCTTCTGTTGGAAAAGAAAAACGTGGGTACTAATAAAGAGCTGTGAAAGATATGATTAATTAGTGTTTTGGTCGTGGTTATGTCCTTAAGTAAAATTACGAAGGATTATAATGCAGAGCAATTAGTGAAAATGTTTTCATTTTGGGTAAGTGTTTCCATAAGATCGCTAAATCTTTTAAGGGGTAGTCGTTTTTCCGTGTAAAACGAACAAACAATCAGAGAGACACACACATACACTTTCACATTAGGCCCGGGTTCGAATCCCGGTGGGGACATATCACAAAAATCACTTTGTGATCCCTAGTTTGGTTAGGACATTACAGGCTGATCACCTGATTGTCCGAAAGTAAGATGATCCATGTTTCGGAAGGCACTTTAAGCCGTTGGTCCCGGTTACTACTTACTAATGACTTACATTATAAGGGCCTTGTTCGGAGAATAAGTGACTTACAACATCTCTTAACCACTGAATTCGATGAGTATGAATTCATCAATGTATTGTCTTTCACGCACGTTAAGCTGTTGGTCCCGGTTACTACTTACTGATGTAAGTTAGTAGTCGTCACATGAGCCATGTCAGGGGCTTTTGGCGGCTCAGTAATAACCCTGACACCAGGGTTGATGAGGTTGGTATTCCACCTCACAACCCACACGATAAGAAGAACTTTCACATTCATAATATCAGTACGGATAACCTAAAACTACCACAATCACCGTCCATTGGACCACGCCAAGTCCGCAAAAAGTCATGGCTGTCATAAAAAATCAGTGCCACGTACATTTTTTACGACAACCAAAATGGCTTCTTTATGAAAAATTTATCCAATAATATTGTGTTTTACCGCTTTCCGTGGTCGTTTGGGCCTTCTAAACTGGTGTCTAGAAGAATAATAGCCGGGTTCTATGACGATGCAGCGATAGGTATATATACAACCAGTGAAGTAGCTTCGGGTTGGTTGAGACCAACTTTTTTGATTGTCTAGGTAGCAATATGACTAACGACATTAAAGACACTATATCGCAAAGCGACTGGATATCATTTCATCTAGTCTTATGTGAAAAGTTTTTGTTAGTATCATAATTTCATTTTTAGAAACTATTGGAAAACAAAAAAAGAATACCTATTATTACCTTAAACTGCGAGCTCTACCATTATTTTTAACTGTCTACCCTTATATCAGTAAAGTGTGTATTTTCTTTGTAAAAAGAATTTTGCTCTTGACTATGTATTGTCATTATATACGATGTGGTCAAATAAGCAGTGTAGTCATTTTGCGATCAAGTAAATTTCGAGGTCAATATAAAGTCTAGGTGAATTATATCTAGTCGTTTTGCGATGTAGTCTTTATTGTAGTCAGTAATCTGAGACCACGGTATGTGCCGGACTTGTAAATTAGATTCAAAACTTATATAAAAAGAGCTTTATTACGTTTTGGGAAAAAAAAAGTACAAGAAAAAAACAAGTTGAAAAGGAAAAGTATTCAGTGTCCTTGTTATTAAAAAGTTTTTAGAATAGAAAAGAAGAAAAGTTTTTAGAACATTCCTGGGAAAGGCACATCACTGGTCCTGTAGTATTTGTTTTTGCAGTTGCATCACTGCTTCTATAGGTACTGAGGAAGTACCGCGATTTATATGAAAACTTTCACTGAACAAAAGCCGTTTGATTTTCATTATTCATCAGTTAACAAAGTAAAGGTTGGGAAGCGTTGTTTATCGTTATTGTTTGAATGGCAAATTTACTGCTGCACCAATTTATTGTTCATTGGTAGGGTTTGTTGAATCACTTTAATAATTTGCTGAGATTCAACCAGGGTTTTGAATTTTAGAAATGGTCGTCTTCTATCGTGTGGGCTGTGAGGCGGATAACCAACCTTAGCAACCCTGGTGTCAGGGTTATTATTGACCCGCTAAAAGCCCCTGACGTAGCATATGTAACTACCTACGTATTTAGCATTACCCCATTTTTAACAGGATCCGCTTACCTAACCTGAAGATTTTACAGGTCCGGACTTTTACATGAGCGACTGCCTGTCTGACCTTCTAACCCGCGAAGGGAAAACCAGCCCAATACAGGTTAGGTCACATGCCTTCGAAAATGCGTTTTTCGGGAATGTGGGTTTCCTCACGAAGTTTTCCTTCACCGCTAAACACGTGGTAATCATTTATGATTGAAACATGAATTCGAAAATAAATTCGACAATCATTGGTTTAGGCCTGTGCTGGATTCGAATCTGCGACCTCAAAGTTAAAGGCAAGCGTTCTACCAACTAGGCTACCACAGCTCCAACTGTAGTAGTTGTACGTACTTCCATCATCATCATCAGCCGTACGACGCCCACTGCTGGGCATAGGCCTCCCCCAAGGATCTCCACGACGATCGGTCCTGCGCTGCCCGCATCCAGCGGTTTCCCGCGACCTTCACCAGATCGTCGGTCCACCTTGTAGCGGGCCTACCCACTGAGCATCGTCCGACGCGTGGTCGCCATAAAAATATATTTAAAAAAAATAAAATATAAGTAATTAAATGGAAATAACATAGTTATGGTGGCCAGTATAGGTACCAATCACTAGGCTTAAGTGGAGATGGGTAGGACACTTGACAAGCCAGGAAGACAACAGATGGACTGAAGCGGTTAGGGAATGGTGGCCAAGGGACATTGGCCAAACGGAAACCTATTTTAAACTAAAAAAATATCAATTTGAGTCAAAATTTTTCGAGAAAATGTGCATCTAAGTTGCGTATTTAGCAATTCAGTTACAAAATCTTATACTATACATTCCTTTCAACTTTCGCAAAGGCCGGTCATAGGATGGGTGACCACAAAAAAAATCATCTCGAGCTCCTCCGTGCTTCGGAAGGCACGTTAAGCCGTTGGTCCCGGCTGCATTAGCAGTCGTTAATAACCATCAATCCGCACTAGGCCCGCGTGATGGTTTAAGGCCCGATCTCCCTATCCATCCATAGGGAAGGCCCGTGCACCAGCAGTGGGGACGTTAATGGGCTGATGATGATGATGATACTATACAATCCATACCAATGTCATCTCCAAAGTCTTCGGGCAAGTCTGGGGCCAAGAGAAAACCCATCAAAGTGAAAAATAATAATACATAATTTTAAGTTAACGCGGTTATAATCATAATTAAAACACATAATAACGGGTTCTTACCGCGTTTAAATGGGACCACTGGATCGAGTTTAACAATCCACAAATATTATCGACAGAACGTCATTACATCCCGAGACTCGTAAAAGAGGCTATTGAAATCAGAAAACATAAAAATTTCAACAGGGAAGACGGGTTCAAATTATCGACGATGTGGAATCCAGTAGTAGGTGTTGTAAAAAGCTTGAAACGGCCTAATGTGGTGAAAAAACGTGAGGACACAGTGAGTGCGGTTTGTCGTAGTGAGTTTGGTGCGAGTTCAGATGGTTCCGAACATTCCGACATCAAAAACATAAACAAGCGGCAAAGAAAGAGGGTAGACAGATATGTCTGCCCGTAGAATATTATGGATCTACCTACTCCACTCCAATCTCATCAGTCATCCCGTGATCATGGCACTTGCAACAGTGTCGAAATATCGGGAGTCTCATATCCCCATTTAAACGCGGTAAGAACCCGTTATTATGTGTTTTAATTATAATAATACATAAACTTACCTAATGGATTGAGTAGAGACACAAGTAATAAAAAAAACTTGCAGCCACTGTTAATACCTACGAAGTACTAAGATGGATATAACAATGGAAATTTGAGAAGCAGTAGAGCTATCGTAGTTATCTGTTTGCAGGAGTAGTAGTAAAAGAGAGCGGGGTTGAACCGGCGACAGCGATTCTCATACAAATTGCGCGGGGCCTTTCCATCCTCTTTATTCTGTTTCATACATACATACATAAACTCACGCCCGTAATCCCTAATGGGGTGGGCAGAGCCACAAGTAATCAAAGACAATTACTTTCTGTTTCATGCGCTTAGCTAACCTAAAAATTCGGCAGGTCCGATTTTTACAGAAGCGACTGACTGACCTACCAACCTGCGAAGGGCAAAATATTCTAGCTCTTCTATTTTGTGAGTCTACCCATATTATTTTCTAACCAAAAACAATCTTTGAAAACTCATCTCAAATTATTCCCTTTCTATTTTTATAAGAAAACGAAAAAAATCCTTTCAGCTACAGATAATGAGCCGTTATGTATGAAAACCATCTCATTCTTATTCATGGGTATCCCACTATACTGTATATAACATATTTCGACCGTCGATTGAAAATTATGGCGGTCTCCCTCACTGTGCTTCGCGGATATACGCAACGAGTGTGGTAGCTAGTGAAAAATCCTTTGGAATTTGTGGATAACAGAATTATTGGAGCGTTTTAGGAATCTGAGTCAAAATATTTTTTACTTAAAGTTACGTGCGTCGATAAGTAATAATAAGAATTATTTAGTAATACATGACGCCACAAATAGCAACCATACAATAACATCAAGGGAAAAATACACACAAATTGACATAATTATAATAATAATACTCATAGTGTGGCCGTAACGAAAAAACATGTCCAGTCCATCCAAGTTGCAGAGATGAAGATGTTACGTTGGATGTGCGGCGTAACGAGGCTCGACACGATCCGCAACGAGTATGTGCGCGGTAGCCTCGGTGTACGTGACGTGGCTGACAAACTGCAGGAAAACCGGCTGCGTTGGTATGGGCATGTTAAAAGAAGACCGCCTGAGTACATTGGCAACGTGGCACTCGACTTCAATATTACTGGTCAGCGACGTAGAGGAAGACCTAAGCTGAGATGGTTGAGTGTCGTGGAGAAAGACATGGAGAGTTGCGGGTTATCCGAAGATGATGTCCAGGATAGGGCAAAGTGGAGGAAGAACAGTAGGAAAGCGGATCCCGGCGCAAAACGGCGGGATTCATGCTAGGAAGAAGAAGAAGATAGTGTGGTGGTGGTGGTGGACGTCCCGAATAAACGGAATTCACTCAGCGTCAGCCGCGGAAAGGAACACAAAAATATTTCTTTTTTTTTAATTTCCTACCTTCAAAAACCACTAGGGCTTTCGTTACGTCCTTCTACATAATCTCTCGTGTGGGTTGTGGGATCATTGGCCGATGTCATCAACCTAACTTTACCTAACCTCACCAAACCCGGGTGGTATATCCCCATAGGGAATCGAAACTCGGGACCTCGAGATCGAGAGACCACCGCTCTAAGTAGACTACGGACGCCGTTTTCTATATTGGGGCCGTATTTTTGGCATTTTTAACCCCCTCCCAAGGGGGGATATTGAACCTCACCAAGGGGTGATGTTGTTGTGATCCAAAGGTTCAAATACATGGTGAAGTTCAAGACTACCCCCCTCCCTATCCTATATCACGTGTATTTTTAGTACCTACCAAAAATAATTGCACGAAACGCCGCTTTTCGGTTCAGTATCGCGCGTTTGCCGAAAAAATAAATACTCGTGATATATAACTACACCCCCCCCCCCCTTATGATATTACGTGTATTTTTCATGGTGACCTATAATGATGATGAATCGTACAGCCGCAACGATTTATTTATTTATTTAAATCACAAAGACCCATAGAAATATATACCTTAACCTAAAATACATAAAACATCATCATCAGCCGACGGTACAACGTGGCACGACGCCCACTGCTGGGCAAAGGCCTCCCCCAAGGATCTTCACGACGATCCATAAAACATAATCATGTTGTAAATGTGCAAATGTCTATATATAAATAAATATAAATAAATAAATAAATAAATAACTTAACATTAATTTAACATTATGAAAAAAAAATATGAATAAAAAAAATTTTTCATAATTTAACATTATGAAAAATAACAACCACACAAAGTCCGCACTTTTTGTGTTGATGATTTGAAACTGTGTAGCTCACTGCCGTGCAATGCTGCCATACTGCAAATATTTATACGTCGCTCTCCTGAAGTAGGCAAGTGCAAAGTCGAGGCTTATACATAAAACATTAGATTGGAAAGTAATAAACTGATAACAACCTTTGGTGGAAATATTTATTCTTATTCGACAATAATAAGATAGGTAAGGTAAGGTAGGTTTATCCATCTTTGGACTTCGTATCAACAGTGGCTGCAAGTTGACTTGGATTATTTGTGGCTCTGCCCACCCCATTAGGGATTACGGGCATGAGTTTATGTATGTATGTAATAAGGTAGGTAAGTTAAAGAAAAAATTCTGGACGTGAAAGGAATTTCTATGTGTCTAACCGACTTAAAATGGAAGGATTAATCAATTTGACCCGTCATCAACATCATCATCAGCCCATTAACGTCCCCACTGCTGGGACACGGGCCTTCCCTATGGATGGGAGAATCGGGCCTTAAACCATCACGTGGGCCCAGTGCGGCTTGATGGTTATTAACGACTGCTAATGCATCCGGGACCAACGGCTTAACGTGCCTTCCGAAACACGGAGGAGCTCGAGATGAAATCTTTTTTTTTCGTGGTCACCCATCCTATGACCGGCCATTGCGCTATGACCGGCCATTGCGAAAGTTGCTTTACTTCAACAATCGCAGACCGAGCTCGTTTACCGCTGCGCCACCGAGCTCCTCAACCTAATTTGACCCGTAGATATGTAATAATGTTGGTATAACACAACCGCCATCGCCATATAGCGCGCCATCTGTTGGTCATTGACGGAACCAGCTGGTCAACTAATTGGGTCCGCCAACTTCATCGCTGGATGAGTCCCACGCTTCACTTGAGCTTTCTGTTAAACCAGCTCCCGATATAGACCATGCCGGCGTGGTCGACATTTTTTTTATTTAATAATTTAATAAGATTTATTTATTTAATTAAAAAAATATTGTTGACTGTCATCATAATACAGAGACACTTTATAGCTACATGAAGAGATACAAAAGGCATAACTTATTTCTAACAGAAATTAATGAAGGAAGAGAAAGTACTTAATGCTGTTTTTTTTTTTTTCAATCTTAAACTAACGGCCTCTGTGGTCCAGTGCTTGAGCGTTGTGCTCACGATCCAGAAGTCCCGGATTCGAATCCCGGTGGGGACAAATCACAAAAATCACTTTGTGATCTCTAGTCTGGTTAAAACATTGCAGGTTGATCACTAGATTGTCCAGAAGTTAGATGATACGTGCTTCAGAAGGTACGTTAAGCAGTTAGTACCGTTTACTACTTACTGATGTAAATACGTAGTTCTTTTGAGTCACATCAGGGGCGTTTGGCGGCTCAATAATAACCCTGAGGGTTGATGAGGTTGGTTATCCACCTAACAACCTACACGATAGACGAAGAAGAATCTTAAAACTAACCTTCTTTTAGCGCCTGAAGGCCAGAAGATCATAGTAAGAGCTTTTTACGAGATAATATATTTTTCCATTCAACTTATCCCCGAAGGAATGCAAGGGCAAATATGAAGAAGGCAGATACCCCGAAATCATCTAACTAGAAAAGTGGTGTTGGAATATTAATACGCGTTGCGAGTTATGGACCTGTTACACTGCTTATATATTATATTTTTTTATAAAAATCTTTTTTTTTTTTTTTGGAACCAATGTAGCATTTTCCGACAGAGGGACTCCAACATGATGGACTAATGTTATGGGCGATAGGCTGATCCCTTATCACCATAATGTTCATCTTATCTAGCTTACGAAATCGTATCAACAGTGGCTGCAACTTATCTTTGATTACTTGTAAAGTTTGCGGAGTGGAGTACACAATTGAAGTAAGAACTATTTGCTCATACTGTCTTGTATGGCGCGCGTTTTGCCACTTGGCACTTCCAATCTCTTTCTACTATACCATGGGTAGGCGGATCCTGTGAAAAATAGGATAACAGCAGTGCGGCACGCTGAGGGGTGAGGGTATGGTATCCCGACGTGCCGGCAGAGTAGGGGAATGATTGGTGAAAAAGTAGAAGCAACAGCAAGCAGTAATATATATATAGTTTATTAAAAACACTTCACAAAACTTAGTAACATAGTCACAATAATAATAGTTCACAATATACACATTTCAAAAAGATTCAAGACTAAGGATTTAGAGGGCACGGCCCTAAACGGTATAATACACTTCTTGTTTTTTTGAAGGTCGGAGATTCAGTGAGTCAAAAGTGAGTAGAATGAAAGGAAAAGCGAATGGAATGGAATGAGAATTTCGTAATTTAAAATGATGATGGTCCGAACAAAAGGCCAGTATGTGCAGAGTTTGTACTCTGCTACAGCAGTGTAGCAGCACCAATGAATTGGGGCAGCTAGTCTACCGGAAGATGGAATGGCACAAGATATTCTTATCGCAATGTGAAGGTTAATAATATATTCATAGCGTTATTGTTTTCTTTTCCTTACCCTTTTTTGGGTCTTCCTTCATAACGTTACGTTTAAGATGTGGGCCAGATTACACAATACAATACAATACAAGTATACTTTATTGCACACAACATACAAAACAAATTTACAAAGATGATGATAGATACAGTACAATCTGGCGGCCTTATTGCTAAGCAGCAATTTCGTCCAGGCAACCAGTGGAAAGGAAACATTATTACAATTTGGTGCGGGACAGTGCAACATCTTGTATAAAATAATAAATACTATAAATAAATAAACAAATAAAAATAAATAAATAAATAAAAATAAAATAGAAATATATAAATATAAATACATACATACATGGGTTGTTCTTCTTTTTTATCGACAATGATCTGTCCTTCGTTCTGCTTCTGATAAGTTATGTTTTAGAATTTTATTTAATGTTTTGATTGTCCAAAAATATAGTTATCTTATTATACTCAAAATACAAGCAAAATACTAATCGGTTCCTCAATTAGTTATTAACGTAGCTTGATCGTTTTTCACAAAATTATGTGACAGAGTGGTAAATTGAAATGCTGTCTCCGATGAAAAGGGCCACTCTGTCACAATATTTTTTGGAATGCGCCTGCAAAGAAAAGTATGTTACCAAGATAAAGAGAACCACTAAATAGTCCTCTACAGACACATCTTTATATGATGTTTTAAAATATTTATTGCCGTTATAATTTTAAAGATGTTAAATCCGATAAATCGAGAAAATGTCTTTTTATTGTCGATAAAAAAGAAGAACGACCCACATATACCCATTTATATCAGACGTATATATTATTCACAGCAGTAATATACGTAAGTAATACGTTTTTACAATAAGATTCTCATTGACATTCAGGATTTACCTTTGAACAGTTGTAAGACTTTGTAAAGTATAAAATGTTATTATAAAGTTAGTGTTTATTTGGAAGACTGTCTGGGAACTGATTTTCGGCACCCAAATTAATAAATTCAATAGTTTATGCCTTTTTTAAACGTCTAAGGCCCTGTTCCGAGGTCTTTCTTCCAGCTTCTTTTTCTACTGAATAGAGATATTTTTGAATTTAAATATCATTCCAGGAAGCTACGACGAAAATGTAAATTTTTATGACGTGATTTGCTCATTATGGCTTTGACTACTTGACTGGACAAATGGGGAGTCTTAAGGGATAACAAGCCTGAGAGGATTAATTCCACGAAGCACAGTCACTAGAGCTTAAATCATACATGTACCTTAGTAATTGATTTTTAGTGTGATTGCTTTTGTTTAATATACAGGCGTTTATTCAATATTGCACATAAGAAACGTTTAATGTTTCTATTTAATACTACTTCGGTAGGAAGAAACAAAATTGAAACTGATAGTAGATACCCATCGACAAGTATAAGCAATGCTAGGAGTAATCAGTCATTTGATAGATGACTTTTAATTTTTCTTCATTTTCGGGCTTTTCCATGCTTCAGAAGGCATGGTTGTGATCGTGGCTATTCTTAAGTAAGTGTTTTAATTTTATTAACGGCCTTCGTGGTCCAGTGGTTGAGCGTTGGGCTCGCAATCCGAGGTTCTGGGTTCGAATCCCGGTAGAGACATGTCACAAAAACACTTTGTGAGCCCTGGTTGGGTTAGATATTGCAAGCTGAACACCCAATTGTCCAAAAGCACGATGAACCGTACTTCGGAAGGCACGTTAAACTGTTGGTAAGCATATAGTCGTTACATTAGCCATGTGAGGGGCTTTGGGTCGTTCAATAGTAACCCTAACATCAGGGTTGATGAGATCGGTAATCCACTTCACAGCCCACAGGATAGAAGAGACCTTAACGTTTAGTGGTGGATAATGTAAAAGGCTAAATACATTTTTGTCTAAAAACAATTTGATATCTTTATTTTAAATAAAATTTTAATTGGAAATTTGATCGACAGTGAGCGAAGAAAGTAACAAAATTGTTCGTGGTATCAATAATTAACCTTTAGAATTTGACTCCTTGTTCTTTTGAAGGGTTTCCCTGATCAGGGCACGTAGGTTGTTTCTGAAGATTGTTCAACAATAAAATAATATAAAGAATAACACGAAAAATAACAGCCTCCGTGGTCTAGTGGTTAGAGCGTAAGGCTCACGATCTGGAGGCCCGGGTTCGATTCCCGATGAGGACGTTGTCGAAATCACTTTGTGAAACTGTCTGTTTGGTAAGGACTTTTCAGGCTTGAATCACCTGATTGTCCGAAAACGTAAGATGATTCCGTGCTTCGGAGGGCACGTTAAGCCGTTAGTCCCGGCTATTAGCCGTAAAAACACCTCCACCAAACCTATGCCCAGCAGTGGGCGTCGTACGGCTGATGATGATGATGATGATGGTAGACCTAGGTCAATGTGCAGATTTTCATTGCAACCGTTCGCCAATACAGTTGATTGAATAACAGATTTAGTTTATTTTTATAAAGTATTGGCAATTATACTTTAAACTGTTCTCCGTAATTATGTTTCCTAGTCTAACAGAAAACTGCGTAACCTATACAAAACGTGACAAATTTTCAAGTCATCCGAAATATGAAACGTTTTCTCGGTATGAGGCGCTTACAGGGGTCAAAAATAGCAACCCAAGCACCAGTTAAGGCTCACCAAATTGTCCATACAAATCGTTTCGTGCCGAAGCTTTGTCATCCAAATGACACCTCAATTGTAGCCCCAATATTATATCGTCACTGGAAAGGCAAAATTACGTAAGCGCCAAAATAGGTATTTTGGGTTTTTTATATATTCGGAATCAGCGTTTCATTCTGCGTCGATCTGTCTGGGTAGCATTGCGATACGAGCACTTTTTTGGCGCTTACGTAAATTTGAAAATAGTTGACTTTTTTCAATTCCAGTTTCTTAAACGACAAGATTTTGGTGTTTTTTTCGTGACTGGTGTATAAGTAATATTGTGGTCCTACATAATAACTACATATTAACTTTAAGTAAATTTGGCATTCTATAGTTTGAAAAGTATCATTTTATTAGTAATTTTGGACTACTGAAAATAAAAAATAGACTATGTATAAGTCATTTTTATTTACAGCTTTTAAAATAAGTAAGGCGTATAAGAAAAAAATGTCCTAGCATGTTTATGCAGTGAATGGCGAATAAGTAATTTTGACTTACAGTATTTAGAATAAGTAAGGCGTGTACGTAAATTTGCCTTCGCATTTTTATGCTGTTATTAAGCAAGTTTGTGGGCTAGCAGTAAGTTTCCCAGGAAGTTATTTTTTAACAATAGATCTAAAAGTAAAACTATTTTAGAATTGATTTTATAATTTATTAGCGACCCGGCTTCGCTCGGATGCAATGCTGAGGAAAAATGAAATTATTTACGACATCACATTAAAATCCTCAAAAATAACAGTATTTCTACACTATTTATTGGATGTTATTATACATACCTATAAACTTTCCTCTTGAATCACTCTATCTACTAAAGAAAATTGCATCAAAATCCGTTGCGCAATTTTAAAGATTTAAGCGTACATAGGGATATAGGGACAGAAAAAGCGACTTTGTTATACTTTTTAAGTTCTGTCGTTTGCATATTTAGCGCCAATTTTGAATTGAGAACTCTAAATTCAAATTTGTTGGAATTTCGAATATCAAAACAATTGAAAGCATTAGGATTAATGCAATTGTTTAGTCACAGCGTTGGTTTGAATCTGTCAGATCATGTCCGAAAATGAATCTTACAAAGAAAAATTTTCTATAACTTTCGAAGAGGCCTACTGCGACTTCAGTGTTTCAAACAGTTAAAATCTCTATTCCACGATGAAGTGCCATGTCTGCAAGCCATCGAACGCTGGTATTTAGAATTCGAGCGTGGATATCCGCCTTCACTGAAGATAATATCGTTGCTGTGAGACAACTAATCCTCAAAAATCGTCATGTGACATACCGAGAATAGAGGCGTTATTAGGCATTTCAGGGACAACCATTTAAACGATATTGCATGAGGCACTTGGTGTGAGAAAACTAGTTTGCCGTTGCATCCCGCATTTTCTGACGATCATAAGGTAGCCCGCGTCAGATGGTGTAAGAAAACTCTTCAGAGGTTCAACCGAGGAGAGTCAAATCACGTGTACGACATCATCAGTGGTGACGAATCTTGGATTTATGCTATTATCCTGATTCCAAACAACAATCCACAGTTTGGGTCTTCCAAAACGAGTCAAAGCCGACTAAAGTTGTTCGCTCTCGAAGCACTTCAAAGAAGATGGTGGCTACCTTCGTGGAGAAAATCGGTCATGTTGCGACAATTGCACTTGAAGATCGTAGGACGGTTAATGCAGATTGGTATACCACAATTTGTTTACCACAAGTCATCGCCGAACTTCGAAAATGTAACCCAAAGCGACGCATGATGATGCGCAGGAGTGCAGGATGCTGCACCATGACAACGCAAGCTCACACACCGCTCGTCAAACGATTATTTGAAGCAGGAAAACGTAGAAATTCTTGACCATCCTCCATACAGTCCTGACCTAAGCTCCAATGATTTCTTTACATTTCCTAAAATTAAAAAAGAAACTCTTCGCGGTCAAAGGTTCCAGTGCGGTGAAGAAGCGGCCAACGCTTTCAAGTCAGCCATTTTGAACACTTCTACTTTGGAGTGGAATAAATTTTAAATAATACCTGGTTCGAGCGAATGGAAAAGTGTATTAAACTTCGTGGTAAATACTCTTAAAAACAATAAGGGGAATTATTGAGGAATTAAAAAGACTTGACCCTTCCAGAGACTTGACTCGACTTAGAGCCACGTATGCTTGTCCTAATTCAAACAATTTTGAGCCCAAATATACTACTGCATGGTCGACTGTGCTGCCCTGCATATGTTATGTTATGTTAGTGGGCTCTGTTTTCCGCATTTAGACTCTAAGGTGGCCCATTATGCGTGTAATTGTTGACTACGTAAGCCAACCTATCTCCTTCCAGAAGCTCAGAAGCCTCCTGGGGATTTCACAGGCTTCGCGGAGCGACCCCACCCAGCGATCCACTGTGCTGCCCTGCATATTATGGACGGTGGATGACAATGACAAAATTAAGGGCAACATCCTTCTTTCAGTCATTTTGTAATATCGTCCATCTTGGATTTGAAATTTTGACATAATGACAGTATTCTACTAGTGTAGTCCTATCTTTGATACCCATATTGAGGGGGTTGTGGAAAAATAATATTTTTATTAATAATTACATATTATGTAATCCCCCATTATGTACCGGCTGCCATCTTAGATTAATAATGTTATTGATTTGATTATATTGTATTGACATCGGAATTAAAGGTGCGTACCAAATTTCAGATCAATCTGACAACAGGAAGGTACTTAAATTGCAATATCTAATTTTGATACAAATATACCGTACGGGTTTAGCTAAATAAAACCGTTTAACCCTTTCACGGACAGAGACCATGGGTCATTGGTGGTTCATAATAGGTAGTATGGCACCTTGGAATCGGAACGTCCGTATACGTTCTGTCTTTGAAAGTGTTAAAAAGAAACTTTTACAAACAGATAACGGGTTGTACGCTATTATTTATATTTTATGAAACTTTATTTCTGGCACTTCAGTATTTTAATAGCCATTTTTATAAATCAATTGAAGTAATAAGTAGTTTAAGGAGGTATTAAGAATAATTATTTGTCTCTTACGTCTTTTTACCCATGTAAGATATTACAAAAACTTACTTTAAATAATTTTTGGTGAACTGACATAATCAATCGATCACTTTGTAGGCAATTTTTACATAATGAGAGCAGATGTGTAAAAGTCGTTACAGTAACTTTTACTCCGCTAACATTACAGTATTATTATATTTAAAGAAATATTGTCGTTCTCGTATGCATTGTCGTAAGAGCTGTAAGTAATTTTGCTTCCAAATAATATTTTAACCAGATGGCGGTTAAGTAAATTTGCTTTACTGTAAACTGAAGTCATTTTTACGTAAGCGCCACTATATCCTAAAATAGCAATCCAACAGTTATAATATGTATTGCTGGACATAGAAAATTAAAAAACAATGTAACCTTACTTTGACATCATCTAAATTGGATAATTGGGTAAAAAGTTATGATAAAAAAACGAAAAAATGAAACTTTAAACGGCTTTTTCTCGAAATGGCCTTTTGGCGCTTACGTAATTTTGCCTTTCCAGTGACGATATCAAAATTTATCCTTCCAACCGTATTTCTTATAACACTAGAAAGATCAGTTTTGGGTGGCATATGTCAGTGTGAGAAAATGTACTTTATTTTATTTGTAAATATAGTTTTGTGTCGATGTTGAAATGCTGTCTGTAACACGCATGGTAGTTAAGAAAAGCACTTTCAGA
Organism: Pectinophora gossypiella; assembly: GCF_024362695.1. Lineage (NCBI taxonomy): Eukaryota > Metazoa > Arthropoda > Insecta > Lepidoptera > Gelechiidae > Pectinophora > Pectinophora gossypiella. The sequence goes on from NC_065423.1 coordinate 12,107,290, forward strand.
CTTTATCGGCGACGGTCTTAGATTCTTTTTTGAACTGATACCGGACAATGGATTCCAGTAATGAACCTTTCCCGGAAGTAGCTTTTCGGGGAGAAAACCCTACTTAATTAAATTTTTTGTCCGGGAATAAGTACCCACATGAAATTATTGCAGTGACGCGGATGTCCTTGGCCGAATCTTCTTGATTATTAATAGTCTTAAGAATCTTAAACTAGACAGGCTGATTTAAATTTTGTATATTTTTTACAATAAATACCAGACAGTATTTTTAATTTGTCAGAAAATTTTAAAGCTCATGTGAAGCTTACTTTATGTAAAAAAGCTTATCATAAGATTAACGATTACCTAAATAATATAAATGCCTGGTAATAATTGTGTTTCTCTAGTAATTAAATAACTTGTAATGTATACTGTATTCATTTATAGGAAATAACATGTGTTGCTGTTGCAGATTCTTGTCAATTCTTCTCCTCAGCCATAACACTCTTAAATAACAATCTTAGATAACATAACATTTCATCGGCGGTTATCGCCTTTTAGAAACGATATAAGAAGAAATAAAATTGTATTTGTATATACTAGCAAATGTTTATAAAACAAACCTTAAGTATAACTATGTTAACTTTGGAAAGTAACATTTACAATACATCAATAAAAATATTTTAAAATTTTATACCAAGGAATAGATGAACTAAGTACTCACGCTTCACTGAGCTTTCTGTTAGACCAACGTGATAGGTGAGCCGTGTCTCCGCCTATGATGGTCGAGCCAACTGCGTTAGTGAAAACTGCACTTTAAATTAATAACTCATTGGTGCAACTCCGGTACTAGGGTATGAACCGCCTTCCCCGAGAAGCAAGCCAGTGAACCACAGGGCAACAGTGAGTTTTTAGGTATTTCAATTTTATCATGATGGATAAAAATTAATATTATACATCATACAGGATGTTAGACACTCTACCGAATACTGAGGGGGATGATTCAGCTCATTGATTATTTTGCAAAAGTAAGCAAAATAGGTATATAATAAAAAACACAACACTTTTTGTAATACAATTTTAAGCAAAATGCCTATTTCATATACTTCTTCTTCTGCCAAGAGGTCAGTACTCGTGTTCTGCGGTCTCAATACAGACACAAGTTGTATTTAAGCCATTGTCAAAATTAACGCTTGCCTCTAATAACTGATTTCCCATGTGTATAAAAACATTTAATAAATTACCGAATACTTTCAAAGACTGCAAACTCAATAAGTTTCGCGTAGCAGTTAAACTCTGGCTTGCAGATAGATGCTTTTACAGCATAAAAGAATATTTAGATTACAAATAACAGGTTTTAAGTGTATAATTGAAAGCATGTATTAAGTGTGTAGATTATTTGTAAAATTGATATTATTATTTGTTATTGTTTTTAAATAATCTGTGTGTATGCCTGAAAAGGCAGTATTTGGTGATACTCAATGAAAAATAACAGCTGCTTGTAACCTAAATACCATGCACAGAATAAACTTCATTTCGTTTCAAATTTCATTTCATTTCATTTCATTTCTATCGTGTGAGTTGTAAGGTGAATTACCAGCTTCATCAACCCTGGTGTCAGGGTCGCCAAAGGCTCCTGACATGACTCATGCAAGGACTACGTACATACATCAGCAAGTAGTAACCGGGACCAACGGCTTAACGTGCCTTCCGGAGAACGGGTCGTCTTACTTTCGGACAATCAGCTGATCAGTTAAAAACAAAAAAAAACATAAATAAAGATTCCTGACACCCAATTACCTCAGTGAGCTATCTTTTAAGGAGCAATGTATACGTTTTTACAATAAGATTCCCATTGACATTCAGAATTTGCCTTTCAACTGTTTTAAGACAGTAGTTAAACAAAAACTTTACAAAAAAGGTTATTATAAAGTTAGTGATTATTTAGAAGATATGAATGCATGGGATTAACTGTCTCAGAACTGACAGCTAAATTACTCAATTGTATACCAATATTTTATGTTTATTTAATTATTTTTTTTAAAGAACGTCTAGGGCCCTGTGCCGAGGTTTTTCTTGCAGCTTCTTTTCCCCGGCTATACAGGTTGTGAGAAGCTGGAGTAGTTTTAGGCGGATGAGACGTTCGTTATGTAAAAATTGACGATTCAAAGTGTAACTATGTTACCTACTGAATAAAGATATTTTTGAATTTTGAATTTTTATCTCGCACCGTCACAGAGTAATGAACGCTGTTAAGCTGTATCGTCAGACACGGCTCAACGGTTCAAGGGCAAAGAAAATTAGTTTTTTTCCATGACATCGTTCCGTGGTTACATCGTGGAATGAGGGAGAAAGAAAATTGCGTTAGAAGAAACATCTACTTACATAAAATTACGTCCGTAAATATTAATTGGGTAGGCAGAGCTGCGAGGAGGAAATCGGAAGACAACATACTTTTGAGGTCCCGGGTTCGAATCCTAATGGGGACATATCACAAAAATCACTTTCTGATCCCTAGTTTGCTTAGGACATTACAGGCTGGTCACCTGATTGTCCAAAAAGTACAATACAATACAATACAAACAATACAAATACACTTTATTGCACCAAAATAAAAAGAAATAATTACAAAAAGTCTCTTAACTAAGTACAAATAAAAGTAAGATGATCCGTGCTTCGGAAGGCACGTTAAGCCGTTGGTCCCGGTTACTACTTACTGATGTAAGTAAGTAGTCGTTACAGGAGCCTTGTCAGGGGCCTTTGGCGGCTCAATAATAACCCTGACACCAGGGGTTTTTTTTTTTAATTATTGAATACAACGAAAAATTATCAAAAAAAGAATAAAATAACACCGCTAAACCCCTCACGGGCTTGTCTCTGGTTAATAAGGTAATTAACAACCCACACGATAGAAGAAGAAAGAATAGGGTAATTTCCAACTAGTGAAATCAGTTACTTTTTACTAAACGTCGAAACACGAAATTACTATGGAATTTGTATGAAAAAGCACACTGTGACGTCATAGAAAAACGTTATAAAATTCCGGACTTATTATTACGTTTTTCTTGATTAAAATTCATAAATAAATTAAATAGAAAAAGGAAAATATTTTTCGTTAGTTTCAGATCTGTCTTTATTTAGTAATCAGTATTTCATAATTTATCTTGAACCTAGTGCAGTCATGAGCAATATTATGTACCCACTATAGAACCCTGTCGCACTATCATATTTGACATTTAATGAGACTTACGGTTTAATTTGTCAAAAAAGTTAATGTGACATTGTTTCAAAGAGTATACATATTAGTACTCGTGACCGTACGACCCAATAGCACCTACTTCGAAGAAAACGGTAAGTCGCGGAGGGTTATTCTGCAATAATGATTATATTTCAAATTGAAAATTCTGAAAGCTCAATCTAATGAGCATTTTATTCGCCCCCAGTCCACCTTCAAACTTAACAAATTTTTTTTTTTAGCCATAAATTCAAATACAATATTTTTATTTTTATACAAATTCCATTATTCGACGGTAACGTTTAGGTATGTATCTGTGTGCCCATTGGCAAAGGCCTCCCCAAATCTATTCCACTCCTCTGCATTTAGCCGTTCTAGTCCAGGTTCTACCGGCCACTCTGACGATTTCGTCCTCCCATCATCATCATCATCATCACCAGCCCATTAACGTCCCCACTGCTGGGGCACGGGCCTTCCCTATGGATGAATAGGGAGATCGGGCCTTAAACCACCACGCGGGCCCAGTGTGGATTGATGGTTATTAACGACTGCTAATGCAGCCGGGACCAACGGCTTAACGCGCCTTCCGAAGCACGGAGGAGCTCGAGATGAAAACTTTCTTTTTGTAGTCACCCATCTTATGACCGGCCTTTGCGAAAGTTGCTTCAACAATCGCAGACCGAGCGCGTTTACCGCTGCGCCACCGAGCTCCTCAGTGGAAACTGCACTTAAGATAAATTAATAACTCAATGGTGAAAGTTTTTACGATTTATGATGATTTAAAAAATACTACTTACTAGATCTGGTTCAAACCAATTTTCGTTGGTAGTTTGCATGCTAATCTACATTATATATATTTTTTTAGTTTTATCTTCCTCCTATTTTAGAAGTTACTGGGGGGAGGACACACATTTTACCACTTTGGAAGTGTCTCTCGCGCAAACTCAACCTCAATACCATTTTGAAAGACCTATCCATAGATACCCCACACGTATGGGTTTGATGAAAAAAATGTTTTTGAGTTTCAGTTCTATGTATGGGGACCCCAATTTTTTTTTTTCTATCATTGCGTAAAAATTTTAATGCGGTTCATAGAATACACATATTAATCAAGTTTCAACAGTATAGCTATTATAGTTTCGAAGAAAAGTGGCTGTGACATACGGACGGACAGACAGACGGACGGACATGACGAATCTATAAGGGTTCCGTTTTTTGCCATTAGGCTACGGAACCGTAACTAGGGCCTTACAAATAAACCTGGTGTAACTTTTTAAACCTAACATAAAATATGAATAAGCAAAATCTCCACAAATTAACTCCGAATAACGTATACTAAGCATAACCTTGGTGTAACTATACTATACCTAAACTAACTAACCCTTTCCCTGTACGGTCATTTTATCGGTTCTGACGATATAAGAATTATGTCATTTTGTCGATTGGTCCTAATATGTAAACCCAAATAATGTTATGTCGTTCTGTCAAAATACGAACGAAATCACGTGCCACGCATGTTAGGGAAAAAACAAACTTATCGATTTCAACAACAGTTATTAAAGCGATCGATAATTTTATAACTTTGCACATGTTAACCCTGCTGGTTTAAGCTCGAAATAACCTCGCAATAACCTAAAACTGACTGACATTGACGGAGTTGACAAAGGTGAAATTCTGGTGATATGTTTGGTTTGCTTTCGAAATTTTTAAATTATTAATATGTTATATAATTATATGCGACGGTAATAACAGCAATAGAAGAAGTAGACACTAATTAATTTTATCTCTGGTGTAGTAAAGTGCATTTTTCACAAACACAACACACGTTTTCGCTCGGTGAGGTGTGGGTACTTAGTTCATCTTATATGGATACTTTTATAATTCACCTTACGTATTATCTTTATTGTTATAATTGTGATGTTGCAGTGTTATTACCTATTCTCTATTAATATTTATGCATACCTAATATATAATGGTTCAAATATATTTTGTTTATATATGTAACTCTATCTGATAGATACCTACATTGCTTATTTGCGCTATGAGTCATGTCAGCTTCGCGGGATCCAACAGACGGAAAATTAAGGAGCGACTGAAAAACAGCGTCTGTTTCTTCGTAAATAGACACAATGCTGAGTTCGTGTCCTATTCACTGCTGTGCCACAAAATGTACTGAGTTTTAAAAATTGTTTATGATATTTTGTTGTTTTTACTCTGTTTGTAACACTTCGTATGTAATGTGTCACAATTTGTTGAATAAACATTCTCTCTCTCTCTCTCTCTCTCTCTCTCTCTCATCTTGCGATGAATGTATCTCTGACTATCCCAATAGGGATATACTCGTGAACTTTTGTTATGTTATGCTCACGCTGTGCTAATCAAAATTTCTTATTTTCGACTCATAAACCAACCCACTGATCTAATCATCCAACGTTGAGCCTCCTCAAACCGCGTTCCATACCCCACCTACTCAGCATTATGCAGGAAGGCCTAATCTCCATTCCAACACATAAGCATCACCTTGATTAAACTACCTCAGAGAATTCAGGCCTCCTCACCCTCTCTGGGGAAATTACAGGCCTTCACTCTGAGTATTGTAAGACTCAAGAAACTGTGTTTTATGGTAAATAAAATAGGAACTATGAATATAGATTATTTAGTATCGTTTTTGAGATCAGTAAAGTAATGAAAAAATAAATAAAAAATAAAAATAATTACTATAAATAATACAACTACAGCTAATATATTACTATATATAATAATAATTATTATTAATTATCATTTTTTATCTTTTGTTTCGTGTTCGTTGTTTAGTACATAATAGCTCCGATTCCTGCAGACACCTCCTAATTTTTATTAAGTCTTTTTCTTATCCGCCGAAATGGAAAGGGACAGATGATTGACAATTGTTAATTTTAAAATGAATGAATAACCCGCGCGAATAAAACAGACATCTCGCGTAACACGTGTAACACGTGATGTTTACTTAAGTCTGTCGGGTTATTGGCAAATATACACTTTTGGGAGGGCTTTTTAATTAAATGTCTTTTTCAATGGCAACATTGTAACACTTTCGCGACAGTCGCGACTTTTTACATAATGAACGTCTCATCCGCCTAAAACTACTGCAGCTTCTTACAACCTGTAATGCCGGGGAAAAGAAGCTGCAAGAAATACCTCGGCACAGGGCCCTAGACGTTCTTTAAAAACATCATAAATATTGTTAGAGAAGTAATTAATTTGGTTGCCTAATATCAGTTCCCAGACAGTTAATCCTATGAATTCATAGCTTCTAAGTAATCACTAACCTTATAATAACCTTTTTTGCAAAGTTTCTGTTTCATTACCGCTTTAAAACTGTTCAAAGGTAAATTCTAATGAGAAAAAAAAACTCATTTCATTTTTTTTTAACTGCTTTTTACACGAACTTCCTTAGAGATGAAAGTACCTAATGGGCAATTACAGATTCAAAATTGAGCGTTTAGGTAAAGGTCTACCTTGCAATAAGTATTTACCATAGAATACATACATACATACATAAACTCACGCCTATTTTCCACCGGGGTAAGCAGAGAGACTATAGAATTCCATTTGCTTCGATCCTGACACACTTCTCTTGCTTCGTCCATATTTATCAATCGCTTCATACACGCACGCCAGTTCAGAGTAAATCGTACCAAACCTTTTCTAAGCACATCTCTAATTTGGTCAATGTAAGTCCTTCTAGGTCTTCCTCTGCCAGCCACTTAAACAATAAAAATTACAACTTATACAAGCAACACTGTTCGCCAGCACCAAAACAAGCTTGGAATGAGCTTGATTCACCCCGTAACAAGTGTATTGACTTAATCTAGCCTATAAGATCTCACTGCTGGGCAAATGTCATCCCATCCTCTTATCCTTTTTCGCGGTCTCAAGCAAGCGTCCAAGTCGTCATGCTAACTCAAACCACACAATATTACAAGATTAGAATCGATTTAATTGACTTTAACTATAGAATAAATAATATTACTACGTCACAGAAGGGACACTCCGTCTTATACCGATGCAAACCTCGACCGAGCTTGATTTACCTCGCCCCTATGGGGCCACTTTTTACCCGACTGCGGCGAAGGAAAAAGGAGGGTTATGTGTTTCACCGCTATGTATGTATGTGTTTGTGTGCATGTATACAATACAATACAATACAAATACACTTTATTGCACCAAAATAAAAAGAAATAAATACAAAAAGTCTCTTAGGTGCGGAAAATGTAAAAAAAATGTATAATGTAATTTAATATAATGTATGTATGTGTGTCTTTTAGCTATGGTCTATAACCACCTGTACTAAGACAATCTGTCGTGTTTTATATATATCAAAAATCATTTATATTTTTATATACACGTCCCACTGCTGGGCACAGGCCTCCCCTCTATCAACCGGAGGGGGTATGGAGTATTCTCTACCAACGCTGTTCCATTGCGGGTGTTTGTTTACCACGGCATGCGACCACGGCTATCTTCTAAACATCACTATTCGGAAGAATTTCTGAGAAATATACCTATTTTCTTGTTACATAATTTTTAAGCGTGATTTTCCCGTAGTCGGGTTCTTTTTTTATTTTTGTTTTTTATTTAGTTTTTAAACTTAATATTTTTGTCAATTGGTGCCATAAGCCGATAAGGAGCAACGGAGCATGCGCGGACGGATTGTCTCGCTCACACGCACTGCGTAAGATAATAAGTCATTGGGGTCAAACAATAAAAAGTTTTTCACAAAACACGACTCAAATCACCATAGTAGAAGCAAGCAACATTTCGTCCCTTAGCTTACAACACCGCTTAAGTCATTTTTACCAACTTTACAGGAGACGAAATAAAATGTCTTATTTAAAATATCTGTAAGTAGATTTTTTTATTGCTACTTAATACATACTCTAGTTAGCGGTTAATAAATAATTATTTATACTTATTTTGACGATTTACTTTATTTTAACCTTTATTTTCTTAATATTTATTAGGAAAAATATTTTCCTAATAAATATTAATCATAATTTTAGCAAGCATAATTTCTTACGAAGGTAATTAATTAGTTTGACATGAGACACTAAAGAAACTATATTCAAAAGAATTATAATATCAATATTCATTTCTTCATCAAACGTGTACGATAGAATAGAACCAAATAAATATTAAATATTAATAAGTATATATAATAATAAATAATTATAATTTACTAAGTAATATTTCTACGGGTAGGTAAAAAATATTATACCGCGTATCAATAAACATTTTATTTAGGTTGTAAAATAAATACATATTTTATTTTCTTGATTTCATAAATTATCATGTTTATTGTTTATTAAATTTTATTTTATTTTATTTGCGGCACAAAATAATAAAATAAACTGTTTTACTAGCTATCTCTCAAACAGGGCCGGTCGGGCAGTAATTATATGGATTGCAAATTAACTGACCTGAGGTTCGCCTTTACAATAAATCTTTCCACGGAATTAATGGGAACATCAATATTATCACCCTCCTTTTAATAAAAAGCAGTCAGCTAATTTATTATGTAGTACAAACTTTTTAAGGGAATTTCCTCTCTTGTTTCTTACTTTATACTTAGTCATTCGGGAGTTCCTACTTTTTAGACTTCCGGACCTCAAAAGGAAAAACGGGAACCTTAAAGGATCAGTTTGTTGTCCGTTTGTCAACACTATTTTACTGGGAAACGCGGGCAAATCTCGGCTCAGAGCGTCATATGAGAGGATTTTTAAATTGTTTTCATAGGAATACATACATTATTCTACTTCTTAAAGGTCAAATTGATAATGTCCTTATTTTTAAATTGATTAAATAAATAGGTTTTGACACGCAAATCGCGCCTAGATAAGTGTGACAAATATGTTCCGTTTTGCACTTTTAGGGCATAACACTAAAAATGATAAACGACATGGACCCAGTCCAGTCATCATAGCAATTTATATCCTACGTGACTTGGCATATGTTACAATGTACAATGTTTTTTGGATAATAGTACAATGCCTCACTGTTTAAGGGTGGTATTAACAAACGAATCTCAGCTTCGAGACTGCCCTCAAGATCATGCTCAAGTCTCTGTTTTTATATGAGAACTGTCACATTGACATGATCTTGAGGGCAGTCTCGAAGCTGAGATTAGTTTATTAATACCACCCTAAGAATAGGTTTCTACTAGCGATGCGCCGAATAATGACTTAACCATGGTTGAGACCAGGGGGATTAATATGGCCACACCGAAGCAATTCATCTAAGAGAGAAAGCAATGTTGCAATTTGACATTTGCGCATATAAAAGTAAGCGCGCAGTGCAAACAAAATAAATGTCAAATAGCAATATTGCTTTCTTAGATGAATTGCTTCGATGTGTCCTTTTTAACCCCCTGGTATGCTCAAAACTGACAGCTAGCATTTCAAGGTTAGCCCAGCTGACGTCATCCCACTCTGCGTTGCCATTTCGTAAAAAATAAATTACCCACGTCTAATGTTTTTAGGGATCTCTGCTACAATGTTTAGTTAAGGTATTTTCTGTTTTGTTTTTTATTATTATTTTTATTTTTCATTGTAAATTTTTACCTATTTTAGTTATAAGACTAAAATTATAAAATTTACTTTACAAGAAAAAATTGTAATTTTAGTAAAAGATTTACGTGTAGTTTTAATATTTTTTATATAATATATGTAAGAAATAATATTAATTAAATACATTAGTCAGTAATTCTTTTAATTTTCAATAATAAAATTTACGTCCTTGGAATGTTGGAGATACTACTTGAATGGTAACACTTACGTCATCAAGGGATAGCAATGTCGGCTTGACATAGGATTGAGCACATCTTTGGTCTTCTTATACCATGGATTTAAGCGAATAAACGAATTCTGAATAAGTATTATTCGACTTGGTTTGAAACATTCGGCCAAAAATTTATAGTAAACCCGCAAAGATTGTGTAATTTTGCTAAAACCTTCTCAAGAAGTAACTGACTATAAAAAATAATTTTATGTATATTCTCATACAGTGTGATAGTCTTCTTCATCTATCGTGTGGGTTGTGAGGTGAATTACCAACCTCGTCAACCCTGGTGTCAGGGTTATTATTGAGCCGCCAAAGGCCCCTGACATGGCTCATGTAACGACTACTTACATCAGTAAGTAGTACCCGGAACCAACGGCTTAACGTGCCTTCCGAAGCACGGATCATCTTACGTTTTGGACAATCAGGTGATCACCCTGTAATGTCCTAACCAAACTAGGGATCACAAAGTAATTTTTGTGATATGTCCCCACCGGGATTCGAACCCGGGATCTCCGGATCGTGATCCTAACGCTCAACTACAACCATGCCTTCTGAAGCATGGAAAAGCCCTAAAATGAAGCCACAATAAAAGTCACCTATCAAATGACTGATTACACCCAGCATTGCTTATACTTGTCGATGGGTATCTTTTATCAGTTTCAATTGTTTCTTTCTACCGAAGTAGTACCTATTAAACAGAAACATAAACGCCTGCATATTTAACAAAGGCAATCACACTAAAAATCAATTACATTGTTGCTCTTACATAAATTACAGGCGCTTAGCAACAGTATCAAGTTCCCAAGACTGAATGTCAACTTTTTGCCATCATCTTCCGCAACTGACGAAGTTATCTCGTTAAATGCACCAAGAGTTTGCGGGACGAGGGCCTAACTTCGAAACCGTCGACCAGTTTCGCAAGACCTCTGAGAAACAATTCTGTTGCTTAACTGAAATCTCTTTTGTAGGTTCCAAGGTAGTTGCAGAAGGGTCAAAATGTTCTGGCCGAGGATGTGCTATCTCATAGCGAAATTAAGGTGCTTCATCATAATTTTCTATTAGTTAAATGAGTTGGTGGGCACTCGAAAGTGATGGCCAAGTTGGCATTTCTCGACATTTTCATTAAGCAAAGTCCTTAATGTTTTCACTTACAGTCAACAACAGGCAAAAAAGACAAAATTATGAAAATAGGTATTGCTATGAAATTAGGGGCAGGCGGAATGGCTGGCTACAATGAAAGTAATGAGTTTTAATATTTTATATAGCATTCTATTTTTTATTTACTTGAAGCAAAAGGTCCATTTTTTCATTAAAACATTCTCTATAAACTTACATAAGATGTACCTACTCTGTAGACATAATATTACTATTATTAACTACCTAAATAGTTTATTTATTTTGGTACATTTTTGTACCAAGATTTAGCTTCTTACCTTGAAAACTGCGAAACGTCCCAGATAAAATTTCAGCCCCTCTTTGAAGGAGTTGGGGGCAGATTTCCACAAAAAACTGATGCACGATGTTTTTGTTAATTACAAATAGTCATCATATTATGACTTTTTTTTTTTCGAAAAAGTAGGATGATTCCCTGCCTTCAGAAATCAGAATCATTTAATCAACGTAATTATCATGGATAAACTTGTTGAAGATTAATGTAACATTTTTGAATTTACGTCATTTTGCAAGGTGTTATGGCTGAGGAGAAGAAATGACAAGAAACTGCAACTTTGGAAGGCACGTTAAGCCGCTATCCCGTGCTATAAACCACCTCCACCAATGTTGCAGCGTGGTGAAGTATGCTACGGTATAAGTATACGTTATTTATCTATTGTTGTTGTAGCATACTCTAATAAAAAAAAAACTAATAATATTTATTTCACAGATTTTATATTTCGAAGCCCGTCATGTTTTGAAAAATATTGAGACTCCTTTTTATCTGTCTACACACATCACATGGAACAACAGATCTATTTAATAAATAAAAAATATATTTTCCCTATTTCCTATTGGACAGTTTGACAGGGGTGTTTCACATTGTTTCAGATATGCTTGTATTGTTTCTGATAGGTGCCAATTGTTGGGGTGGCGCAGCGGTAAAATAATATATAAAAATTGAGATTTATAAGTCCCTTACTAACCTTTATAGATGTGGCTTTTTGGCGGGAAACGGGAACGGGACAGTTGCTTTCTTCATTGAATAATCTAAATAATTAATACTTAGTGGTGTTTTGTGGCTAATGATCGCATTAAGTTAGTCGGAAGACATTCGCGAGTGTTATTATGTCGGAGTATTCAATGAACAAAGTGTATCTGCCTATTTTCTCTTCGTGCCAAGAAGCCGCTTCATAACTCGAAAGTTTATGCGGACTTTTGAGTTAATTCGTTTGGGGTTTGGAGTAGGAGTCTACTCCGAGGGTGGAGGCTTAGGTTTCATCATCATCACCTTTCATCATTTCATTAATCATCAAGAAAAAAATACGTAAGACATGGCTGTATGGGCATAGTTCCCTTTGCCTTACCCTTCGGGGAAAACCAAAACAAAAAATAACCTTTATGGATGCACAAAAGTCTGAAATAAAGTTTATTTATTTTATATTTTAATGATATTAATTCTTACAACTTTTCATATAAGAAGATGACCAACAATTGTTTTTCATTGTTTTTCTTTTTATTGACATTGCAAAGTTTTTTTTTTTATATTAATGACAACTTACAAGCTACACTCTGCACATGCAAAGTTACAGACAATACAAAACAGATTAAGAGCGAGCTCAATTACAAGTAGTCACAGCATGGACAATCAAGTGAATTATATTTTTATTTTAATTTTAATTATGCTAAATTTCTGTTCTTTTATAAATTTTCTTTTCGCAGTCGAAATTTTGTCAAACATTAAGCTAAGCTTGTTTCACGAATCTGTGTCCACAATCTAATACTGTCTATATCTATAAAATATTGTAACACTAAGATGGTAGCTGATGCCTATAGCACAGGCTTGAGTCTATTTTAGACATCAGCTGAAATTATTATTCTGTAACTTGCTCCTTACTAATTTTGTAACTCTAAAATTGTTGTTAAATGGCTTTGTGTGGAAATAAATAAATTTTATTATTATTATTATTATAACAAGAAAAACAAGATATAAACTATATTAAAAAAAATAGAAAAAAAAATAGCAAAAAGCAGCCAGTGCATTGTTTTTATAATGCAATTAAGGGCATAGTACTGGCAAGATCATGATATCTGGCCAACACATACAATCTACTTGAATCTTGAAAGCCTTGCTTCCGAAACATTGTCCGGTTATTTACAGTTCACTTTATATTAAATCTCTTATTTCGGAGTGCCTCATGGCAAAAGCCTCCTCCAATCCTTTCCAATGATGGCGATCACGCGCCGCTCTTGTCCAGAAAGGGCCCGCAGTAATCTTAATCTCATCGTCCCATCTCCTTTTCAGTCTACCCCTTTTTCTGGCACCGTCTCTTGGATACCACTGGGTAATTGTCTGGCTCCACTTCTCCACTTTGGATCTTAGCATATGTCCGGTCCATCTCCATTTCTGCTGGTCTATTCTAGTTTGTCCTAATTTTTTCACTTTGTATCTTGTCTAAAGACAAAACAAGATACAATCTACACAACCTGGAAATATTAGCATATTGAACTAAATGTGTTGTAGATGGTGGAGTTACAAAGAAGGAGTAGGCTTTTTTCCCACGAAGTCTCAGCAGAGTACTTATTTTAAATTTTGATAAAAGATGTGATGTTTATAGCCATGTCAAAGTTGTTTTTTTATTGCCATGTACACACAACATGTAGAGATAATTTAAAAAGGAAAATAATTACAACAAAAGGATCAGTAGAGAGAGCCTAATCGAGATTGGACAAGGTTTGCACACTCAGAACGTTGATACAATACAATACAACACAACACAATACAATACAATGCAATGCAATGCAATGCAATGCAATACAATACAAATATACTTTATTGCACACAACATACAAAACAAATTAACACAGATGATGATAGATACAGTACAATCTGGCGGCCTTATTGCTAAGCAGCAATTTCTTCCAGGCAACCAGTGGATAGGAAACATTATTACAATTCACTCAATCAATCAATTCAATTGATGCCACACTTCTTCGGAGGAAGTTTTGGTACTTGGAGCGAATAAAAAACAAAGAACAAAAAATTAGAAGACTCCACGACTACAATTCGTAAAGAACATCCATTTCCAAACCGGAGCAATTGAGGCATTGTATTTAATAAAAAAGGTCGCATAAAAAATGAAATCAACGTTTCGTAAAAGTATAATGAATGCGAATACAAAGATCCCAAATAAAGTTGAGCTAAACCTTGAGTGCGACCATTACGTATATACTGAGTGTTAGTGACACCGTAGCGAAAACTTCGGGGGATGATTCAGACCATGATTCTGAGTTGGCCTTCTTCTTCTATCGTGTCGGTTGTGAGGTGGATTACCAACCTCATCAACCTTGGTATTAGGGTAACTATTGAGCCACCAAAGGCCCTTGACATGCCTCATGTAACGACTACTTACTTACATCAGTAAGTAGTAACCGGGACGAAAAGCTTAACGTGCCTTCGCTGAGTTGGCATCAAGTAGAATTTCCTTTCGAAAAATGAATGAAAATGTTAGTGATTTTTTCAGTCCTATATCGTGCTACAAGCTACATAGAACCCAAATTAATAATTTAAAAGACAAAATATTATTAAAAAACTCATCAAAATAAATCGATCAAAGCTGTTGAACATTATTCAGTATTCGCATTATTCAATTTACAATGCATCGCGGCATAAACTCGAAATCCTATTTCCTACAAGAAAAACACCAACCACTGTTTTAGCGTTCTATTTTGTTTTTCGTTACGGTGTCACTAAAACCCTGTGTTGAGATAAGTGTGCTTAACAACTTTGCGTATTACTGCTGCTACACTGCTGTTAGGCATTGGACATTTTATTTATCATTTTGTCAAGTTATCGTGGAAAACGTTAACAAAATAATTTCATGTTAGGTGTGAAATGAAACGAAAAATGTAAAGTAATGAAATTATATATAACAAAAGGAAAAGGGAAACCACTGCCCTATTTTTCCCTAAAAAGTAGCATAGATACTGCTAGGACGAAAAGAGTATGGCTCTTAAATCAGTGATGATGATTATTATTATTGTTATATTGTAACCTGCAAGAGACAAGACAGTAAGTTACCAAGTGTGAAATTAATAAGACTGAGCAACTTGTGGCAACTTTGTCAGCATAATATTGAGTGCCCGAAGCCTGGGGGTGCGGCACTTTATAGGAGGGAGCTTTGTGACGAAATTAACAAAATGTGGAGTGCGGTGGAGTTATGAAGTTGAATATGAGTTCTCAGTTTAAATCTCTACGTTGAGAAGGATAAGGGATTACAAATTAAAAGAAAAGTTCAAATCCCGATGGGGACACATCACGAATATCACTTTGTGATCCCTAGTTTGGTTATTTGGACATTGCAGGTTGATCACCTGATTGTCCGATAGAAAGATGATCCATGCTTCGGAAGGCACGTTAATCTGTTGGTTACTACTTACTGATGTAAGTGAGTAATCGTTACATGAGCCGTGTCAGGGGCCTTTGGCGGCTTAATAGTAACCCTGACACCAGGGTTGATGGGGTTGGCAATCCATCTCACAACCCACACGGTAGAAGAGAAGAAGATTAAAATAAATATTGTCTGGTTGTTTTTCCACTAATCTGCAACAGAGCAAAGTTGTTTTTTCCTTAACCCCCTCCCAGTCAAGAACGGGACCTAACTTTTGTATTGTAGTAATGATGTGACCTATTCATGGTAGACACATCGTTCTGTCTAGTAGACGCGTCCTTTTATGTGTTTTTAATAATGTCTAGCGTAATCAATGAGCGTCTAGCACCGATTTGTTTTCTTTTAAAACCTTTTTTAGGATATTTTTCTTATTTTTTTTTACCTTTGATGGGTTTGCTCTTGGCCTCAGACTTGCCCGAAGGTATTGACGAAACCTAAGATAGAGCTCGCTCGCCCAGAAGGCCCTTTTTAGGATATTTTTTGTTATTCAATATGTCAGTTCCATTGTGACGTAATCTTATCTAACACAAACAAAATTAAATTATATTTATTAAACAACATGCCTCCCAAGTTCCATAGTTGGCAAGACCATTATAGACAGCTATACGGCTCTCCACCTATCACGTTGGTCTAACAGTAAGCTCGGTGACGTGTGGGTACTTAGTTCATCATGTGGGGAACGTACGAAAAGGTGCAAAAGTCCAATCAGTTTTTTGCAAAGTAATAAATTAACTGGTTGTATTTAAGACCTCCTAATTACTTGTCGTTTTTGTAATAGACCAAAAACACCTACAAAAACATAAATTTTATAATTATGACAACTAATGGTTCATAATTTCACCACTGTTTACTAATAATGAGCTGGACTCAGTGTCTGCACTTTTGCTCCTTGATTGTACCTCTGACTGGGATATGACATAACATAACATAACCATAACAAATACTTTATTGCACAAACAGGAAAAAACAAAATACAAAACAAAAGAGAAATAGAAAAGGGATATGGTCGTGAGATGTGCCTTGAACGAGACACTAGTTACCACTTTCTAAATTAAAGAAGACAAATCTGTCCTCACTCTCACTCCTTTGATCCTACATCCTTCTGTTAGTTGACAATAAGTTCTCCTATAGAAGCCTTTACCAAGCGTGTATGCTCAAAGCAGGCATTGCATGCATATTGCATGCTCGCAGATAATGCACTTTGTTGCTACACCTACAACTATATTACATTACATAACTTAAGCTCACGACTGTAACCCAAATGGGGTAGTCAGAGGTACATCCATCGCAAGATGAACTAAGTACTCATACCTCACCGAGCTTTCAACGTAACCAAATTGTTTACTGCCTAAATTAAGTAGGTATCTAAACGTTAATAAAAGACTTGAAACTTCACCCCTTCTCTAAATAATTAATTACCTTTTACCCTCTTTAAAAACAAAAGAAGATAAAAGTATCAAGTTTTTAGCGACCTTGTTTAGTGTTGTTGAGCTAGAAGTTTTTAAATATATATTTGCTTACAATTTCATACATACAGGGTGTTGGTGACATCGTAACGAAAACTATGAGGGACAATTGGGACCAAGATTCAAAGTTGATATCAAGTGGTATTTTAGGTAAAAAACGGACCTGTCAAATCCTCAGGTTAGGTAAGCGGACCCTGTGAAAAACAGGATGATGCTAGGGAGATGTAGTCTCTGTAGAGATGATCATATATCATCATCATCAGCCCATTAACGTCCCCACTGCTGGGGCACGGGCCTTCCCTATGGATGGATAGGGAGATCGGGCCTTAAACCATCACGCGGGCCCAGTGCGGATTGATGGTTATTAACGACTGCTAATGCAGCCGGGACCAACGGCTTAACGTGCCTTCCGAAGCACGGAGGAGCTCGAGATGAAAACCTTTTTTTTTTTGTGGTCACCCATCCTATGACCGGCCTTTGCGAAAGTTGCTTCACTTCAACAATCGCAGACCAAGCGCGTTAACCGCTGCGCTACCGAGCTCCTCAATATATACGCGTATAAATATATACGTATATATACGCGTGATCATAATGTATACGCGTATAAATAGTAGTATGTATGTACGCTCACTCCACGCCAGCTACGTTTTACTTCTGCAACCTTTTTACTCGGATTTCTTCATCAACCATTTTTTGTTCTCCTCGCGTAGTACTATAAATTTTCTTTTCATCCCTTCATTACATTTGCGGAAAGGCAATTAACATAAAATGGTTATCCTTTACTGCACAAACACCTCAAAACACCTGACTTCTTTGCATAAATCCTTAAGGCTTAATTTTACATGGCCGTCCTATTAGCTTGGTTTTAAATTTTATTTTTTTCAGACCATTTATTTTTGTGGGAAAATTATGTAGGTATTTATTTCCTATGATTATTTTTGTTTTTTTTTTTATGTTTTTCTTATTTATGTACTTGTTTTAGAATTTAGTTTAAGGTGCGGCATCGCACCGTGGGTTAGTCAGACGTACATCCATCGCAAGATTAACTAAGCACCCACACCTCTCCGAGCTTTCTGTTAGACCAACGTGGTAGGCGGTGAGCCGGTGAGCCGTATCGCCGTCTATAATGGTCAATAGCCAACTATTTCCTTCGACATCGACAACTGTGTTAGTGAAAAATGCACCTTAGGGTGGTATTAATAAACGAATCTCAGCTGAGACTGCAGTCAAGATCACGCTCAAGTCCCTGTTTTTATATAAGAATTGTCACATTGACATTATCTTGAGGGCAGTCTCCATACTGAGATCAGTTTACCACCCTAAGATACACAGTACACACGAGTTATTTATTTATTATTTATTTATTTATTTATTTATTTATTTACATTTCACGACTTTACAGTGCAGAGGCGCCAATGCGCCGTGAAACTTTAAATATAGACAATAATATAATTAAACATTATGAAAAATTAGGTATAAACAATATAAAAACATTTAATTTTCACACATCATTCATCTTCTCGCAGAACCTCATACACTCGCGACACACATACGTCCACTCACTCACAAACAGATCACACTCTGGTGCTGATGCAAGGAGTGCATTGAGCATGTGCACAGCACGGAGGAGTGGCGAGTGTGTGCGCGCCACAGTGCGCGCCGCCGACATGGCCAGCAGCGGGTGGCTGCGCGGCCGCAGGTTGTGTGTGGGCACGTTGGGGACGTACAGTCTCACCAGCTGCGTCACCAACTCCGGGCAGTCCGAACCACCGCGTAACGTACGGCAGGCATTTGTTAATAGAGTGTAATTACGCCTCACCTCTAGAGAATTAAACCCTAAAGTTCCTAAAAGGAATTTCGTTGGATAAAGGAAAGGGTAGTATCCATACATTTTCTTGTAGAGAAATCTCAAGAAGGCCTTCTGTATTTTCTCCAGAAGTAAAGCGTAAGTACACTCATACGGATTCCATACTGTAGACGACGATTCAATTTTGCTTCGCACCAGAGCCGTGTAGATCAGCTTTAGGATCTGGGGATTATTGAAATCCTGCACATTCCGGATAATAAAACCCAACCTTCGATAACAGTTAGCTGCAAGACCTCGTATGTGTTCGTGGAAGGTAAGGCGCGTATCAAACAAAACCCCGAGATCCCTTACAGACGAAACACGGTTAATGGATTCCGCACCCAACATATATTGCGCACAGATAGGCTCACGTGCACGACTGTACGTCATAACGCAACACTTTGCTGTATTAAACAGTAATTTGTTTACGACGCTCCACTGGTATACAGAGTCGATGTCCCCCTGTAGTGATCCGGTATCAGCCAGCTGTTCGATCCCATACACGAGCTTCAGGTCATCCGCGTAAAGGAGACATCTTGCATTTTTAAGGACAGAGTCAAGATCGTTAACCATTATACCAAAAAGCAGTGGACCCAATATTGAGCCTTGACTGACTCCAGAGCGAGTGTGATACTGCTCGGACACGAAACATCCATGCTGCACAAACTGCTGCCGACCGCGCAGATAACGAGTTGTCTGGTGATGGTCACTTGTGGGTCTTGAGGCACTTTACATAACACATAAGCTCCCAATGGGGTAGTCAGAGGTACAGCCATCGCAAGATGAACTTTACTAAGTACCCACACCTCACATAGCTTTCTGTTAGACCACCGTGATAGGTGGTGAGCTATATTGCCGTCGTAATGCTATGTTTAATCATCATCATCATCATCATCAACCCATTAACGTCCCCACTGCAGGGGCACGGGCCTTCCTTATGAATGGATACGAGTAGGGAGAACGGGCCTTAAACCATCACGCGGCGCCAGTGCATAAGCCATGGTTATTAACGACTGCTAATGCAGCCAGGACCAACGGCTTAACGTGCCTTCCCAAGCCCGGAGGAGCTCGAGCTGTAAACTTTTTTTTTTGTGGTCACCCATCCTATGACCGGCCTTTGCGAAAGTTGCTTAACTTCAACAACCGCTGACCGAGCGCGTTTACCGCTGCGCCACCGAGCTCTTCGAGCTATGTTTAATGCTGCGTCTATAATTGCTAGTTTGAATTTGAAAGCGCCCTACATTAGACACCTTATATTTGTAAGGGCCGAAGCTGGGTTCCGGCTTCAGCGCTCCACCTTCAATTGTAGTTGTAGGAGTTGATCGTTAACTTCTTCTTCTATCGTGTGGGTTGTGCGGTGAATTACCAACCTCATCAAACCTGGTGTCAGGGTTATTATTGAGCCGCCAAAGGCCCCTGAAATGGCTCATGTAAAGATTACTCATTTACATCAGTAAATAGTAACCGGGACCAACGGCTTAACGTGCCTTCCGAAGCACGGATCATCTTACTTTCAGACAATCAGGTGATCAGCCTGTAATTTCCTAACCAAACTGGGGATCACAAAGATGATTTTTGTGATATGTCCCCACCGGGATTCGAACCCGGGACCTCTGGATCGTGAGCTCAACGCTCAACCACTGGCCAAAAGAGGCTGTTCATTAACATCGTTAACTCAAACGTTCGTACAGTCATGAGCAATATAATGTACCCACTTTAGGACTCTGTCGCACTAACATATTTGGTATTTAGTAAGACTTACAGTTGAATATGTCAAAAAAGTTAATTCGACATGGTACCAAAGTGTATACATTATTAATGCTCGTGACCGTACGTATCGTTTACGTTGAGTGACCGTTTCACAGTCACTCACTAATTATAATCGAGTGTGCAGCTCTACCAAAAGCAGGGCGCAACGTTTGCAAAATATGTTCTGTTGAAGACTGTTCTGTTTCAGAAGAAGAGCAAAGTTATAAGTTATGAGGCCGATTACACAGCGAGTACCTCCATGCAACTACCTCTATCTAAACTTAAACAAAGACGTGTACTTATGCTTATTTCACTACTGGGACAACTTAGTTAAAACCGCGTTAAAACCCAAAGTTGAACTGAGATAAGAAACCCCGAAAAGTAAGCATTATCTCAAGCACATAGGAAATGGGTACACCGGGAATCCTGGCTCAACGCAATTATCTTTCAGTAACATTTATGATTACGATAAAGGTCGTTTTCTTGGTTAAATAATTGTTGTTATTAATGTTTATGGGATTAGTAAATTACCAAAGTCTGTTAAAATACAAAATGGCGTTTCATTCCGACCCGCATCATTGTTTTTCTTTTTTAATTGTCATTTTGTGTAAGTTTATAAGCAATTATTATTGTATTGTTATTTTAACCCCCGACGCAAAAACGATGGGGTGTTATAAGTTTGACGTGTCTGTGTGTGTGTATGTGTGTATGTGTAAATGTGTATGTGTCTGTCTG
Organism: Pectinophora gossypiella; assembly: GCF_024362695.1. NCBI lineage: Eukaryota > Metazoa > Arthropoda > Insecta > Lepidoptera > Gelechiidae > Pectinophora > Pectinophora gossypiella. The sequence goes on from NC_065423.1 coordinate 12,128,722, forward strand.
TGGCATCGTAGCTCCCAAACGGATGTGATAGGAATGTAACACGCTCAGTCTGCTTGCAAGTATATGTGGAATAAGTTATTTTTAGCTTTTTATAGGGTTTAGCATAGGGTTTAGCTCAGGGTTTAGTATAGGGTCTCCACCAACCCGCAGTGGAGCAGCGTGGTGGAGTATGCTCCATACCCTCTCCGGTTGATTGAGAGGAGGCTTGTGCCCAGCAGTGGGACGTATATAGGCTATTTATGTTATATATAGGGTTTAGTATTTTTAACCTTTTGTCCTAATAATTGAGTGATTTTTTTGCTCGGGTTTTTTTTTTAATTGAATTTATTTTGTTGTTGCGTGGCGTACTTTTACATACTTACTTAATAAATAATTTAAATCCGTATTTTTAAATAATTATCGAATCATTTCTTTGTCATGTTCTTCGTAAAAGCACTTATTTTGTGCATAATTCGTGCCACCAGCTATGCTCCCACGGCACGGAATCAGTAGAAGAAAGAAGTTTAAAAGGCCCCGACGCGCATTTTGTATGAGAACCGCTGTCGCCGGTTCGACCTCATTCTCTTTTACTACTACTTCTGCAAACAGATAACTACAATAGCTCTACTGCTTATCAAATTCCATTGCCACTTAACCGACAATGTATATTTTATGTGAAAGGCTGCAATTTTATCAAATTACTTTTCAAAAATATTTATTGATTAAAAACCGATCATCGGTTTTTAGCATTCCTGTGATAGGGTTATCTTTGCATAATAGTCAAACTGTAGGTTATAATGCACAAAACGACCTTTTAAAGTTGAAGTATGAACTATTTGCTCAGACAGTCTTGTATGGCGCGCGTTCTGCGCTCACTTGGCCCTTCCAACATCTTTCTCAAATTCAAATTCAAATTCAAAAATATCTTTATTCAATAGGTAACATAGTTACACTTTGAATCGACAATTTTCTCACAACATGTATAGCCGGGGAAAAGAAGCTGCAAGAAAAACCTCGGCACAGGGCCCTAGACGTTCTTTAAAAAAAAAAACATAAAATATTGGTATACAATTGAGTAATTTAGCTGCCTAATATCAGTTCTCAGACAGTTAATCCCATGCATTCATATCTTCTAAATAATCACTAACTTTATAATAACCTTTTTTGTAAAGTTTTTGTTTAACTACTGTCTTAAAACAGTTGAAACTTTTTAAGACAGTAGTTAAAACTTTCTTATATTCCGTGTCCCACGGCGATCTATAGTATATAGAGGTCTATAGTGAACTCTGTTAAACCCCATACGGTTTTGCTAATGGGAATCCTTTGTCGATTCAAAGGTAATATTGGATGCATATTGTGTAGTTGTTGGAAGTAATTCACTTTGACAATGTTCAGATTCGATGTAGTTGCCAGCTAAACTGTCTTCAGCAGTTAACAAGATGGTTGAATTAGTGCTGAAAGTGACAACACAGTATTGGTATCAGCATTATGGGCACCTTAATTTCACGTCACAGGAATCATCTAGATTATGCCTGTCTTCCCGAAATCAGAGGTGACTACTTACTTCCGATATTGCTTCATGGTAAGTCCGTTCCTAATTTAGTATCATTATCTGTATTATCACAATTTAGTCTTGAGACAATATTTTTGTAGTTTTATCTTTCACCCAATACCAGAGAATCTATTTGGGAAATGTTCTGATAAATTGTCACAATACAGGATGTTATTGACATCGTAACGACAACTCTGAGGGATGATTCAGGCCAGGGATTCTGAGTTGATATCACGTGAAATTTTCCGTCGCAAAAGTATCGAACGGAAAATAATTTAAAAAGAAACTAGAATCATGAATTTCCGACAGGAAAATCCACTTGATATCAACTCAGAATCATGGTCTGAATCATCCCCCTCGGTATTAGTTACGATGCTACTAACACCCTATCTACTTGTATGACTACTTGTATGTACTTGTACGGTGTGTAAGTTTTTTTTTTTTTTTTTTTTTTTTTTTTTTTTTGACGTGACTTATTGTAGATTTGCCGCAGATGGCATTAACTACTTGGCCGGACAAATGGGGAGCGCTGAAGGCTCTCACCCGGTACAACGTTTAAGACAACAGGCCTGAGGGTGCCCAGTTGGGCGCGAACCTCGGCTCAGGGCGTCGTCTGAGAGGAAAAATATTTGAAAGAATTAATCGACCCTAGTGGGTCGATAGCGATAAGCGCTGAATGAGGGAAAACGTCGACCACGCCGGCGGGGTCGGTATCGGGGTCCTGAAGTGTTTGGTGTCGCGAGCTGATTGGCTGCCTCTATGGCTAGAGTAATCGGGTCGTCGGGATCGTATATTACGTCCTTCGGACGCCGATACTTTTCAGTACCGTCCCTAAGCGGGATGTAATCGGAAGCCGCAACTACCAGGGGATTTGGGTGGTGCGGAGCAGAATCGAAAAAACGTTTGGAAGCTAATTTGAGCCATTGGGCAATGGTTGGCAGACCTAGGTCAATGTGCAGATTTTCATTGCGAAGGAACCACGGAGCTCCCGTGGCTTTCCGCATGAAACGATTTTGTATTACCTGTAGACGGTGGATTTGAGAGGGACTCGCATGAGCGAAAACTACCCCTGCATAGGTCATGATCGGACGGATGCAAGTCGTGTAGATTTTCACCTTATTCCTAAGGGACAATTTACTTCGCTTGTTAAGGAGACAGTGAAGACGGCCCATTACAAACGCGGCGCGATCGCGCACACGTTTGATATGGGCCTTGAAAGTAAGACGTCTATCTAAGACTACGCCGAGATATTTGACTTGCTCCTCCCAAGGGATCGGCTTGCCAAACATCTTAATGATTTTAAGTTGACGGCGTGACCGTGGCGTGTTATAATAGCCCTTTGAAAAGTACACCGCTGCACTTTTCTCCGGGTTTACCTCGATTCTCCATTTGCGAAACCACTTGCCCAAGGCATTGGCCGCGCGTTGGAGGATTCCGGTCATCATAACTCGACCACGGCACGAAGAATAGATGGCTGTATCATCCGCAAATAAAGCTAATTCGGTATTAGGGGATTTGGGAATGTCACTAGTATACAATGAAAATAGTAAAGGGGAGAGGACGGAGCCTTGTGGGACTCCGGCATGTATCGGGTGCGGTGACGAGAGCGTCCCTTCCACGCGGTAGCGAAAGGTTCGATTTGAGAGGAAGTCTCGTATGATGTGCACGAGACGGTCTGGCACTCCCAGTGAATAAAGCTTGTAGATCAAGCCGTTGTGCCAGACTTTATCGAACGCTTTCGCCACATCGAAGAAGAGCGCTCCCGTAGCGACAGGTTTTTTTAAGTTTAATCTACTGGAGATATGTTCAACAATACGGTGCACTTGTTGAACGCAGGAGTGTTTGGTTCTAAAACCAAACTGCTCTGGTGGAATAAGACTATTGGATTCGGCGTAGTCCCGTAATCTAGCAAATATGAGCCGCTCATAAATCTTCCCCATGGTATTGAGGAGACTTATAGGGCGGTAACTGGAACGGTGTGTAAGTGACATCGTAACAAATACTGAGGGGGATGATTAAGCTCATTATTCTGAATTAATATCAAGTGGAATTTTCCATCGCAAAAGTATAGAATTGAAAATAATTTAAAATAATACAAAAAATGCACGAATTGTGTGACGGAAAATTCCACTTGATATTTACCCAGAATCATGGTCTGAATCATCCCCTTCAGCATTCGTTACGATATCACTAACACTCTGTACAATAATACATTCTATAGATGCGTTTATAGTTCGGTCCACAAATGCATCAAATTAACTATCCTTGAATTATACGATGACAATAGCAAATTTGATACAGTTGCTAACCCCGATACCGACCCCGCCGGCGTGGTGACGATTTCCTTCATTCAGCGCTTATCGCTATCGACCCGCTAGGATCGATTAATTCTTTCAAATATTCTTCCTCTCAGACGACGCTCTGAGCCGAGGTTCGCTCCCAACTGGGCACCCTCAAGAATGTTGTCTTAAATTTTTTACCGGGTGAGAGTCCTCAGCGCTCCCCATTTATCCGGCCAAGTGATCTGCGCCAAATCTACAATAAGTCACGTCAAAAAATATATAGTTGCTAGACGTAGAAGATATCAACGAAAATGTGAGGCGCTAAAAAAAATCCTTCCCCTCCCCTGCCTACCTGCTGATCCAAACCTGCAGGGATAACATGCGGAACATGATAAAATTATAGATCGATTCAATAAATTTTGTCTAAATCGATAAGTAAGTTTTTTTTCCCTAACATGCGTGGCACGTGATTTTGATGGTATTTTGACAGAACAACATGACTTATTTGAGTTCACATATTAGCACCAATCGACAAAACGATTATAATTACAAAAGTGACAAAAGTTTATCACGTCGCGCATGGTAGCCCTACTGAACACGATTTCAAGGCCCTAGTGACAAGCACATATTGTGTGTGAGTTTATGTGTGTACGAACATACATCCCACCAGGTCAGAGAGACTAATATGGAATTCTATTTGCTTCGATCCTGACACACTTCTCTTGATTCATCCATGGTATAAGAAAACCAGGTATGCTCAAAACTGACAACTAGCATTTCAAGGTTAGCCCAGCTGACGTCATCTCACCCTACGTTGCCAATTCGTAAAAAATAAATCACCCACATAATAAAAAATAATTTATTTTGCAAGGAAATTTTGCACTTTTAGTAAAAGATACGTAACTTAGTGTACGTAAGTAGACTTTTAATGATTTTTATATGTGACAAATAATAGTAATTACGTTATTCATTAATGCACTTAATTTTAAATAATAAAATTTACGTTCTTGGAATGTTGGAGATACCAATTTAATGGTAACACTTACGTCATCAACGGCTAGCAATGGCGGCTTGTTGTTTACACACGATAGAAGAGAGTTTTAAAGAACTGTTCCCGTAGTTT